>NC_084944.1:17325831-17631985 GCF_958298935.1 Phragmites australis | reverse complement strand
CATCACTCTCATAAACGTCAGGAACGGAATCCATATTCCGTAAGGTGGGGTCATCAATCTCCTCTTCAGTTGGCACACGTGGTAGAATGGGTGGACGTCCTCCGGTTGACTTGCGGGCAGTAAGTAGCTAGCGAACCATCTAAAAAGGAATAGATGGGATGTAAGAAATAGTCTTATGGATAGCAAGAGACAAGTTTGAGAACTATGAAAAGGCTTGGATGGGATTAGATGACTAGGCAATTCCTTAGGACGACCATTCTAGCTAGGCTTACGATCCTACAGTCAGTATGGCTCTGATACCAGCTCTGTCACACCCGGTTTTAACGGCCAAAACCAAGTGCAGCTTATGTGTGCCCAGGAAGTTTAACACATATAAGGACATCATGGGGTGAAGTAACAAAAGCAATACTTTATTTAATTAAACGTTCACTTCTTACAATAAAAGACTTCACCTAAGCAACCTCAAAATTAACCTAAATGACATCATCTAAACGACGGCAGCGGGACGAAAGCATTGGCGACCAATACTCCACAGGCACCGACTGGAAGACACGCTCCTTAGAACACCAAGTCGTCATCTTGGAAATCCTCAAAGTCTTCCACTGAGCAGCATATATTTTTGTAGGAGAAAGCAAGGGTTAGCACATAATGTACTCAGTAAATGTGGGAAAATAATGACATGCAGACTTATATCAAGAATAGGCTGACACGAGGTATTATTTGCGTAAATGCGAGTAATGAAAACACATTTAGACTCAAAAGCATTAGACAAGTATTAAATGAATGTAACCCAACAATCCATCATCTAGCATACAAGGTTCCCCACCCTGCATACCACAACCATCTAGTACTCCCTGTACTAAGACCAAAACCAAACTATCACCAACATCCCTATGCTCAAGACCTAAGGTTCCATGTTGCTAAATCATCATCATATTAACCATTATTACTGCATATGTTCATTAGTCAAAATTATGACACTTCCCAATATTCCAAAAGCATGGCTAAGCAATCTACCCATAAAAGACTCCTAACCATAAACCATCTAGGTTCCAAGGGATGATAAGGGAATATCTAGGGAAAAACCCTAACATAGGTGACTACCCATCATATTGACAGAAAATGCATGAAATTTTGTAAAACAAAACATTTAAAAAGGTAGGTTTAATATGATCAAGGACACTTGCCTTCTCCTTGCTGCTGCTCAGTGTATTCTTGCTCCTGGTCTTGATGTTCTTCAAATTAATCCGGAACGTTGTCGGCTAATCGCACAATCACCGGCAACAAACAAACAAGATACACTAAGAACAGAGCACAAAACAAAAGAACAATGAGATAAAAAAAACTAGCCAAAAAGAAAGAGCACTGAAAAACGAATCCATCGGCGCAAGAATCGCTTAAATCAGAGCTACGATGAAAAAGTTAGGGCTAAAACAAGTCTAGGGTTAAATCTGGAAAAAGAAAAGGGCTTATATTGAATTAACAGAAAGTTCAGGGACCTTTTTGTAAAAATAGAGGGACCTAAATGTAATTATGAAAAGTATAGGGACCTAACTGCAAAAAGATAGGGCTCTTTTTGTTTTTTCAGAAAAGTTCAGGGGCTAAATTGCAAAATTACCAATTAAAGGAATTATCAGATTTATTTTTATACTAAAAAAGGTTTGAATTATTGACTGGGTAGCTCTAGCTGACGTGACGTGGTGACAGGGGTGACACATCAGCAGAAAGGTTGAGGTGGCGGCTGAGGTGGCTGGGTGACATGGCATAGCTGCTGACTGGGTTAAGTGGCAACACGTGGTAGCTTCTGGATGGTTGACCGAAGGGGTAAGAACAGATCTAATCTAGGCTGAGGGCTTCGGATCCGACGGCTGGGGAGGGTTTGGGCGGCCGGAGAGGAACGGCACGGCGGCGACGGAAGGAAAGCAGCGGCGCTCTCGCCGGAGACAAGCGCTAACCTCGTCGCCGGCATCGGATCACGACGACAAGCGGCGGAACACAACGAGAAGGGAACGGCGAGCTCGTTTTGGGGCTTACCGAAGGCGGCGCGGCACGGGAAGGTGGTCGGCGACGGAAGGGGGCGGCGGCTGCTTCGGGAACTCGTCGGAGAAGGCTCTCCGGCGGTGCAGAGACCAAAACGACGATGGTAAAAGCTTCTGTGGTGGCAGGCACTCGCAATGGTGGGCTCGAGAAGCACTGCGAGGCTCTGGAACGGCGTGGCGGCGAGCTCGTATAGCTGCGGCGGCTATGGCGTCGGCAGTGAGATGAATCTCGGCGAGAGGGCTCGGTTTCGACGAGTTGGCAATGGGAACGGGTCGAGGGGGATCGGGGCTAGCTATATAGGTGGGTTCGGAAAGGCGGGGTGCGCTAGGACTCTAGGGCGACGGCGGATCGATTCAGACACGGCAGCTGAGTCTGGGAGGAAGACGATTCCGACGGGTGGGCCCCATGTGGCGGCGACTCGGTGAAGGCGGCTCGGCGCGTGGCGTCTTCAGCGGCGGGCTGCAGCACGGCGTTGGGCTGTCTCGGGCGCGCGGCGCGGGTTGCTGGGCCGGAGCAGGGGCACGGCCCAGGTGGGAAGGGAAAGAGGGAAGCGAGCCGGTGCGGGGAAATGGGCTAGAGAGAGAGGGGAGAGAGAGGGGGTTGGGCCGGGGAAAACGGGCCGGAAAAGGAAAAGCAGCCCACGAGAGGTTTTAATCTTTTTCTTTTTCCTATGAATTCAAAATCCAAATTCAAATTCAAAATCCAGGCAAAAACTCTTCAAATAAATTCATCAAAAATCAAATAAAATACTACTTGCCTAATTCAGCATGAATGCAAAATATTCACTTATATCCTATGTCATTTATATCTTCTTTCATATAAAATAGGATTTTCTCTATTTTAAAATATTTAAACTCATTTTGAACTTATCAAATTTTTGAGAAATTTTAGAATTGGAAAAATTAGGGTGTTACAGTGCTGGGTTCGAGCTCCTGGCCGACACCGAGCAGCATACAGGTCTTGGGTTTCCTCCCGACCAGGGAGTCAAGCCCGAGACCAAGGCTCCTCCCGACCAGGGAGTCGAGCCCGAGATCACGACTCCTCCCTACCAGGGAGTCGAGCCCGAGACCTCGGCCAACCCCGACCTCTGCGACGAGCCCATGGGCTGTGACAAGTCCTCATGCGAGGCCGCAGTCCAGGCTCGCCGTATACAGTTACCTGTGTACTTCGTCAGTGAAGTCCTCTAAGACGCCAAGACAAGATACCCGCAAGCCCAGAAGATGCTCTATGCTGTGCTCATCGCTTCCAGGAAGCTGCGCCACTACTTCCTGGCGCACAAGGTCTCTGTGATAACCACATACCCACTGGGGCCGATCCTGCGGAACCAAGAAGGCACTGGGCGTGTCATCAAGTGGGCGGTCAAGCTCGCAGAATTCGATCTGCACTTCGTCAGCCACCAAGCGATCAAAAGTCAGGCTCTACCCGACTTCGTGGCAGAGTGGACGCCGGTCCCTAAAATCGACAATGAAGAGTTGTCCGTATACGCCAGGCAAGATGGGCCCGGGCACTGGGTCATGCACTTTGACGGCTCCCTCACGCTGAAAGGCGCGGAGGCTGGAGTGGTGCTCACCTCCCCAACGGGTGAAATACTCCAATATGTCGTGCAGCTGCATTTCCGAGTGACCAACAATATGGCGGAATACGAGGGCCTCATCGCTGGCCTCTGTGCAGCGGTGGGTCTCAGGATCCAGTGGCTGCTCATTAAGGGAGACTCCCAACTGGTGGTCAACCAAGTATCCAAGGAATACGAGTGCGCAGACCCACAGATGGCGACATACGTGGCAGAAGTCAGGAGGCTGGAGCGGCACTTTGACGGCCTGGAGCTGCGGCACATACCTCACCGCAACAACGCTCTGGCCAATGACCTCTCCCACCTAGCCTCTGCCCGGGCGCTCGTCCCAGCCGGAACCTTTGAAGAAAGGCTCACACGGCCATCCGTCCTGCCTGCCGACTAGGATGAAGGGGAACCCTCGAGCCTAGTTGGGGGAACCCAAGCAGCACCCTCAGTGGGAGGTCCCGTCAGGGTGCCGCCGCCCGGTGAGTGCGCTGCGCTTGCCGGTGGTTCTCAAGATGCCTCGTGGATCGACGAGATCCGAGGGTACTTGAAAGAAAACATCCTTCCCGGGGATGATGCCTCTGCGGAGAGGATTGCACGGCAGTCCAAACGCTATGCCATAGTAGATGGGGATCTCTACCGGCGCGGCACGGACGGTGTCCTCCTGAATTGCATCACCCAGTCAGAAGGTAGTGAGCTCCTCACTGAGATCCACGAGGGCGAGTGCGGTGGCCATGCATCGTTCTGTACGCTGGTCGGGAGGGCCTTTCGGCAAGGCTTCTACTGGCCTACAGCCCTCTAGGACGCTTCTGAGTTGGTTCGGCGCTGCTGGGCGTGCTAGTTCCACGCAAAGCAGATTCACCAACCAGCTCAGGCTCTTCATACCATCCCCCTGTCTTGGCCCTTCGTGGTCTGAGGGCTGGACATCTTGGGTCCATTCCCCCGAGCGATCGGGGGCTATGAGTACCTCTACGTCCCCATCGACAAGTTCACTAAGTGGCCGGAGGCGGTCCCAGTTGTCAAGGTTACCAAGAACACGGCAATCCAGTTCATCCGCGGTATCACAAGTCGCTTTGGCATTCTGAACAGAATCATCACCGACAATGGCACCCAGTTCACAAGTGCCCTGTTCAGGGAATACTGTGAGGACCTCGGCATCAAGCTTTGCTTCGCCTCTGTCGCTCATCCTCGGAGCAATGGGGAGGCCGAGCGCGCAAACGCCGAGATACTGAAGGGGCTCAAAACCCAGACCTACGACGTGCTGGCAAAGCATGGGAAAGGGTGGATCGATGAGCTAGCTATTGTGTTATGGGCCAACCGGACCACGCCAAGCCGGGCCACCGGGGAGACGCCTTTCTTCCTCGTCTACGGCGCCGAGGTAGTCCTCCCCTCCGAGCTCACGCTCAGTTCCCCTCGGGTGAATGCTTACTCAGAAGGCGAACAGGAACAACGAAGACGCGACGATGTCGATCACTTGGAGGAGCATCGACGACGAGAGGCTATCTGAGCCGTCAGATATTAGCAGAGCTTGCAGTGCTATCATCAGCGTCACATCCGGGCCCGGTCACTCGAGGTTGGGGATCTAGTTCTCCGACGCACCCAGATGCGCGAAGGAAAGAATAAACTCTCCCCTATGTGGGAAGGCCCCTTCATCATGACCGGTGCCCCGCGACAAGGCTCATTTCGGCTGGCCATAGAGGACGGGCAGCCTCTCCCAAACGCGTTGAACATCGGGCATCTGAGCAAGTTTTATACCTAGGTGAGCTTGTTTGTGCTCGGGCCAACCAAGACTGCCCAAGTTGGCCGGGGGCTGCCACCAACCATGTAAGTTAGCACTTCTGTACAAATCGTCAATATACACTCTTGTTCTGAGTTTTTCCTCTGGAATCCATATGTTTAATCTGCTTGGTGAGATGCTCGAATTGTGTGAGAAAAACACGTCTCTCATTTTTCCCACTGATAAAAATGGATCCCAGTCGGTATGCGCGCAGGCAGTGACTGCTGACTTAAGTCTGTTGTGGTAGGCTGTGGTGCCCGGCTGCATGGCAGTACCCCGAGCACTACCGAGCCTCTGGGGTTCTCTGGTAATCCTACTGCTCGAACATGAGTGGTCGGGACCGCCTGGACCCTAGGGCCGGGCTGTCAGTGCTCGGCCTGGTCAGTCCTGCCTTGGGCACCACCGAACCATTAGACCTCTTGGTTATGCATGTGTCTGTACACTTCGCCAGTCTAAGCATTCGAGAGGTCTCGGGTTAAAAATGAGAGCAATCTATAATGAGTACCGCACTAACAGAGCGCACCAAGCAAAGAACCTTTGCCTATTTTTCAAGCTTATAGATCAATGCTCGAGAACCAAGCAGCCCGACTACAAGGGCCTCAGTGCCCAGGGCGCTGCTCGAGCCTCTGTGGTCCTCGAGCAATCCTACCGCTCAGACATGAGTGGTCGGGATAGCCTAGGCCCTGGTTCCATTATCGGGTTTTCCAGTGCTCGGGTGCTAAAAAGACATCCTGGGGGCTTAGGCGCTCTACACGAGGGAACACATGTTCCCGGGCGCCCCGAGCTCAGGGCATCTTCCGTTTCCCGGACCGGTTGGCCGGAAGGCTGACAACTACCCAGTGAGTTACTAAAGTTATATGAATTTCCTTTCATATATACACAATAAACTATTGTTCCCGAGTTATCCTCGGGACCCTCGCATGCTAATCTGTTCAGCGAGATAGTCTCCTCGCACGCAAAACCCCGCCCACGTGCTCGCTTTTCTGAAATGACAAAAATAGACAGTAGTCGGTGTACTGTACAGGCGGCGATGGCCGACCTAGGTCCTTTATGGTGGCCGTGGTGCCCGGCCGGCTTGGCAGTACCCCGAGCACTACCGAGCCTCTGGGGTTCTCGGGTAATCCTACAGCTCGAACATGAGTGGTCGGGACCGCCTAGACCTCAGGGGCGGGCTGTCGATGCTCGGCCTAGTCCATCCTACCCCGGACACCACCAAACTGTGGGGACTCTTGGTCGCATTTCCGCCCGCACGCGTCTCCGGTCTATTTGTTTGAGAGGCTGCAAGGTGAAAAGTATTCACTGGTCATGGCGTGTACCATGCCAGGTGCATTTGTCTCCCGAGCAAAGAAGTTCGTGTTTGTGTCTCTTGACTCAGCAGCTACGCACTCACGAGGGCTTGCGGGCTGGACGCTCGGGCGGTCCCACTACTCAAACAATGAGTGGTCAGGGCAACCTAACTTCTCGGGGAAAGACTGCAGGACTCAGCCTGGCCAGTACCTCCATCAAGCAAATGCAGACAACATAAAGAACAAGTACAGAGCGGAGTTCGATCCCAAGAGTGGTTTCTATTATATTAAAGGAATTGTTCAGAAGAGGATCACTCCCATATTTATAACATTCCAAAAAAACAAAAACCCTAACTATTTACAGGCTCAGGACGAGAGCATGCGTCGCTGCTGCTGTCGCTGCTCGAGCCCAGCTCCCACACAAAACATTCCGCCACCTCGGTGGTGATGTCGCGGACGGCTTCCCGGGCGGCGGCTTCCTCTGCCTCAACCACACCCTGCCGGGCTAGCTCCAGTGGGAAGGCGGGGTCTCGGCTGTGGTAGCAGGCGAGAACGTGCTTAACCACTCCTTGAGCCAGTGCACGCCCCTCCCGGGCCGCCAGCTCCTGGACAGCGGCAGGAAGGGCCTCGAGGCACCGGGAGATCTCTACGAACCCGAGGGCGATGTGGCCTATCGTCTCCTTGTCCAACGACTGGTCACCCACGAACACGCGCCCAAGCCCGGCTGCCTCCACGGAGTCCCGTGCCTGCTGAAGGATGTCCCGCATCATCAGCTTCACGTTTGTCCGCTCTGAGAGGACGGTCTCGAGCTCATCCTCGGTGTTCTTCAGCCGGGCCTCGAGGTTGGTGCCATCGGCGGTGCTGATAGGGATGCCCCTCGCGGTCGGGACCTCCTGGCGTTGGGCGGCCGCCTCAGTCTGGGCTCGCTCCAGCTGCTCGGTCCGGGCCTTGATAGCCTGCTCTTGGGCAGCCAGGTCGGCCTCCCGCTTGGTGACCAGCTCCTCCCGGGTGGTGAGTGCTAACGATGCCAAGTCAGCATCCGCCTCCCGCTGCGCGATCTGCTGCTCCCAGGCTTCAAGTGCCAGCGATGTTATGTCGACGTCTGTCTCGTGCAGCGCGACCTGCTCCTCCTGGCGGAGGATGTTGGTGCGGCCGCGCTCGAGCTCGTCGTTCTGGTGGCACAGGTCTACCTGGGCAGACCGCACGGCCTCCTCCCTCTTGCTGTTCGCCTCCTCCCGAGAAGCCATCTGCCGCTCACGAGCGAGCAGCTCTGCGGCGCGCCTCCTCGACACCTCCAAGCGGCTGGCCTTCTCCTGCGCGGCGACGACCTCGCCGCGGGCCTCCTCCAGTGCCTCCCGCTCCTCGACCACCTCCCGCATGGACTTCTCGTAGGACGAGCGGGCCGAGGCAATGCGGGTCTCCAGCAGCTTTCGGGCCTCCTCTAGCCGGCCCCTCTCATCGACTAGGGCGGCGTGCTCTTTTTCGAGTTTGGCCTGCTCTTCCGCAACGGCCGCTTCGAGTTGCCCGATGACCTCCCGGGCGCTTCCCAGCACCTCTGGGAGGGGTTCCGGGGCCTGGCCAGAAGATGGCCGGGGGCTGGGTCCCCTGCGAGCCCTCTCTGTAGAGGTGCTCGGGGACCCCGACGGCGGCCGCGCCAGCACCGCCCTTGTCGCAACCACCTCCCCTGCGGCTATTCGCTCCTGCATTGGAGGGCTCGGGGTAGGGCCAGTCGGGGCTCTCTGCTCGGGACCGGCCGGGGCTCTTGGCTCAGAGCTGGCTGGAGCCCTTGGCTCGGGGTCCGCCGGTGCGCTTGGCCCAGGGACAGGGGCTGGCCTTAGCTACTCCGGGGGCTCCTGGCCTGCTGCAGAGTCCTTGGGCGGCCTGAAACAAAAACGGGTTAGCAACTAGCCAAAATCCGGGCAAAACGTGCTCGAGACAGAAAGGGAGCTTACGTGGTTTTGCGCCTGCGGTACTGCCATCGAGACTGTGGGATCCAAAAATCTGGGCTCTACGGCTTCGGCTCAGGCCCGGGCTCTCGCCTCCTCCTTTTCGGGGGAGGGCTCTAGCCCTCGGGCCGTCGTGGGCCAATCCAAGCGGCCTCCCCGGAGCCTGCTTCCGAAGGCTGGCCGGTCCGGTCGCCAACCGTTGCACCGCCAGCTAGGCTCTGGCCCCCGGGTTGCCACGCCCTAGATCCAGCCTCCGCCCCGGAGTCCGCTCCCGAAGACTAGCCGCCTCGGCTGCCCACCGTCGCGCCGCCTGCCGTCGAACGTTGTCGCGCAGGTGACGGTGACGAGGATGAGGACGGCTAAGGGATGTACGCCCGGGGATGCTTCCCCTTGTCGCCTCGGGTCACGAGCCTGCTGTCTTCGGCGGTGACGCCCCGCCCTCCATCGTCATCCACGTCGAGAATGCGCAAAGTCCCGGGGTCCCAGCGCCCCATACAGTCCACCAGCCCCTGGGCGTTGAAGGCCGGCATTGACGCCTACAGAGCCGCCCGGCCCGGGTCTACGCAAAGCGCCAGCTCCTCGCATGGCAGGACCGCCCGGGCAAGGTCGTCGACGCCGGTCACCACCTTCAGCAGGGTCGCTAGGGCCCCCTCATCGAGGTCCGCCTCCTCGCCTATGCAGGTCCTCGTTAAGTCGCCAGGTCCGGTGTACATCCAGGCGAAGCGGGCGCACTCCCGCAGTGGGGCCAGACGGAGGTGCAGGTAATCGGCGACCACCATGAGCGAGGTAAGCCCCGCCCGGCGCAGGTCTTTGATGCAGTTCAGCATCTGGCGCAAGCGCTCATCCTCCGCAGGGGCCGCTTCCCAGATCGGCTTGTGGGGCTCCGCCAGCGTTTGGGGCAGCGAGAGGCAGTCGTGGGGACTGACATCGATGTAAACCCAGTCCCGGCGCCAGTCGTCCCATTTGGCGCGCAACACATGCGGGATGTAGACGTCGCCAAGTCCCTCCCTCAGGCGGAAGTTGCAGCAGCCGACAACCTCCACCTTGTCAGATCCCTTCTTCTTCCCGGCCGCTCGAAGGATGAAGAAGTGCCGGAAGAGCGCGACCGACGGCGGCACCCCCACGAACATCTCGCAGAAGTGGGCGAAGATCACCAGGATGACCACCGAGTTCGGACTCAGGTGGGCCAGCTGGACACCGAACGTGTCCAGCACTTGCAGAAGGAACGTCGAGAACGGCGGCACCATCCCGGCGGTGATGAAAGAGACGAAGATCACGATCTGCCCTGGCCTGCACGTGGAGGGCAGAAAGTTGGCCGGCGTCACCACCGACGCGTCCCGCTGGACAACAGGGACCATCAACTTGCGGACCTTCTCTGCCCCTCCTCATTCATGAGGCAGGACTTTGGCAGGACGCTGTTGGCGCTTGACGCATCCCGACGGCCGCTTCTTGGCCTCAGCATTTTTTGGGGGTGGGGAGTGTGCTGGAAGAGGCTAGAAATGAGGTGCGCCGTGAGCCGAAGAGAGAGCTTCCGGTGCGCAAGGAAGAAGAGGGTAGAGGATGGCAATCGCAAGAATGGCGTGGGGGGTAACGGTTCGTTGCCTCTCTCCTTTTTATATTATGGGAATTCAAACGGCACATTCCTCAGTGCAATTTGCGAGGCGCATCTCCCTCGATCCGCGCGGTTGCCAGGCACACCACCCTCGATCCGGGCAGTTGCCACGCGCGCCTCCCGCCTCTTTATCACTCCCCTCAAAAGTCAGAAGGGCACACGTCCTGTCGGTTTCCCACCTGGGCCGTACCAAGAGCCTGGGCCAAAAAGACTGCAACGACCACAAGAGTTTGGCACCTGATGACAAGCCACGTGGCACTGATGCTGTGATCGGCCTCGAAGAAATAGGGCCCCATCCGCAGTCTCTGGGCCATCACCTGCCGATGGGCCCGGGGGCTGCTGTCGGTGACATGGGAACCAGGGGTCCCCGAGTCCCGAGGCCAGGACAACAGAATGCCACGTGGTGCCTTCCCTCGGGGACCATCTCCCCGAGGCCCGAGAAGACACATTTCCGAGAGGGGTACTCGGGGCCATGAACAGTGGCCCCGAGTACCTGAAGTTCCCCGAGGACCCGAGAAGAGACATATCCGGGAGAGGTGCTCGGGGCCATGAACAGTGGTTCCCGAGTATCCAGAGTTCCCCGAGAACCTGAGAAGCCCCTTGTCAATTGGTGAGAGGCCTCATGCTACATTTAAGAGAGAGCGTGGCCTGTCATTTCCAACCACTCCCCCCACGCCTGTCGTACTGAGTACGTCAGTCCCTGCCACCACCTGGAAGGAAGGCGTGGGGACATTTAATGCGACAGGTCACAACGCGCGTCACCCTGTGGGGCCCATGAAGGAAACGGCTTGGAGATATCGACGCTGGGCTCGAGGCGTATCGCCTGCCCCCTGCTGTGTCAGACCTGCCCTAACCAAGCGGGCGCGGGGTTGTTCGGCGGTTGCCCGGTGCCCCCCCCCCCCATTGCATCTGCTAAAGTTCAGCGTAATGAGCGACAGGACCGGCCGAAGGCGCATTTTCAACCTCCCGTAACATCAAAATGCAGCCCCATGATGGTTGCTTTCCATTTATGGCTCATGGGAACTCGTGCCCTCCTTTCTAGGCACGCCAGGCCTCCTCAACAAGATAAGAGGGGGGTGCACTCCGGAGAAGAGCAAGCTGAAGGAGAAGCCTGAACAAGCTGAAGCATACAGCACACAAGTCTGAGAAGCTGAGCAGAGGTTCACCAAGCTCGAAGCAAGACTGAAACTCTAGACTTAGACAAAAAACCTTGTAACATAAGAGATCCAGAGAGAGGCATTCCTAGAGCATTAATAGCATACACACAGAAGTAGGATATTACGCTCCGTGCGGCCCGAACCTGTATAAAATCCCTTGAGCATTTACTCTCACTAGCAGCCGATCATCCGTCCCGCCTACATCTCACAAACTCGCATTAAATCCACGTACGAGGTAGATCCAGAATCAGCCCCCCAGCCAAATCTCAAAGCGGGTCCCTCAGGATCCCCACTTGCAGTGTTCACCCACCGACAATTACTAAAGCATGAAATTTGGAAGAGGATCAAGATTTATTACTGAACTAGGATAGGATGATTACTGACACAATTTCATATGCTTTGGATGCTAAAAAATAACTAATTGTTGAAATTTGCTATAGCTCAGAATCACTGAACTATGAAGAAATGATAAAAATAACTACTGAAGGCTAAAGGATCAACTACTGAAAATCATGAATAGATGAACTACTAATGCAGCTTTCATATGTCTTGGAAGCCCAACAATTTACGGTGATTACTGACTTGGAAGTGACTACTGAATGATTAAAAGAGTAACTACTGATACAAATTGCTATTACTCGCATCTACTAAACCATTGAAAGAACCAGTGAAAGTGTTGAAAATAATGCTACATCTCGAAACTACTGAAAGGATAAACTACCGAACTATTAAAGGATGAACTACTAACAAAATTTTCGTATGACTTGCATGCTAGAAATTTGCTACATCTTGGACTACTAAGCCCTGAAAAAACGAACTACTGAACCAAGAAAGGATGTTCTACCGAACTAGGAAAGATAAACTACTGAACCGTGAAAGAATTAACTACTTAAAAGATGAACTACTAAATCATAAAAAGCTGACTACTAATAGCCAATGGTCTACTTGTTCAGTCAAACCGTAGATTACTGAAGGAAAGAAAAGACTATTGAATGATAAATGGTCAAACTACTGAAGCATGAAGGATTAAACTACTTAAAAGATGGATCAACTTGTAAAGCATGATGGATCAACTACCGAACCATGAAGGATCAACTACCAAAAATAGGATGACTACTGAATCCAAGTCAT
The DNA here is from genome assembly GCF_958298935.1 of Phragmites australis. NCBI lineage: Eukaryota > Viridiplantae > Streptophyta > Magnoliopsida > Poales > Poaceae > Phragmites > Phragmites australis. Next base: position 17,619,481 of record NC_084944.1, on the reverse strand, counting down.
AGGAAATTCCAACACTTTCCGAACCATAGTTAATGAAACTACTGAACAACTGTTATTGATCATCTATTGACTAATTACTGAATATCTACTAAAGGGCTACTGAACAGTTCCAACTCATCTACTGACCAATTATGGAACATGTGCTGACCAATTATTGAACATGTCATCTACTGACCAATTATTGACATGTACTAACCAAATCCAAGTGTTGGAATTATACAATTCCAAGTCATCTACTCACCAATTATTGAACATATACTAACCAAATCCAAATCATAGTAGGTCGTAATGACTTTCTTCCATAGTACTCCTTTCAAAGCTACTGAAATATGAATGATACAACTACTAAATCCAACTCAAAACAAATTCTTAATATAATTTTAAAATTTTTGAATTATGGTAAAATTTGAGTATAAGTAGTTCCACGTTGTAACAATATTACAACATGTCAGTTATTGAAGACCTACTCAGATGCTATAGTACTAGCGGGGGAGTGGTTCGGCCATCTCCTACAGTGCCTGCAGGGGCGAATGGGTTGCAACAGTAATGGCTGGGGCATGCGTTAGTCTTAGATGCTACAGTAACCAGTGGGAGTGGGTTGGGCTAGATGCTATAATAACTGGCAGGGGAGTGGATTGGCCCATATGCTACTACAATGGCAAGGGGAGGGAAGTCGGGAGAGTTAGTTTGTTGGTTGGTTGGATTAGATCAAGTTGTTAGTTCGGTTAGGTCCTAGGTGTAGAATATTATACTACATCATATGTGTACAATATTACATACACACATATATATATATATATATATATATAATCCTGCCTAGCGCAAGGGGGGACATGGATTACACCGATGCTTATGGGCCTAAAAGCTCTCAAATATATTAGCCAACAACATAGCGCGACACTAGGGTGAAAAATGGATAGTAGGTATTCATATTGCCTGATATTCGTATTCGGCCAAACAGTAATGTGGTCAGAAAAATCTGTATCGGATTGACAAACAGATATTAATATAGATATATTTGATGGACTGCACACTACTGCTGCGGTAGGGGTGGAAACAGATCGGATACGAATCTAAATACGAATTCGCATCCGAATACGTACTAGATTAAGTTGTATGTGAATATTATACAACCTTAACGATAAATTTGAAATAGTAAATTTATTTGACATGAACATGATATCAATTTAACAGAAGGAACTTAATTTTTATTGGATTGACCATCCACCTTAAGGCAAAATGTAATTTTTAATATAATACTATGATTTTAAATAATTTTAGACCGTTGGATGGGAGATGAAAAGCTCATAGTTATTGCTACAGTATATGTGGTACACTACCAAATATTAAAATAATATATAAGAACAAAAGAATTTAGTAAGAGAATAAAATAAAAGAATAGAATTTTATGTTACTTGTATTTATATTCTATAAAAGTATTTCTACATATTTGGATATGGATAAAAGTATATCCAATATCTATATCTATTTATAGGAAAATAGATTCAGATATATCCATTTTTTTATTTGGGAAACAAATTCGGATGTATCCATATCTGTATTTGTCTGTAAATCAAATACGAATTTTTCTTACCGTATTTATATTTAACTGAATATGAATATTAGTATATATTTTCCACCTGTGCGTTGCAAGAGGTCCCTGCTCTGCCATTGGATGCTCCCCGCATCGACCATTTGGTAGATTCTACCGCCGGCTGCGAAATGCTAAGCTTCCTCGACACCTACTCCGGATACCACCAGGTGTGGATGGCAACGGAAGATGAAAACAAGACCAGCTTTATTACCCCCTTCGGAGTATACTGCTACGTCTGGATGCCCTTTGATCTTCGAAACGCCAGGGTCACGTTCTCCCGCCTAGTACACAAGGTGCTGCAACAGCAGTTGGGCAGCAACGTCGAGGCCTACGTAGACGATATTGTGGTAAAAAGCCAACTAGAAGCCACCCACGTTGCCGACCTACAAGAAACATTCAACAGCCTTCGAACCGCTGGCGTACGACTAAACCTAGAAAAATGCGTATTTGGTGCTAGAGGTGGAAAAATGCTAGGGTATCTTGTCTCCCGAAGAGGCATCGAGGCCAACCCGGGCAAGATTCGTGCTATTGCAGAAATGTCGCCTCCCGCAATTCCTAAAGAAGTACAGCGCCTGGCCGACCACCTCGCAGCCCTCAGTCGCTTCCTTGCAAAATCCGTTGAGCACAACCTCCCTTTCTTTAAAACGCTAAGGGGCTCCAAGCCGTTTAGCTGGACACCGGACTGCCAAGCAGCATTCGAGGCCCTAAAAGCGCACCTTTCCCACCTCGAAACACTCACGACGCCCCTCCCCGGCGAAGGACTACTCATATACCTATCCTTCTCCGCATCCGCCGTTAGCACCGCCCTGGTACGAGAGGAAAAAAGCGGCGGTCGCCCTACTCAAAGGGTTGTATACTACGTCTCGGCAGCCTTAGCCGGGGCCAACACGCATTACACTGAGCTCAAAAAAATTGCCTACGCTCTGCTGATGGCCTTGCGCAAGCTCCAGCACTACTTCCTTGCCTACGACATCCCTATCCCAACCTCCTACCCGCTAGGCGACATGTTTCGCAACTATGTGGCGACGAGACGCATTGGCAAGTGGGCGGTAGAGTTATCCCCCTTCGTTGTAAGGTTTGTAGCCCGCACCGCCGTAAAATCCCAAATCTTGGTAGACTTCATAGCCGAATGGACCACGGCAACAACCGAACCCAACACTACGCCCACCCAAGACATCTGGATCATCTACACCGATGGAGCATACTGCTCAATGGGCACCGGAGCTGGCGTGGTTCTCATCTCCCCCACAGGCCAGCAGGTCCAATACGCTGCTCGCCTAGATTTCAAGACGACCAACAACATAGCCAAATACGAGGCCATCCTCTTAGGCCTCCGAAAGGCTCGAGCCTTAGGAGCAACCAGAGTCATCATCCGAACCGACTCTCAGATCGTCGCTGGTCACGTCAACAAGGACTTCCAAGTCCGCCATCCCTACATGGTAACATACCTCGAGGCCATTCGCAAAGCTGAGGCACACTTCCATGGCGTATCCATACGAAGCATACCATGGGCGGACAACAATCAGGCAGACGACTTAGCAAAAGCTACAGCCACAGGCAAAAACCCACCAATAGGCACCTTCCTCGAGACCCTGCACCAGCCGACCGCCAGAACCCTTGACGAGACAGCCATCGCCATCCTCCCCATCCAAGCTATGGACTGGAGGGGCCCCCTCCTATCAATCCTGAGAGGAACAGCAGAATCAGATGACCCAATTGCACTCCACCGCATCCAACATCGCGCCAGGGGCTACCACCTCATAAATAATGCCCTTTACAAGATAGGTATCTGCGCTCCCCTCCTTCGATGCATTACTAAACAAGAAGGAACCCCCCTCCTCAGGGAAATACACGAAGGCATGTGCGGCAGTCATCTGGCGCCTCGTGCTCTAGCCGGTAAGGCGCTTCGCTAGGGGCTCCATTGGCCTACGATCATGTCCGACGCGGAAGAACTTGTTCGCACCTACCAAGGATGCCAATGGATGGGACGATGAAGCCACCGACCTCCAACTCCTTTGAAACCAATCGCCCCTGTCTGGCCCATGGCTCATTGGGGTATGGACCTCATCAGTCCATTTCCCCGCGCCAAAGGAAACCTCCAGTACGCAGTGGTCGCATTGGAATATTTTTCCAAATGGGTCGAGGCCAAACCCCTCACTACGATGACATCAAAAAATGTCCAGAAATTCTTCTGGAAGAACATAACCTGTCACTTCAGTGTCCCACGACAGCTCACGGTGGACAACGACACACAATTCGACTCTGGGCATTTTAGACAGTTCACCGACGACCTCGGCATCGAATTATGCTTTGCAGCAGTTCGACACCCTCAATCAAATGGAGCCGTCGAAAGGGCCAACGGCAACATCCTCTACGATCTAAATCGACGCCTTGTTGGCTTAGCTCGAGGACTATGGGTCGATGAATTACCTAAAGTTTTATGGTCCCTCTCCACCACTGTCACGCGGGCCACCAGGTTCACACCCTTCTGCCTCCTATACGGAGACAAAGCCATGACCCCCACCGAGGTCAAGGCCTACTCACTCTGGGTACCCTCGACCTTACCGAAGGCACGCAGCTCCACGCCATTCAGAACATAGATCACTACATTAAGAAAACTAAGTCTTGGTACGATCCAAGGGTTGCAACGCGAAACTTCAAACCCGGCGAACTTGTGCTTCGACGCGCCCTAGCCCCGGGAAAGCTATGCAACAAATGGGAATGCCCATACCTGGTCCTCAAGTCTAATAGACCCGGCTCCTACCAACTAGCCGATGCAAAGGGGACCCCCCCCTCTAACACAGTTGGAATGCAGAGACCCTCTGCAAGTATTATGTATAAAGGCCCCAACCTCAATACCCAAAAAAAAACCAACATCTTGAAGGCATAAGCCTCCGTGCTAGATAGGCATTTCGTTCGTCATCTTTAAGGTCTCGCCAACCTACGTGGCAGATAGGCAAAGACCACCCCAGCATCTTGAAGGCATAAGCCTCCATGCTGGACAGGCATTCCGCCATCTTTAAGGTCTCGCTAACCTACGTGGCGGGTAGGCAAAGACCGCTCCAGTATCTTGAAGGCATAAGCCTCCGTGCTGGACAAGCATTCTATCTGCCATCTTTAAGGTCTAGCTAACCTATGTGGCGAATAGGCAAAGACCGCTCCAGCATCTTGATGACAAAAGTCTCCATGGTGGATAGGCATTCCGTCCGTCATCACTTGGGCCTAGCAAACCTAAAATGTCGGATAGGCAAAGACCGCTTTGGCACCTTGAAGGTAGTGCCTTCATACCAGACAGGCATAACACCCCCCTCTGGTCATTTCTAAGGCCATGCCCCCCTAGGCATGGCAAGGGGATAAAAACCCCAACAAAACTGAGTCTATCACTTGACCCTTCTGATGCCCCTCAAAGTCTCAAACCCCGTGGCCACCAAACAACCACAGGATGCGAAGGAGCTGGGACAAAGGGCACAGGCAAAACGTCGGTGTGATCAATCATAAAAAAGGGAGAGGAAAAAGAACATACAAAAGTCTTTTTAAACAGTTAACCACTGTACATCAAATCTATGCCCAGCAAACTGGCTAGCCTACTACGCCCCCTGTACCACTACAGGAAGACCAGGGTGCCCGACCGCCATGCCTCTCGGACACACCACGGGACCTGGAGAGTCGTCCATGACAACTGCGCACGGGAGGCCGACGTGTGCCCCCTCCACCAAAGGGGATGCTGCCCGAAACAGAGACTCGACCTCGGGAAGACAAAAAATCCGCCGGGAAGGGATATGAGTAGAAGGCCAAGAAGTCCGGCTCTTCCCCCTTCCTGCCGACGAGTCCACCTTCACCTGACACAAGATAGACACGAGAATTTCCGAAGGCACCCTTCCATCAGAACCCCGGGGAAGGACGAAGCGTCGTAAGAAGCGTGAGCCAAAAACCTCTGGGGCCGTTCGAGCCGCACACCAATCATCTCTTGTGGTAAAGCATACATCCGGAGTGGACATGGGGGATCCTCTGGTTAGAATTTAACCAAAATGTCGGCAGCCACTTGCGGGTCAACACGCCCATCGGAATCGCGGGGCATAACAAAGTGACTCCACCGACGAACGAATGAAGTAGCCCCCTATGCACCAGACACACTCGATCCCTCCCCGGAGGCACTATCCAAGGTATGGACCAGGCCTCCTCCAGGGTCGGGCCACCGTACCTATACACACAGAGCAGACTCCGGTTAAAACTCAAAGGCTCTAACGTCCCAGAAACAACACAGGTAAAACACAGGAAGACAGGCGCGGTTTCCATCAAATAAAGGAAAGATTATATACATAAAGCAGAAGGAGGCGGTCAATATACTAGAACTCAGCCCCCTCCCCAGGAAAGAAAAGAAAACAAAGACATCCGCGATAGAGCTACACCTCCAGGGCATCCACGCTTGGCTCCGGAGGGGCAACAACACTAGAAAAAACTCCCCCAGAGGGCCGCAAAGCGCTCGTAGACTCCGACTGAAGCACCAGGCCTCCCAACGAAGAACTCGGGCGAAGGCCCCCCGAGGCACCCGGAGTCCCCTAACCAACCATAATGCACAACGTCACGCTCCAACCATACTTCGCCCAAAGGCTGCGATGAAAGCTCTCCAAGGCTACTCCAATCTCCACCAGAGGTGCCTCTGGCTGGAAGGCCTCGACCACGGAGTCTGGCACCTGCCGCTCCAATGCTTCGAAGGGACCAACCCCTGCCTGGTGCAGCAGGGTCAACTGAAGTGCAGCAGCCACATGAGCGCTGGACCTCGCATAGGCCTCTACGGCCCTAACCATAACCTTCGCGACCGACCGAAGCCAGAAGAGCGACATGACCGACGCCTCCGAGTCGGAGGGCAGTGGCGGACACCGAGCCCCTAGGCTGCTCAAGGTATCAGAGGTAATCTGGGCCACCTCCGATGCTAGCGTCGTTAACTGTTGGCATTCCAAATGCAGTGCCCCCTCTAATGCCAAAACCTCCTCTAGCTCTCGCCGCATATTTACCACCGCCTCCCGAAGGGTGTCAACGTCACCCTCGGTGGACACACGGGCTGTGTTGGCCGCATCGGCAACCTCCTTCGCCTCCCGGAGGTCTTCAGCAGCCTTCCGCACCTCAGCCTCCGCACGCTCACGAAGCACCATCTCCTCATGAAGATGGCCCTCCGTATACACCGCCCGTTTTTGGGCCTCTTCCAAAGCTTGGCGTCCGCCACGCCGTCATCAAAATTACTTGCTACAAAGCACCACAAAAAGATGGAAAAAGACAAGATAAGCTACCCAGGACCCAACACCGGACCTGGCAATCATAACTAACACTACCAACCTGAAGGGCCGCCATCGCCAATCACTCCTCCAGCTCCTCCAGGGGACGCTGGGCCAATGCTCGCTCGACCTCCCCACTTCGAGGCAGCGTGAAGTCGTCTGGGGTCGGGATCCAGAGGCCAGGGCCCCCCTCAACCGCTCCGAAGAGACTCTCAGCGGAGGGCACGGCGCCTCGGGCACCAGCCGCCTCGTGCGGGCCACCAGTTGACTTCGGGCCCTGCAGGAACAAAGCCACGTCCCCCAAGGTGGCCCTCGAAGACCACTCCGGAGGAGTCCGCGATCTCCGCTGGGCCTCCGAGGCCCCGAGGTGTGTAGTCAAGGTTGCATCCACCTCGAAGGTCGCTACAAAAAAAGAAATACAAATTAAGATCCCAGCGCACGACCAAAAGGGTATGACTAACAAAGCAAACCACACCTGGTTCCCCCGAACCTCTTACAAGAGGACTCGTAGCATCCTCAGCATCCGAGTCAACAAGACCGAAGTCGAAGTCCATGGAGGCCATGCCTCGCCGTTGGCTCTAGCTGTGACCCACAATATCCACGGAGGCCCGATCCTTCCCCCCGTTATCACCGCCACCCTGGCCCTCACCTCCGAACTGATCAGTCACAATTCCAACTCGCCTTAGGCGCTTCTTGCGAACTAGGGGTGCCTGGAGCGTCCTTGTACAAATGGAGGGGCCTGCATGCGCTCATTTTCCAGTAGCCCTAGGCTTTGGAGGATCCCGCTAGGCCAGAGCCCCCACGCCAAGATAAAAAAATAGACACGATTGTACCGCTCCCAACCTCGTGCCAGGGCCACCCGCCGCTCCAGCTCCACAATAGTAGGGGGCCCAGGATCACCTCCGCGATCTCTGTTGCATGCTCCAGCGGGAGGCAGCTCTCTGAAAGAAAAAAGATGGCTCACATCAGCAGATCAAGAACCCAACTACAAAAGGAACTCACCAGCGTTGACGGTTGGACCAAAATACACGTTCGGCCACTCTTTCGCACCTTGCTCAAAAATGCAGTTCCAGCCCGTTTGGAGGGGCCGGACACACAACATGGTGAACTCCTCCATGAAGTCACGCATGCTCATCTTCTCGGCCACCCTCCGGAGCAGGGCTAGCCGTGAGGCGAACTGGTCATCCGTAATCCCTGTCTCTGGCTCCAGAACATATGCGATATCCCGGTTCATGGAGCGAAGGGGCGATGTAGGGCTGATGGTGTAGTAAAACCACTGCTGCAACTAGCCAGTATACCACCGGTCGTTGATGGCCTTCGCCAGGAAGGCATCGCGATACTGCAGCTGTATCTGGAAGTTGATACTCCTGAAACTGAGAGGCCTCTTCGTCCCCTCGACCTTGATCAACTTCGGTTGGCAGCTGGCAAAGTGGAGGGCCGCGAAGAAATCCTCCCTCCCTTCACACCCCTCTGCCCACATGGCCCACTCAAAGGTGGCCAAGCAGGCAATGGCATTGGTGTGGAGCTGCGGGAGCTCCATGTAGAAGTGGCGGAGCACCTCTTGAAGCAATGGCACCGAAGGAAAACCCAAGCCCGCCTCGAAGAAGGCTTCAAACACCACGACCTTATGGGCCAGAGGCTTCGGAACCTCCTCGCCCAGCGAAGGCCAAGCGATGACTTGGGAGGGGATCTTCCCCTCCCTAACCATCCGATCGAGCTCCTCATCACCAATGATAGACTCCCAGCATGGTGGTTTGCCGGGAGTGGCTTTTGCTGGCACGCCGGAGCTCCACTCCCGACGGCGGCTCCATCAGCAACGGGGAAGCCGATGACACCTAAGGGTCCCCCGTCATGGCTACTCCAACCATCTCCCCTGCCGCCTGAGTTTTGGCTTCACTCGAGGTACTCAGGTCAGCCATATGAACCGCAAGTGGATGGCAAAACACGCTGAACTACAAGAGAGAGGGGAGTAGAGTTCAAGGAACAACTCACGCAAGGCAAGAGGCACCAAAGACAAAGGCAGATGAGAATGAGGAGTCGACAAAAGGGTTGCTCTAGGCAATCCCCCTCCTGCTACAAATAGGGAGCAACTTGCCCCCTCCATGCAGCGGGCGCACACGCCGTCCTTTCACCTGCCAGGCCAAAATCATGGGGGAGTGAAACCGACTCCCTTGCCCCCCCCCCAACGACAAGACGACACGCGTCCCACGCTCCGCCAGATAGGGCAGGACTACACCTCTCCCCAGGGCGCATTCAATGCCCCCCGTCGCCAACGTCATCCAACATGTCATTCCATCACCCGGGTCAAATCGCCCCGGGCAAGCCAAGCGATTCTCGAAACAGGAGCCATCAACCACAAGCCAGGGACCGTCGGGGGCAATGCTCCACCGAGAGAGACATGCTCACCAACTTGTTGAAGCCGGTGAACTCGTGTGCAGAAAGCCGATCCTACATCTTTGAGTTGAGGCCATTGACAAAGCGGCATTGCTTCCGCTCGTCATTGCTTACCTCCTCGGGAGCGTACTATGCAAGGTGGTTGAACACCTGCATGTACTCCATCACAGACCGACCTCCTTGCTTGAGGTCCTCAAACTCCCACCTCTTGATCTCCATGAGGCCACATGGGATATGGAAAGAATGGAAGTTCTAGTGGAACTCCGCCCAGGACACCTGGGACGTGTTTGGATGGCTGCATGCCTACCTTGCACGCACGAAGCCTAGCTCCTACAGGCCTGGCTCGCGAGAAATGCGGATTTCATTCGTATCCGCGGAGCCAGGCTGTACGGTGTTTTTGCATCAGCGGAAAATATCTCGTGCGAGTGCTTGCAGGCAAGCAAACACCCGTCAAACGGCACCGGCTGCACGTGCGGAGCTAGCTGAGCAACTAAACACCTGTATGAGCCTGTTTGAGCTGCACGCGTAGGGCTAGGACAGCGGGAGCCAAGCAACCAAACAGACCCCTGGTGATTGGTGGGGTGCATGGCTAAGAAGTTGGACCACCACGCGCCCGCCGGGCCCTAAAGTTGGTGGGCAGCGTAGAGTGCCTTCTCATAATCCTCGCATCTGAGGAGAGCAAGTTTCTGCTCGATCGTCCAAAGCCAGTGATCAGCATCTAGAGGATCCTCAGCCCGCGAGAAAACCGGCGGCTGAGTCCTCAGGAAATCTGAGAAATCATCACAGCGCCCGGCTCCGCCCCTCCATGAGGAGCCGTGTTGCGCACGAGAGCCTCCAGAAGCACCTGATTTGTCTAGCGGTTCTGCTCAATCTGCATGAGCACCTCCGTCATTGTTGGCGATGGAGGAGGGTTTTTCTCATTCGAGCCCTCAGGGGCATCCAAGTCACAACGAGTCCTAACCATTCTATAATGACATAAGAAAAGGGAAACGTCAAACTCCGACAGAGCAAAAACGCATTCGCTGGATATATTGCTAGAATCCCATAATATCGTATATAGATCATACATGCATGAATGCAACATGAAATGATGGTATGCTCGAAACCTAGCTACCGTTCTTTCTCGAGCACTTCTCTCCGCAAAAAACATCAAAACTTAGTGAGTTGTTTAGGTGAAGTTGACCACTTACTAAACACGTTCTAAATTAAGTTTAGGCTACTTAATTAAACCAAGCTCTGATACCACGCTGTGAGGACCCGACCAAACAGTATTTGAACTAATCATCAGGCGAATCATTAACATAATCACAACCTCGATGATTAGTCAAAATACCGCTCCAGCAGTCCCGGCACGTATTTTGTGCCCAAGGATCGGAACACATGCTTTTTAACATATGCATCACAACAAAGTTTAATAAAGCGCAGGTAATTAAACATTTATATTACAAGTCTTTAAACATGCAGTTGTTTCTACAATTTACATCAAAAGGAAACAACAACTACGCAGCGGAAGGAAACCATAGAACAAAAGGGTATGCAGCCACATGCCTTTACGCTCCACACCAAAAGCACCGAGTTCGAAGTAGAATGTGCTACTCCTACCCACCACCCTGATCGGCAGGCACCCAGTAGACGAACACCGTCTCTTCCTCTCCAACCTGAGTAGCACCTGCATCAACTTAATGGTAGCACCCTGAGTAGGAAGGTACTTGCAAGACTTACACAATACGGGTAGTATAATATCCCGACTCCAAGGATTATGCATTGAGCTGGTAGCAAGATCAGGCCACAAGATTAAGTGAAACATATATGCGGTAAGCAACCTAGACATATAGGCGTGAGCACCCGAACTTAACCAACAATAAGTACTTCTACCCTGCAATACTCAACTGAACATAAATACATCTAAAAAGTAAGTAAGCATAACTGTAACGAAATCATAACCACCTCAACCCAACTTGCCAACCATCTCGACCACCAACATCCACTCCCAAGATACCATAACTATAATCCACAAGTGAGAACCCTACGACCGATACTGATGAAACAATAGCATGCTCATGACCGAGGGCGCGGCATTTCGAAATGTTTATACACCCTCCAGGGGGATACTCCTGGACCCACATGACACAAGGACCATACGGCTTATGCCACCCGCTAAAGTGCACATAAGGGGGTACTCGTGACAACCTTTCCCAACCACCCCCAACATTGTAATCATTGTGAAGGTAATTAACCTATGGCTCACGAATGATGGGATGTTCCACCGCTCGACTTCTATCGAGGACCTATGCATTGCAAAGCATCTCGCGTCACTTTTAAGTTGGATCTTAGCATGATTAAACTCAGGGATTCTCCAGACTATCTTGAGATTTCTCCGGACCTTCCGCATTTATGTGCACCTTTCGGACACTCCGGACGTTGACAGGAAATGTGTTTTCATCGATTTATTGATCGATTCAACTTGAACACTAGACACACTCTACCTAAACTTGGTCATACACTATATAAGTGGTTTACATTCAATTAATTACGAAATGTTAAAGATTGAAACCATTTCAATGACTCATTAAACCTCAGCGTGTATTTCATTAGCCAACAGAATTCAAACACTCATCTCATGGCCCATGGTATTTTTAATGTATAGATCATGTTAATACGAGGCTAACAAAAGTAGTTTCATAATTTTAGGATATGGCAACAACTAACCGTGACCTAAACAAGCTGAAACACATTTAATTAACTCACAAATTCTTGAAAATATTTTCTGGAGTTTCAACATTTTTAACACGTAGTTGACACTCATATGAAGCTAACGCAACTAGTCTCACATCGTTTGGAGTTCGGATGAATTAATTATTAATTTTATAAGCCTTAACGCGCCTGATAAATAGTAACTGCGGAACCTCCGCATTTTTGCGGTCCGCACTTTTTCGCAGAGGTTCCAGACTGTGGAACCTCCGAACAATTTTTTGGAGGTTCCGGACTTTCCAGAACTACTCCTAGTTGAGGGGAAACTTGCCAAATCGATTTGCGATCTTTTCCACTCCAAAGGGTGATATGTTTGAGAGAGTTTAGAGGGTATAGAACTTAACTAACCACCTAGCAACTCAATTCCTAAATCAAATCTCAACCAAATCCATAATTCACTCCTAATGCTCAAGAACGCATTGATTTCACAAAAATTGATCCAAATCCAAAATCATTCATCCAAATGCGCGTTCGTGCCATGGGAAGCCTAAAGGACTCACCAAGGATGCTTTTGCCCCACTCTGTGACCTTCGGGAAGAAGCGGTAAGTCCGGGACGAAGAAGAACTCCGGTGCTCCAAACACTTCAACCTAAACACCAAAAGAGATCAACACCAGCTCGAATCCTTCGGAGAAACGAAAAAGGATTGGACGAATGAGTAGCTCTCGAACGTGTAGTCACGTAGGTACCACATACGTAGCTCAGTTTCGCTTGTAGAGGCGGAAACCAAGGGGGAAAAGGAGAGAGCTAGAGAGAGAGGGGAGAGGGAGTGAGCTCCTGTGGGGTGGCCGGACAACAAGAGAGAGAGAGAGCACGTGGGGAGTGGGAGGGAGAGAGAGAGAGAGGTGACTGCCCCTTTTGAGTGAGAGGGAGAGATCTTTTCCACTCAAATGGGCCCACATGCAAGTGATCAATCCCAAATTTGCTTCTAATTCAATTTTCTCTCTCATTTTCTTTTCTCCCACCTCATTAATCTAAATTGAGGTGCTATTGTGCTCCAAAAATCTATGAAATTTGTATGTCGTGATTAAAATCCTTAGAAGTATCTGATCATGAATTCGCAATTCAAATTTCAATCTGGCGATTGAAAGCGTTTCAAATTCGAACTTGAAGCTAATGACTCATGTTTAATATTAAACACGCCATTATGGATTTTGGGACGTGACAAACCTCCCCCCCCCCCCTTAAAAAGAATCTTGACCTGAGATTCTGTACGAGTCGGAGAGAGGACAATGAGCACGCCATGAGTAGACACCATGTTGTGAAGTGGAATTTAAAACATCACTTCCATTCGTGAGGCGATGAGTATCAACACTTGAGAGATTCCAAATATGCTATATTACAATAGCATTTACAAATTTTCAAAGAACTCAGGATACTCAGAGTGGATCTTATCCTCTCGCTCCCACGTAGCCTCAGCTTCCGTATGATTGCTCCATTGGATTTTTAGAAACTTGATAGCACTTCGCCGCGTCTTGCACTCGGATTCATTGAAGACTCAGATGGGTTGCTCACAGTACAACAAGTCTGGTTGCAGCTCTTGGGGTGCAACATCAACGACTTCCGTCGGGACTAAGAGACAGTTCTTCAACTGTGAGACGTGAAAGACATTGTGCACAGCGGAGAGAGACGGCGGCAAATCCAATTGGTAGGCTACCTCTCCACGCCAAGCAACAATCTGATACGGCCCAACATATCGAGGTGCTAGCTTGCCTCGCACTTGGAACCTTCGAACGCCCTTGAGAGACGACACCTTGAGGTATACATGGTCTCCAACTTCAAATGCGAGCTCTCGGCGGCGGTGGTCCGCATAGCTCTTCTGCAGTGACTCTGCCGTGAGAAGGCTCTTGCGGATATTCAAAGGACATGATCTTCCGCCTCCTTGACTAGATCTGGACCCAAAAAAGCCCGTTCACTGGATTCAGACCAATTCAACGGCGTTTGGCATCTCCGGCCATAAAGGGCCTCAAATGGCGCCATCTCAATACTAGCTTGGAAGCTGTTGTTGTAGGAGAATTCCGTGAATGGCAGGCATATGTCCCACTTGCTCCCATAAGTGAGCACACAAGCTCGGAGCATGTCCTCCATAATTTGATTATCTCGCTCTGTTTGACCATCTGTCAGAGGGTGATATGCCGTGCTATGAACGAGCTCGGTCTCCATGGCCTCTTGGAAGCTCCTCTAGAAATGAGATGTGAATTGCGTGCCTCGATCAGAAATAATCTTCTTCGGAACCCCATGGAGGCACACAATCCTTGCAAGATACAATTCGGCGTAGTCCTTAGCACCATATCGAGTCTTCACCGGAAGGAAATGTGCTGACTTGGTAAGCCAGTCGATAATGATCCAGATAGAGTCATAACCTTGAGAGGTCTTTGGCAAACCAGTAATGAAGTCCATTCCAACCTCCTCCCACTTCCAGGAAAGAAAAGGCAAAGGCTAGAGTGTACCAGCTGGCCTGAGATGCTCGACCTTCACCCTTCGGCAGACATCACACTCAAATACATATCTAGCAATTTCTCACTTCATGCGAGTCCACCTGAGACAGGGCTTTAAGTCTTGATACATTTTGGTGCCGCTCGGATGAATAGACAGCAACGAGTCATGAGCTTCATCCAGTATCTTCTTCCTCAGCGCCTCAACCCTAGGAACCACTAGACGGCTCCCGAACCAAAGAACTCCCTGATCATCCTTAGAAAATCACAGTGCCTGACTGATCTTCTTCTTCTCTCGGATTCGGGCCATGCCCTTATCATCCCTCTGCGCTACCTTGATCTCATCCAGAAGAGTGGATTTGATCTCCAAATTGACAAGAAAACCATCCGGAACCATTTCAAGTCCGAGCCTCCGGAAATCATCACAGAGCGTGGAGTCCATAGGAGAGACTTTAAGACAGTGACAAGGAGCCCTTCAGCTTAAAGCATCGGCGACTACATTCGCCTTGCCAAGGTGGTAATGAACCTCCAGTTCATAATCTTTAATCAACTCAAGCCACCTTCGCAGCCTCATATTCAAGTCTGCCTAAGAGAAGATATACTTGAGGCTTTTGTGATCCGTGTAAATCCGACATAAATTCCCCATCAGGTAATGGAGCCAGATCTTCAAAGCGTACACCACAACTACAAGTTCAAGATCATGAGTTGGATATTTTTCCTCGTGGCGCTTCAACTAACGTGATGCATAAGCAACGACCTGACCCTCTTGCATAAGAACACAACCAAGGCCAATACCGGAAGCATCGCAATAAACATCGAAGCCCTTGTTCACATCAGGCTAAGCAAGAACTTGAGCGGTCATGAGCAATTTCTTCAAAGTCTGGAAAGCTGTCTCACACTGACTCGACCACTCGAAAGCATTGCCTTGCTTCAACAACTCGATTATCGGCTTGGCAATCTTGGAGAAATTCTCGATGAACCGGCGGTAATAGCCCGCGAGTCTGAGAAAACTCTGGATATCAGTGACATTCTTGGGATGAACCCAATTGAGCACATCCTGCACCTTGCTTGGGTCCACTGCAACACCGTTCTCTGATAGAACATGGCCCAAAAATGCCACCTCCCTGAGCCAGAACTCACACTTGCTGAACTTGGCATAGAGTTGATTATCTCTGAGCCGGCCAAGAACAATACAGAGGTGCTCAACATGCTCTTCATCAGTCTTGTAGTATATGAGAATGTCGTCAATGAAAACCATGACAAACTTATCCAATTCCTCCATGTATACCGTATTCATCAAGTACATGAAGAATGCTGTTGCATTTGTCAATCCGAAGGACATGACGGTGAATTCATATAGCCTGTAGCGGGTTGAGAAAGTCATCTTTGGGATATCCTCTGGTCGGACCTTAATCTGATGATAGCCCAGTCTCAAGTCGATCTTTGAGAAGACTCGGGCTCCGGTCAGCTGGTCAAATAGAATATCGATTCTTGGGAGCGGATAACTATTCTTGACCGTGACCTCATTCAATGGACGGTAATCAACACACATCCGCAGAGTGTCATCCTTCTTCTTCACAAAGAGTGCCGAACATCCCCAGGGTGAGGAGCTCAGACGAGTGAACCCCTTTGATAGCAATTCCTGAATCTACTTCTTTAGCTCAACTAGCGACATCTTATACGCCTTCTTGGAAATTGGGGCCTCACTGGGCATGAGATCAATGGAGAACTCCACTGCTCTGTCAGGTGGCATTCTGGGCAACTCATCTGAAAAAACATCCGGGAATTCCCACACCACAGGAATACTCATCATGTCTACGGTGGGGACAACCTTCAAGGCGAAAAGACAAGATTTGACACCCTCCAGCTTCAATTGAATTCGGGTGCCAGACGGACTATTCAGAGTAACCGTCCGATGAGCACAATCTAACACGGCCTTGTTCTTGGAGAGCCAGTTCATCCCCAATATGATATAAATTCCCTTCGAGTTCATCACCAGCAAGTTGGCCTCAAAATGCGTCCCGTTGACAATGACTGACGCTCTAGGCACACACTGACTCACAACAACCTAGGTTCCGGGTGCATCTATGACATATGGTGTAAGAGTGGCACTGACCTTCAGCCCATATTGTCGCACATAACTCATAGCTATGAATGAGTGAGAGGCCTCGAAATCGAATAGAACCACTACAGAAAAATATCGGAATTGAAACTCATACTCAACGTACCCATTAGGATGGTGTCACCCTCTTGAACCTCCCTGGCGTTGGTGTGGCGTGCTTGGCTATGCTTGGGAACGTGGGTCTCCTAAGAGGACTGAGAAGCTGACTGAGCCGGCAGTGGCCGTGGGGCAGTCACCGCGGCTCCCGGCCTCGGATACGGGCAATCCCGCAAGTAGTGGCCGACACGACCGCAGTTGTAACAAGGGCTGTTGGGGCCACCTGTCATGCTACTCTCTGAACCGACTGGTTGCGGAGGGTATCCTTGTGGCGCGGAGAAGGACGGGCGCTCAACGAGCCACATCAGACGTGGAGCACCCGACGCCGGCACGCCAGATGGTGGAGGTAGACTCTCCGTGTGGGCGCACTACGAGCTCCCGCCCATGGAAGGCGAGAAACCCCTCTTGCGCTTCTTCTCCTCCTAGTGGTTCTTGTATTTGAACTCCATCGAGAGAGACATGCTCACCAACTTGTTGAAGTCGGTGAACTCGTGTGCAGAAAGCCGGTCCTGCATCTTTGAGTTGAGGCCATTGACAAAGCGCGTTGCTTCCGCTCGTCATTGCTGACCTCCTCAGGAGCGTACTATGCAAGGTGGTTGAACACCTGCATGTACTCCATCACGGACCGACCTCCTTGCTTGAGGTCCTCAAACTCTCACCTCTTGATCTCCATGAGGTCGCTTGGGATATGGAAAGAATGGAAGGCCTGGCGGAACTCCGCCCAGGACACCCGGTGATTGTTGGGGTGCATGGCTAAGAAGTTGGGCCACCACGCGCCCGCCGGGCCCTGAAGTTGGTGGGAGGCGTAGAGCGCCTTCTCGTAATCCTCACATCTAAGGAGAGCAAGTTTTTGCTCGATCGTCCAGAGCCAGTGATCGGCATCCAGAGGATCCTCAGCCCGCGAGAAAACCGGCGGCTGAGTCCTCAGGAAATCTGAGAAATCATCTCGGCGCCCGGCTCCACCCCCTCCATGAGGAGCCGTGTTGCGCACGAGAGCCTCCAGAAGCGCCTGATTAGTCTGGCGGCTCTGCTCAATCTGCATGAGCACCTCCGCCATTGTTGGCGGTGGACGAGGGTTATTCTCATTCAAGCCCTCGGGGGCATCCAAGTCACGACGAGTCCTAACCATTCTATAAGGACATAAGAAAAGGGAAACGTCAAACTCCGACAGAGCAAAAACACATTCGCCGGATATATTGCTAGAATCCGACAATACCGTATATAGATCATACATGCATGAATGCAACATGAAATGACGGTATGCTCGAAACCTAGCTACTGTTCTTTCTCGAGCACTTCTCTCCGCAACAAACATCAAAACTCACAAGCAGTTATACTTAGGGGCATAATATTGCATTTTCATACATATTGGTCATGAAGAGGCATAAACAAAACTTAGTGAGTTGTTTAGGTGAAGTTGACCACTTACTAAACAACATTCTAAATTATGTTTAGTCTACTTAATTAAACCAAGCTCTGATACCACGCCGTGAGGACCCGACCAAACAGTATTTAAACTAATCATCAGGCGGATCATTAACATAATCACAACCTCGACGATTAATCAAAATACCGCTCCAGTAGTCCTGGCATGTGTTTTGTGCCCAAGGATCGAAACACATGCCTTCTAACATATGCATCACAACACAATTTAATAATGCGTAGGTAATTGAACATTTATATTGCAAGTATTTAAACATGCAGCTGTTTCCACAATTTACATCAAAAGAAAACAACAACTACGCAGCGGAAGAAAACCATAGAACAAAAGGGTATGGAGCCACATGCCCTTAGGCTCCACACCAAAAGCACCGAGTTCGGAGTAGAATGTGGTACTCCTGCCGGCCACCCTGATCGGCCGGCACCCAGTAGCCGAATACCGCCTCTTCCTCTCCAACCTAAGTAGTACCTGCATTAACTTAAGGGCAGCACCCTGAGTACGAAGGTACTCGCAAGACTTACACAATATGGGTAGTATAATATCCCGACTCCAAGGATTATGCATTGAGCTAGTAACAAGATCAGGCCACAAGGTTAAGTGAAACATATATGCGGTAAGCAACCTAGACATATAGGTGTGAGCACCCGAACATAACCAACAATAAGTACTTCTACCCTGCAATACTCAACTGAACATAAATACATCTAAAAAGTAAGTAAGCATAACTGTAACGAAACCATAACCACCTCGACCCAACTTGCCAACCATCTCGACCACCAACATCCACTCCCAACATACCACAACCATAATCCACAAGCAAGAACTCTACGACCGATACGGATGAAACAATAGCATGCTCATGACCGAGAGTGCGGCATGTTGAAATGTTTATACACTCTGTAGGGGATACTCCCAGACCCACACGACACGAGGACCATACGGCTTGTGCCACCCGCTAAAGTGCACACAAGGGGTACTCGTGACAACCTTTCCCAACCAGCCCCAACCGTGTGCGACATACAACGCTCAGCATGGCAGTACTAGAAGTACTCCCGGAGCAAACTAGTACCTCTTACAAGCCCGCCCGCTCACACCGTCATTGTTCAAGCCCCACAAAACCACAGCTGCGAAGGTATTCAGCTCGCCTTACTATTAGATTGGCACGTGGTGAGTAAGGTAAGTGCTAAAGTCAATGGTACCTATGGACGACCTTAAACAATGAAAGTGGTCTATGGTGCTCAGGTTTCCACTCCTGACCTGCCCCCTGGACTTTCCACCGAGGCAGACAATACCCCTAACACTGCCCACATCTCGTCTCATACTCACCACTCACCAACCAACATCATCGACCCAACATTGTAATCATTGTGAAGCTAATTAACCTATAGCTCACAAACGATGGGACGTTCCACTGCTCGACTTCTACCGAGGACCTATGCATTGCTAAGCATCTCGCATCACTTTTAAGTTACACCTTAGCATGATTAAACGCAGGCTACAAGGATATGGATCAACAATGCATCAAGGCAGAGACAATGCAATTCAACATAGGATCTACCCATCAAAATCCAACATTGACTTCCTATACATGCAAACCTATACATAAGCAAAATTTATCAATATTTAGACTTCATTCAATACGACAAAGGTGCAATATGATAGATGTTTGCCTTGCTGCCCTAGATCAGAAAGGTGGGGTGCCTCCGGATCGCCCTGGCTCGTCGGAATCATCGGATCGGCGTTCTCTAAAAATAATAACGCGTGCAATGCCATGATTATGGATGAAATGCAACAATGCATGCCATAAGATGCGCAAAACATGTTAAAAGTGCAAATATGCGAGCTACAACAAAATTGGGATTTAAACCAATTTGAAAAGTTGCCGAAAGTGCAGAACCTCCGGACCTATGCGGACTATCCGCCAAATTATGTGAAACATCCAGACATTGCGCAACTCAGGTATTCTCCGGACTATTCGGAGATTTCTCCGGACCTTCCGGACATTTTTTTAAACACTCTGGACATTGACAGGAAATGTGTTTTCGCTGATTCGTTGATCGATTCAACTTAAACACTAGACACACTCTACCTAAACATGGTCATACACTATATAAGGGGTTTAGATTCAATTAATTACGAAATGTTAAAGATTGAAACCATTTCAATGACTAATTAAACTTCAGCATGTATTTCACTAACCAATAGAATTCAAACACTCATCTCATGGCTCATAGTATTTTTAATGTGTAGATCATGTTAATACAAGGCTAACAAAAGTGGTTTCATAATTTTAGGACATGGCAACAACTAACCGTGACCTAAACAAGCCGAAACACAATTAATTAACTCACTAATTCTCAAAAATATTTTCTGGAGTTCCAACATTTTTAACACGTAGTTCACACTCATATGAAGCTAACACAACTGATCTCACATTGTTTGGACTTCGAATGAATTAATTATGAATTTTACAATCCTCAACGCGCGTGATGAATCGCGGAGGTTCCGGACTGTGGAACCTCCGGACAATTTTCCGGCGGTTCCGAACTTTCCAAAATTGCTCCTATTTGAGGGGAAAATTTGTCAAATTAATTTGCGATCTTTTCCACTCCAAAGGGGGATATATTTGGAAGAGTTTAGAGAGTCTAGAACTTAACTAACCACCTAGCAACTCAATTCCTAAATCAAATTTCAACCAAATCTATAATTCACTCCTAATGCTCAAGAACGCATTGATTTCACAAAAATTGATCCAAATCCAAAATCGATCATCCAAATGCGCGCTCATGCCATGGGAAGCCTAAAGGACTCACCAAGGATGCTTTTGCCCTGCTTTGTGACCTTCGGGAAGAAGCGGATAGTCCGGGATGAAGAAGAACTCTGGATCTCCAAACACTTCAACCTAAACACCGAAACAGATCAACACCGGCTCGAATCCTTCGGAAAAACGAAAAAGGATTGGACGGATAAGTAGCTCTCGAATGTGTGGTTGCGTCGGTACCACATACGTACCTCGGTTTCGCTTGTAGAGGCAGGAACCAATGGGGAAAAGGAGAGAGTTAGAGAGAGGGGAGCGGGAGTGAGCTCCTATGGGGTGGCCAGCCAACAAGAGAGAGAGCACGTGAGGAGTGGGAGGGAGAGGGAGAGAGGTGGCTGCCCCTTTTGAGTGAGAGGGAGCGATCTTTTCCACTCAAATGGGCCCACATGCAAGTGATCAATCCTAAATTTACTTCTAATTCAATTTTCTTTCTCATTTTCTTTTCTCCCACCTCATTAATCCAAATTGAGGTGCTATTGTGCTCCGAAAATCTACGAAATTTTTATATCGTGATTAAAATCCTTAGAAGTATTTGATCACGAATTTGCAATTCAAATTTCAATCTGGCGATCGAAAGCATTTCAAATTCGAACTTGAAGCTAATGACTCATGTTTAATATTAAACACGTCATTACGTATTTTGGGACATGACAACTGCTCCGCTGGCCGCCCCCGCAAGGGGCTACTGTTGGGGGTCATTATTAAGGACCCCCGACGGCCCCTTGGCTTAATTAGCTCAGCCTCCCAAAGGCTGAGCCTGTTTCCGCCTTTCGAAGCCCTGGTCTTCCGGAGCCCAGCCTCCCGAAGGTTCGGTTTCCGAGGCTTCGGCCTCCCAAAGCCTCCCCTTCTGAAGCCCCGGCCTTCCGGTGCTCAGCCTCCCGAAGGCCTAGTCCCCGAGGCTTCAGCCTCCCGCTACCCGGGCCATCTTCCTGGAGGCTACTCAGTGAGTCATCAGGCCTCAGGAAAAATCTGCCAAAAGGGAAGAACCAGTTGTACTTTGCCTGCAAGAAAGTGACCGGTATTAAATGACTAGGCTAGTGGACGCTGCTCTGACACCCTAGGTGGTGCGGCGCTGGGCCGCAATTGGCGACCTGCTCGCCCCCTTGAGGGGGCAGGCACCATGACAATTACCATGGTGGATATTTATCTCCCGTCAGGATAGAAGGTAGTCATCCGAGATAAGGCTCAGTAGTTTGGCCGAATCTCGAATATTTGTACATTATGATAACACCAAGCTACGCATGACCCTATAAATAAGAGGCCATGGTCCTCTTGACAGCGAACAGACACAGAACACGTATCACAGCGAACCCGTGATACTCCCCCAAATCGATCCATTTTTTCTACCATCAATATATTTATGGTGTTTCTTTTTCTTAAACTTCGTCTTCAAATTTGAGTCTCTATATATTTTGTTTTGTTCAAGTTATGGTCCATAAATATAATAGTGGTATATGCATATTGTAGAATAGATAAATCAACATTTATTAGATGTAGAACCACTCCACTAAATTGCCCAACATACTTTGCTCTTAATCAATATAGCAAGCATATCTATCCACTATATTAAATAAGATAGGAACAAAGGGTTGTTTAGCCGTAAACCTTTTTTCATCTCAAAAGTAGTGGCCAATGTCGCTATTGACCTTCATGCTAACACTTCCGTAGTGACGAAATTCTCAATCCATTTACACTAGGTGAGTGAAAACCCTTTCATTCACAAGGTTTAATATTGAAAAGACTATTTAACAGTATTATCGACCTTCTCAAAGTCGATCTTTAAAATTATCCTATTTAATTATTTTTTATATATAACACATGGATGTTCCGTGCAGAATTTCCACCCCTTCCCCGAGAACAAGCTGGTAAATTAACTAGAAAAATCCACCAAAGTTATTTACAGGAATCAGTACGTTCACCAAGATTTCGGCCGGTGGGTACCCAGACTAAAAGAAAACAAAAGGCACGTGAAATACCATTTTGGTACCAGTACTGCACAACGTAAGTTGTACGGCGGACTGTACCCAAAGATACAGAGAGCAGTAACTCCACAGTAATTTACGAGAGAGGGACGTCCCCGCGTAAGGACCTGGTAGGGTAGCACAGCGGGTCGTGGCCGAATACAGATATTAATATCGTAATTATGGAAAAAAATTATCTATTATATTAAATACGCTCATGTATAATATACAAATTCGTATTTTTGTCTGGATCCCCGTATTGGGACCTGGGTAGGGCAGTGAATCTGACGGTTCAGGTTCACTGCAAAATTACAGGAAACTTACTGAAAGTGGGTCCGGGGGTAAGCCGACGCAGGGAGTCAAGGTCCCGTGATGACGTTGAACCACCAGGTGGGCAGGGCTCGCGCTCTGGTAACAGTACGATTGGTACCCTACATTAATTGTGCACGAAACATGAATGGGGCCCAACCGTCAGCCAACATGGACCATATCGTTCTCTTTATGCAAAGTGCACAAAAATATAGTACATGTGCGTTTATACGAAAGCTTTGTTGCAATTGTTGTAATGTTTTTTTTCGGGTTACAAGTACTACTCACACGTACGCATCATTACACACATATTACACTTGCACAACCGCGAGTGCACGTCTTAGTCCTATTACGTATGTTCAAATAAACTATTAAAAACACTTATATATGTAAATTATGGACACTAAATTAATCGTATGTACCATCATGCCTCTATCACCTCACCAAGAGATAATTCGTGATGTATTGTTTTGGGTGAATGGATACCAGCAGGCTTACCTTGCAATTTACTTAGGTCGTGATCGACTTGCAGGTAAATTGCAATCCTAGTTGGTAGGATTGTACAACCCTACGATCCCACCTACAACAACATGGATTTTTTAAATAATATTATTTTATTGAGAAATTTTAAAAATATTATTTAAAATAGAAAATTTGTATAAATAGGTGCCAATCGGCACCCCAATTACCAACTAGCCAGCTATCGGCAATCACAGTGCTGACATCCTATTTGGTACACGCGTGGAAGTATGTTGGCACTCCAATTGCTGACAGGTCTTGTGTCCCGCAGACGGTATTCAAAGAGCAAATCGTAACTTTTACATACAATGTCGGATGGAGATGATCTTTTTATTAAAATTGTACATATCAAAGATATCTATAACTTTGTAGTTGAACACTTTTCGATTTGAATCCGTTAAATGCCAAAAAGCGGCTAGAAATTCCAGATCTAGTTTTTCAGATTTAAAATTTATAACAACTTTTTGGGCATTTAAATGGATTCAAATGAAAAAGCATTCAAGTACAAAGTTATAGATATTATTTATAGATATAATTTTCATAAAAATATCATCTCCATCATAAATCATATGAAAACATTATAAAAAAATTTTAAATATCATCTGCGGGACACATAACTTACCGGTAATTGGAGTGCTGACAAGTCCCTAGAGAATTACACGTTGGCTATCTGGTTGCCAATAAGAGACTAATCAGCACTCCAATTGTCAATAAGTAGTTAGTCGGCAATTAGAGTGCTGACTAACACATATTTCTACGACTTTTCTATTTCAAATATTATTTTTACAATTTTTTAATAAAATAATATTATTTCAATCATATCACGAGCCGTATCTAAGTAGGAGTGTGGTATAGAATGTTGGTCATTAGTCATAGATTCTGCAATATCCAGTAAAATTGTGGTAGGATAATGGTAGAACAAGAGTTAATTTTACGAATCCACCATTTTGTTGTCTTAATCATCATAAATCCACTATTTTTCTGGATCATTTCACAAACCTACCAATACTTGCTTCTCACAAACCAACCACTTTTGCGGTTTCGGCCACTGTTCATGAGTACTGTTTATAAAGAGTGGTAGTTTTCTGTTTCTTCAAAAATCAGTGGTCATTTGTTTCTCTAAAAATAGTAGAATTTTTTTACACGTTTTATAATCTATGTGCAACCTATTTTAATTAGATTAAAAAAAACATATGTATAAGTTAAACTAAAATTCTTCAAAAAAGCTATTTTTATAAATTCTAACAATTGTTAGGGCCTCAACTAAAATCCTAAAAATCTAGAAAAATTCACTAATATTCTTATTATGTGATGGAATAATTTCTAAAATTATTTCCAGTCCTTGGTTATATTGTGAAAAAGTGAGTTTCTTTGTAATACTCTATTTATATACAATAATTTTAAAAATACATATAAATGGAGCATTACAAAGAAACTCACTTTTTAACCATATAACATATGGATAGAAACAATTTTAGAAATTATTCCATCACATAATAAGAATATTAGTAAATTTTTCTAGATATTTGAGATTTTATATAAGGCACTAACAATTGTTAGAAGTTATAAAAGTAGCTTTTTGGAGAATTTTAGTTTAAATTCTATACATGCTTTTTGGTGAATCTAATTAAAATGAGTTGCACATAGATTATGGAACACATACGAAAATGTCTAGGATATTTGGAGAAACAGAGGACCAATTATTTTTTAAAACAAAAAACCACAGCGCTCATGAACAGAACCCGTAAACAGTGACTGAAAACACAAAAATAGTGGGTTAGTGAGACACTGCCCTGAGTATTAGTGAGTTTGTGAAATGACTTAGAAAAGTGGTGCGTTTGTGATGATTAAGATGACAAAATGACGAGTCTGTGAAATTAACTCGTAGAACAATGAACATTCTACAATTATGAAAGACCACTAGCTAAGTGTTTTGTTATGCACAATCCCTCAGTCCAAGTTCTTTGGTGAGTCCAAGGTAGTAACCATTTTATATATTCGTTGGTGCCAGTGTAGTTGGGCCATTGGTAGCCCTGCACTCTTCTTTCTTTTTTCTTTTTCCCTTTTTCTCCATGTAAATATTTGTTGAACTTCTTTCTATGAAAAAATCAGTAAGGCTCATGTTATCTTTAAAAAAAATATTTAGATCTTGGCTTTTGAAATAAAAAATATTATAATTATTTATTAATTTTAAATAATTTTTTATACAGTACAAAATGAATTATAAATTGCTACTGTAGTCGTTCGATTGTTCAAATGATAGGGAATTAGAAAAATTATTATATCCTAGAATAGGATAGATATTTATTGATCAAATTTGGTTCCAGAGACAAATAAACAAGCATACCGCTGTTGGAATACACACAAAAGTTGAAAAAATGGATGAATATTGTAGAATCAGGTAGGATCTTAGATTCTATGATTATAGTCATAAAATGGGATCCTATTGGAGCGTCTCCGACCCGATTCAGAATTATGATTTTTGACAACTTGGTTTGAGACTACCAACCAGAGGAAAAAGATATGCACCCCTCGTGGCAATGTGGTGTGCAACTTCTCCCCGGTTCTCTCAATCAGCTACGTACGTACGTACCTTTCATAGTATATATATGAAATCTCGCATGCATCTTCGCCTTTGCACGCTGGGATGCAGGTGTAGTGCGCCCGCTTTCCGTCGGCAGCAGGGGCTAAAAAGGTCGTCATGCATGCATAAAAAGCTAGCAGCATTATTCTGCGGGATCGGTCGGCTGCATCTCGTGTGACTGATCCAAACCAAATGTACGTTTCAACGATATCATTGGACATTGGATGCTATGTGTGTGCCTATGCACATGCATGGTGATGTTGGCATGGATGTGTCATATGCATGTGTGGATACAGATGAAAGTGGCAACGAAGTTGCGTGTTAACCTTCGCGGGCGCGCACATATGTACAAAGAATGTCTAACATGGGAGTAGATTCATTAGATATTTAAAATAATATTATTTTATTGGAAAATTGTAAAAATAATAGTTAAATTCAAAAAATTGTAAGAATAGATATTTGTCTGCACGTGAAATACCGGCAAGAAACCTGTCGGTATTCTACATGCCGACAGGCTACGTGGCAATAGATCGGGGGCCTGTCGGCACGCTAAATACGGACCAAAGGCCTGTCGGCATTCCACGTGCCGATAGGTATTTGGGTAGACACCGACAAGGATGTCGTGATAGCGAATAGCCGACAGGACTGTTGGCAAACGGAATGCTGACAGGCCTATCGGTACTATATTTGCCAACAGCTCGATAACTATCATTTTTAATTGATTTTTATTAATAATTAGGAGAATATCATGTATTTAATGAGACACTACGAGAACTCAATGTAGATCCTATAAAAGAAGTTAAAAGAGTTGTCCAAACGATATCATGGAGTGGTTCATTTTTTGCTAATATTGATTCGATGTAATTTTATTGATATTTTTTTATTTAGTTTATGTAAAATTATGTGAGTAATTTTTTTAGTGAGTAACGTTGGGAGGATACAAAATCTATTTTTTCGAACAATAGTAGTTATGAAGCACAATTATCATAGTACCTGGTATAGAGGTTACATACGCTAGTAAATATTATATGGGACATGAGGTTTATCGTCACTGCACGAATGGACCATAAATATAAAGAAATGACGACAACAAATATTGGCAAGTACGGTACGCCTAAAGACTAACCTAATAGTGTGACACCGTTAAATCTAACATGCCTTAAGGAATGAAAATAAGCTGGGTTACAAAAGTGATCTTTACTGAGTGCACCTAGGAATATTTGTCTTTTTTCAAGGCATCGCCCCCCTCCCCTTGCCTTAGCGCACCGAGCCCTCTCTCACTTCCTTTCCCTCTCTGCTTCGCATGCTTGAGCTATGGAGCGCTCCTTCGTGGCGTTCCTGATGCGCTCCTGCTCATATTTCTTCATCCGTAGTTCCTCCTGATATCGCTCATACTCACATCGTCAGTAAGCTTCCCTCCTCCACCGCATCTCCATGTCCACCCACCGCTTCTGGTGCTCATTTTGTTCCATATCGATCCATTGCTTGAAGTCACAGATAGGTGGAGGAGACTGAACAAAAGAAACAAGAGAGGAGATTAGTAAGAGAGTGCATGATATCATATGGAAAGACCCATATGAGTGATCTATGTCGCTATACCAGGGGCACTCGTATGGTCCCTATCGAAGCTTATCGTACTGGTAGTTGGCATATATGAAGAAGCGTAGATCATAGGTGTAGGAGATATCCTGGGACTCGCGAAGCCTAAAGGGTCACCACAGAAGCATATCGGCGGTTCAACACCTTGTGGGATAAAAATCCCCAAATATTTCTTGAGTGGGCTTGATGGAGCTGAGAAATGAGTGATCTATCTATGGATGAGGGTGGGGTTATTTATAGTGGCTGGGGACTGGTGCATGTACTGAGTGCACGGGCTTGGATGGGGCTGGAGCATAGGATCCCCTATGAAAGCTGGAAAAGTTATGGTATTTATGCTTGGCAGAGATTTTCTATGAAAGTTGTTGCTTAGTGTGGTCATTTTATTTTGCAATAGTTCAAGAAGGAGTTATTGTTGTCTCTGCATAGAAGACAGAGAATCCTATGAAAGCATTGGGCTTAGAAAAAACGTATTGGTAGAATGATAAATTCTGGTCATTTTATTGATGAAAGTAAAGTACATCACATATAATGATCATCGTTAGCATTCATTGTCTATCTATGGCTACAGTACTTAAGTTAATATGCACCGATTTTTACCCTAGTCATACACATTCTATGATAAGTTATAGTGGCATGTAGTACTCCATCGTTAAATGAAGCATGCCTTATGAAAAGATAGATTGTCGGATGCAAGAAAATATCTACTGGGTTGGTGGAAAAGATGGAGACTTCTCATTCAGATATTTCTAGCGGATCTCTTGGAAGTTGCATTCATGGGGTAGGGCTTGCTGCACACGTACCCTTGTGCCATTCCATGTGCCACAGGCCCTGGCACAACCGGTAGGGCGTATACGCTTTGTTGAGGAACCTATATGTTACCGCATGTAGTGAGGTACTTATCCCACCACTCTTCATTGAGCTCTTGTAGCCTCATCTTTGGCTGCTCAACATCTGCATTCGGTTGTGCCATGTTACTATACCAACATCGTCCTTCCCGTCATCTTGAGTTCGGTTGTGCCATGTTACTGTACCAACATCATCTGGTTGTTAGATATTATTTGGAGTTTGGGCTAGAGAGGAAGCTTACAAGGGGGTTTTTTCACATGGCACCAGAGATATACGATCACTAATAAGCATTTTTCTTAGGACATCTAAGCTTGCTGCTAGCTAAAACTGGTCAGTGCCCCTCTTCATGCTTGCGAGAAACTTCTTTGTTTGTTCCTTGACTCCTGTTTCATCCACTTTTTGCTTTATAGCATAGTGATGTTTTTGTATGTTATCCAGGAGGTACAGGGCTTCATGGAGCCCATGTAATCAACTAATTATCTAGTCTGGTAGCATAGAGGAATTGTTTTTGGTCCCTGATAATATCTTTTTTATATGTAGACCATGGTCAAGTTTGGTGAATGTTATTTCCTGAAGCCTTGTTTGTTATTCAGGAATGGGCATTCTGTTCATTTTTAGCAATGCTAAAGATAGTATTGAGTTCTCATAATTGTTTCTAAACTATGCGATGTTGTGATGAAGATTGTATCTACCAACTTTGTTTGACAATTAAGATTTTTGGTCGTGCCGAGGTTTTTTGCTTTCTGTATAGCCAATGCTTGGTTTGCAGCTATTTTTTGGAAGAGATGCTAAACTTACAGGACAAAGGTCAAGGTCAATATTTGTGTTGGCATGTGTACCTTTTTGTTTCTTCGCACAAAGATTTGTTCAGTTTCCAGAGAATGCACGGTAACACCCTAATTTTCAATTTTTGCCAATTTATAAAATTTGCTAGAATTTATTTTGAGATTAAAAAATTTCAAAAGGTTAAATCCTATTTTATAAAAAAGAGATCTAATTTTACATATGAAATATTTTTATATTTTGCATTCATGTTGTTCTTAGGCATATAGGCTCTCCTCTGTTTTATTGGTTTTTATTTGGTGGCTTTGGGTTTGAATTTGAGTGCTTGGTTTAAATTCAAAAGCATTCAGAAATTGAAATCAAATAGAAAAAATGAAAAGATTAAAACCTTATGGGCTTCCATCTCTCTCTCTCTCCCGGCCTGCCTTCAGCCCAACCCGCGCCAACCCCCACGCGAACGCGCCTGGTCGCGTTTCCATTTTCTTTTGTGTCGCTGACAGGTGGACCCCGCGTGTCAAGTCTTCGTCTCCAAAGCGAACTTCGCAGCCACTGCATCGTGCGAATCCAATTTTGCCGCCAATCTAGAGTCCCTGGCCTCCCCGTCTCCCCCGAGCCGCCTATAAATGTGTGCCACCCCTCCCCAATCTGTTTTCATCTAAAGAAGTCGCCTGGTTCCAACCAATTTTGCCGAGAGCTCTTTGCCGCCGCCATTGCGGCCTCTCATAGAATTCAATGATTCCATCGCACCGTTGCAGTTGAGCCACCGCCAAGTCACCAAGAAGCTTCGAACGAGTCCGAAGAAGCTTCCCAGTGCCTCTTCGTCGTCGTTCGTGCGTTGGAGAGCCCCCTCCATCGAGCTCCGAGATTCGCCGCTGCTAGAGCATGTTGCCTGGCCATACCTTCCCCTCTCCAGATCATCTTGTGCCCGAGGTAAGCTCAGCATGCCTCGTCGATGATTTTCCACCGCTCGTCGTCACAATCCAAGGCCAGCGACGAGGTTTCTGCCCTGCTCCAGCGAGTTCGCCGCCGTATTCTCCTTCCACCGGTTGCCCAACTCCTCTAAGCCATCGGATCCAATCCGAATGGTTCAGATTAGATCCTTACATAGCCTTTCAGCCATCAATCACAAACTGCAACGTGTCCACTTTAATCCCAATCAGCATGTCAGCCATGTCAGCTTTGCCACATCATCATCCATGTGAGCAAAGTAGTTGATGTCTCATCCTTGTCACCTTGTCACATCTGCAGAGTCAGCCTAGTCAGCCTTAGATTTTCATATAGGTCCCTGGATAGTTTAAATCTTAATTTTAGGTCCTATCATTTTACAGAAAACTCCCTGGACTTTATAAATTAGATTTTAGCCCTAACTTTTTTTACAGAAAAGTCCCTGGAACTTCAAACCTTCGTATCTTTTTCGTTTTAGCTCCGATTTAAGTGATTCTTATGCTCAAATTTTTCTAAAAACATGATCTATCCAATTATACCAATTTTAGGTGTCAATTCTCATATCTTTGTAGTAGTTTTCCCTTAGTAACATCTAGATCTCTACAACCTTATCTTTCCCCATAACAACATCTGTCAAATTATGTTCTCCTGGTCCAGTCCAATCAAAGATCTCAGTCTACCATTCTATTCCTTTTTGTGTTTGCAACTTAGAGTTTATTTGTTGTTTATTCGATGTTGCTTTTATTTGTCGATAGAATCTGTGATTAGTAGACAACGCTTCACATCTGGTCGAGGGATTTCAAGACCAAGATTTCGGCAACACTGAGCAGTATTGGGTAAAAGGCAAGTACTCCTTGATCATCTTAAGCCTATATTTTTTAAAATGTTTTGTTTTATAAATTGTATGCAGTGTCTGTTAATATGATAGGTAGTCACTTATGTTAGGGTTTACATAGTTTTTCCCTTATCATCTATTGAAGCCTAAGTGGGTTATGGTTGGGTGTCATTCATGGGTAGATTTGCTTAGCCATGCTGTCAAGATGCTAGGAAGTGTCTTATACATGATTAGTGGACATATGCAATAATGATGGTGAACTTGATATAGTAACATGAAAACTTAGGACTTGGGCAAAGAATGGTAGGATGGTAATGGTAAGTGTATTCAATGGTAAATGCGGTGGGCTTGTGGATATGTTCCAGGCAGGTAGTTTCTTTTGGTTAGGTTGGCTGTGATATTTGTTTTCCCTCACCCTTGCTTTACGATGGTTACCTCCCTATTGAGTAGTCTTTGCCCAAGTGTCACATGTAAGGACCGGTTTGTGGAGTGACAACCCAAGAAATACCGTACCAAATATGAGGCCGATATGGGTAAGGCTTAACATATCAATTAGACAGATGGCTGGCATTCGTTGGAGTACCAGGGCCTAATTAATGGACCATACTTTGTAGTGATTCTCCTAGCGGCACACCACTGACGTGTATTAAGTGTCTTGCAAACATGACAACAAGAATATCATGACTCGTGGCTAAAAGTTAGACAACCTCTGCAGAGTGTAAAAATATTATAACAGTCGTGCCCACCGTTATGGGAGACTTGAATCCTCACATGATTAGTTGGTTATGGATGTGAGTTTGGTTATGGTTTTGGTGATACTGGATGGTTGTGTTTAGCAGGGTAGCTAACCCGGGTTTTGGTAAATGGTTGGAATAATTGGGTTATTTACACTAAATAATTGTTTAATGCTTTTGAGTCCAAATATCTTTTCAATTACTCGTATTTATACAAATAAACCCTTGAGTTAGCCTATCTTAGATTCAAGCCTACATATCATTATGAAGGTGATATCCCTAGAGGCAATCATAGAGATGATTGTATCACACGTCTGTGTTCATGTACTACTGAATAATATGTTATTCGAAGAGTGACTATCATTTACATTGATTGGCAAGTATGTGACTTGTTCATGAAATTCTTTGTTTATATCATTGTTGGGGTGATCTCCCGCCCCCCCCCCCCCCCACCCCACTTCGAAGGGACCCGTGAAGTCTACTGGAGATGCCGCGTGATAGCCTGTGGTTTTGTTACAGGGAGCTCATTTGTTAGTGGAAAAGATCGTGGAGCTGTGATTGGTCGAAGGCTGCGGGCGTGCACGCATCTTCAACTTCTCGGACCGGCGAAGACAATGGATTCCTTCGCCTGAAGAGTGAAGCCCGGGTCCGCAGTCTGTATCGTTCGCAGCAGGCGAAGACGCAAGCTGACCCTCGTTGGGGGACGAAGGCAATCCGACGGGCATCCGAGCGAAGGAGGCTTCGACGCCCTTCGGAGAGATGGATCACCTCGATACAGTGGGCCCGATTTCGATCGCCCTACTTCTGTAATTATGCGATTATGCTTATTTGTACCATAATGCCTCCAGATATTCCGAGAATGTAGCAGGTAAGGGGGTAGGATTTGTAAACAGCACCTGTGGCTGCCGGGTATGGGCTATAAATAGAGCCACAGTGCAACCGGAAAGATAATCAAGAAAAATTGTTCCGCCTCCAACACGTGTCGCTCTGAGTGCCCTTCGATATCTCTGTATTCGAAGGCTCTCCCTGTCTGAGAACCCAGTCCCAACAATCATGATGTTATTTTTAGGCGATCCCTGATCGCATATCATTGTGATGATACATAAGACCAGCACATGTATTGATTGATGATCATATTTCATGGATCATAGGTATA
Organism: Phragmites australis; assembly: GCF_958298935.1. Taxonomy (NCBI): domain Eukaryota; kingdom Viridiplantae; phylum Streptophyta; class Magnoliopsida; order Poales; family Poaceae; genus Phragmites; species Phragmites australis. The sequence continues at coordinate 17,586,287 of NC_084944.1, read as the reverse complement.
GAGATACCAGGTCAATAATGTAGACATTTATGTTAGAGAACATGATGTTGATAGACTCACCTTGAGATACTGTTGAGATTGTTATTTATGATGTGCCATCAGTTATTATCTCAAATGGTGTACCTGCAGGATCCTTAGACCTAAGATAGTCATTGATTCTTAGAATGTGTAGTGGCATACTTTGAGGCTGCCAAACGCTATTCCGTAACTGGGTAGTCATAAAGGTAATTTTCGGGTTTGTCATGAAATATGTCATGGGGTATGAGCGGTCAAGATCGAATTTGCCCCTCCTTGATAATAGGAGAGATATCTCTGGGCCCCTCGAGATAGTTGGATTGAGAAAGTGCATGGCCATGCCAATATGATTAAAGAGTTAATCATGATAAATCTACTATTTGATCGAGTGAATAGTCGGGCTATCATATGGGTGGCATGTATCTTGCCTTAAGCTTGACTGATATCATGAGACGCAAGGATCGGTGCATGTGTATATCAAGTTTTAACCGATATGATCTTTTATGTATACTCGAGAGTCAACATGTCCTGGTAGGGACCGCTATTGATTTCGATTTGGAAAGGGTTTCCGAGTCGTAGTCATTTGTACATGAACCTAATGGGTCACACACTTAATGGGTTGGAACAAAACATGCGAATTGGATTCGTATATGGGTTTTGATTGGATTGTAATCTATGAGAAGTTAGAATCCTAAAGAGCTTCCAATGTGGGAGCCCATTGGCGAGCTCTATATAAGAAGAGGCGTTGGTAGGGCGTGCCAAGGTTGAGCCACTCTAAAACGCTAGCCGCAACCTTCCACACGATCTCTCAAAACTCTAGCCGCACGTGCGATGCTAGCACATCGACGCTCGGCGTTTCTACCTAGTACGTGTGGATACTGTAGAGGCGTTGCTGCTATTGTGGCGCTAATCTTCTTAGCGAGTCGAACGTGAGTTGGTCGAGGAGCACGACCATCTGCTCAGAGTTGGTCAAGGAGCACGACCATCTCTCGGAGTTAGTCGAGGAGCACGACCACCTACTCGGAGTTGGTCGAGGAGTGTGACCACCTGCGTGGGACTAGTCTCGGATCTGATCGAGAAGCTGCTCGAGGAGTTTGACGCGCACGGTGTTGGATCGGTCTACTCTAACTCTTCTTTCACTGCACTGCGCGTCGAGTGGTAACAATCTATGATCTCCTACTAGCATGATTTTCTGGGTGAATACAGTAGAAAATTTTTATTTTAGGCTAGCATAGTCTACCCGTTCCCCGACATATTATTCTCCTATACACTTGTTGAGCGCATCATGTACTTATATTTACTATTTTCCCTATGTCATGTGACATGTATGGTGCTTCTCAGTGAGTGAAGGTGTTGATGACTATCAAGACAAGGTTGTGACGTTCTAGGCGTATGTCTCTCGATCGGTTGCCTGCGGTGTCGTTGGGCACCAATGTTTCTATTCCACTGCAGATATTTACATAGAAGATAATATATGCAATTGTTGTAAGAGTTAACATTTATTTAATAAAAGTATTATTTTTGTTACTTCACTTGTGATGTCCTTATGTGTGTTGAACATCCTAGGTACATATAAGCTGTATCTGGTTTTGTCCATTAAAACCGGGTGTGACATGCACTCATGATAGTTGTTACAGCTGCTGCAGGTATCCTCCATGCATTGTGCCTTGAGCTCCTCCAGAGTAGATGCATTAATTCAATATGGATGGCTTTAATGTCCTTAACACATAAAATCAGCCTAGGTGCTTGTTTTGTTGGAGGATTTGATTTGGCTTTGGTATGAGGTGAGATTTGGTTCTACTTTTTTTTTTTTGTTTCTTTTGGTTAGATTCTTTCATCTGAGATTATGCTGGTGCAATTGATGTATGAATGTATAATTTGTTTTGGGAAACTAATAGGGCTTCAATATGGTATGATTCACCTGAACATGTTGGTTGAATTTGGATTTTGATTCAGCGGTGTGCCAATTACTCCTCCTCTCCCAGCCACCCTGGCTTTATCAGTTGTCTTGCATCAATGCCGCCATGATTCTCCACCAACGTGATAGCTAATTCCAATCGATTTGTGCTATATTCTTTTTCCAGATATGTGTGCTACGTCCCTATTCTTTTAAGTTGTTAGACCATTTCCTATTTATCTTTGCAAAACATCTTTCAAAGGAATTGCCATATATTGTTGGGCCATTTACAGTTGCCTATTTACAAGGGGTTAATATTGAAGATATTGAACTGAATAATTGAACTATAAGATCATCAAAGTATCAATATCATGTATATGCTCTTTGTCCAGTATATCTTAATACATTTACAATCTATGCCGATAAAAATACATATACATGAACTCAGAGTGACTCCTCTGACGGGCAATATAATGGTGTACATGTTCGTGCCAAGCAGCGTGGTTACTACATACTACTATACTCCTTCCTCCAGTATAAATGTTTCTCGGCTTGTGAGTTGGGATGTATATATCCATGACAACATATCTGCCGATCGACAAGCTGACAAGCGCTTGAAGAAATTATCGTAACGTACGTACGAACGTTCCAAGAGGATTTGAGTCCACTGACTACTGATCACAAGTGAAGATGTTCAAACGGTCATATCTACTGGATCGATTCGAGCATGATCTAGGTACAATACGGTTCAAGTCGAGATAGGTCGAGCCGGTACAGCACGAGATCATGAGTCGTGTCTGGATCGAGCGCGCGGTACGACCCAGCTGAGTCGGATCGGCACGAGCACGATCCAGCTAGATACGATCCGATCCGGTACGTATAAGCCGGCTATTTTCTATTTTCTATATTTTTTAATTTTATAGCTATTTTTCTATCTATTTTCTATATATTTTTTAATTTTATATCTATTTTTTATTTTATCAGGCCGCCTGTATGCCGTTGGGTCACTCATGCCTGTCGTGCCCGTCATAGCTGTCGGATCGACCGGATCATCGAACCGCAATCGTGCCTGAACCAATCCGATACAGCATGTTGACCGACAAATCATGCCGTAAACTAAGATGAGATATGCGAATCGACACGATACGATCTGATATAATAGTTAGACTGTTCGAACCATACCGAGTAGCCTATTTAGCCTTCTCTGATCACAAGTAACCCATCGTGGTGTGGCTCCCCACGATTCGTCTCCCTGGCACGCACAACGTGTCGCCTTCAAGGTGGATCCAGAGGATCAGGCTGTTCACCGCTTCGGTTTATTTCACCGTCGGCAACGGAGACCGGACACGGTTCCGGACCGACAACTGGCTCCATGGATGCTCTATCACCACTCGTACGTGCACCTGACCTGACCAACTTGATTGGGCCACGAATCAAGAATCGCGGACGGTGGATCAGACACATCAATTGGGCTCTGTCAGTTCAGGCCCTCATGGAGTACGTTCACCTATGAGATTCAACTAGAGACTGACTCTGAGGATGTCTTCATATGGCGTTGGACGTCGGATGGTCAGTATACGGCCAAGCCAGCGTACCTGATGCTTCACCAGGGTTCTACCCCGTTTCGTGTTTCGTGGCATCAGCTCCTCGATTGCTCTTTAGAAATATAGTTAAAAGATAATAGGATAAAAATAATGAGCTAGTTTAATTTTGTTTTAATTCAAATTAAATTAAATGAAGAATATCACATAAAATAATAAAAATGCATATAAATAGAACATTACAAAATAACTCATTTTTCATTATATAACCTATGGTTAGAAATAATTTTAGAAATTAGTCCATCACATAAGAAGAATATTAGTGAGTTTTTTCAAAAAATTTAAATTTATTTAGGGCACTAACAATTATTACAAGTTATAAAAGTAGTTTTTTTAGAATTTTAATTTAAAATATATAAAAATATTTAGGTGAATCCAATTAAAATGGGTTTGCATATGGATTATGGAACATATATAAAAAGTTTTAAAAATTTTGGAGCAACAGAAGACCATCATTTTGAAGGAGAGTGGAAACACAATTTAATCAACATGGCTACTGTTCATGGCAACGGGAGTTGACTGAGGGCTGACTGTATTCAGCATCTTAGATGCCGAATATGGCACAGTTCATAATTTTTGAAAAATAAAGTATCCAATATATATGTTAAATTTGTAGATACAGTGATATATTATTTATTTCGATAAATATGACTGAGTATGTTATCTACTTTTGGATTTTGTTTCCACGCAATTACAACCCACCCATTGTTGCATGAGTGCCCTATCGCGCCGCGTCGTTGGACGAAGATTATTCATTTCCTTCTCTAATACAAAGATCCACAGTGCTTCCACGTATTCAAGAAAAAGAAGGAAGTAGCTAGAGGAAACAAGTTATTATATTTTTTTGCGATGGAAACAAGTTATTATAGTGCTAACACAGAACTCAATTAAACAATTATGGCCGTTGAGTGAAAGAGAAAGAAGAGCACCGTACCTGAAAATATTTTAGGGACGTATTATCTGTCAGTCAACTGAAATCTAAAGATTACAGTCGATCATTTATACTCGGAACAGATTATCATAGAAGATTTGATCTCCGTCTCTTAAAAGAAGTATCGGTAATATCAAATTTATCATAAGCGGATAACACTCTATCTGTAACATAAGTATATATCGACGGGTTTTTTTTAATATCCATCTGTATCTTATTACATATTACAGACAGTTTTTGTTAATATTCGTTTGTATCTTTACATCACAGACAATTCTTCTTAATGTCCATTAGTGAGGATCTATCCAAATTATATTTGAATTAATCAAATTAAGCTATCGTTTAATAAGATGAGAGATAGTAAACGTCACGTGCTATCCTGCATCTCACCATAGCAATCATAGCCACTAAATAATTAAAACGAATAAAATCCCGACAATCCCGATATGTGTTTTGATAATTCCCAAGTAAATTATTATCCACACATCTCTCTACCAATATGTACATCATAACATCAAGATAATACAAAATCTCAAATGATTACATGTTGACGAATTAAATAAAAGACAAGTATCATCTAGTATAATTATATATGAATCGCAGCGGAATAAACACCTAAAAGCAATCAAAGATCGGTGACGCCATTTGTCTACAAGGCAACCGGTTGGGGTTAGTGGTAGTATAGTAACTACTCATCATCACATCATTCTCGGTGGGGCACAAGTAGACCTTTCCTGTAAAACAATCAACAAAACATGGTTAGTGCGAAGGTACTCACAATCTTATTCGTAGGGGTGTATATATTCCTAACTCTAAAAATAATATATTTAGATGAATTAGCAAGGAATATGCTACAAGGTTAAATCGAATTATGCTAAAGTCAATTTAACTTACGACTTAAACATGTGAGCACCTGCATATCCTAACTCTTGAACTATCCTAGGCTAATCATAACTGACATACGAATATGATTATCTCAATATAGAACATAACCAAACAATCTCATCTCATCCCACACAACCACAAAACTAATTGGAACTCTACATTGACGTCTAATGAACATTAGACTTGCTCATAACCGAGAGCACTTCAATTTAAATTAATTTTACATTCTTTAGGGGAGTACATCTTTAACCACACGACATGAGAAAAACCTTCATACAACCTATCGGTTACAAGCGATGATTTACGTGACAACGTTTCACGTACTCAACCCGAACCTTTGTTCATATGCCCGAGTATGTGGAGGCCACCTAGATCTACTCTCGGAGCAATCTCAAGTGCATGTACAAGCCCTCTCGCTCACATCCCAGGCGTATGAGTCAAATAACATGGCGAATTACGATACTTAGTTCATCCTTATTCTATTTGGATATGTGGTAGTACAGAGAGGTGCTTAAGTCAACAGCGTCAACAGACGGTGATTAAACGATTCAAGCGGTTTATGTCATCTGGGTTCCTCTCCTAACCTACCCTAGCATCGCCCACATCTTATCTCATTCTCACCAACTCTTCATCCCAACATCGTTATTATCATGAAAGTAATTAAGCCTATAGCTCATGAATGATGGAATATTCTACCGCTCGACTTCTACCGATGACTTATGCATTGTTAAGTATTTATATAAATTTTAAGTTAGATATTAACATAGTTATCTCCCAGGTTATAAAGATTGTGATAAACAATAACAATATAGGAATAAATACAACAAAATAGGTTCTACCCGATTCTCTATATTAACTAGCTAAACATACATATACAACACATAGCAATATCTAATAAGTTGACTAATAATTCATTAAAATATAGGATAAATATGCATTGATGCTTACCTTGGTACTCAGAATCACAACACAAGATTAACCGCAATTTCATCTCAAGAAAATCCGTCACTCTCTAGGTCGTCGATCACTAAAAGAGGGAAAGTACATCACAATAAGCATAATGAAATACCATAAAATATATTTTATGATGCATGATCATGAATAGATGTAATACGATATATCATGAAAATATTTTTTCTAGTTATCACATATCATAAGAAGATTAGCAAAATTAGTTTCACCGATTTTAGACCTATAATGAATTAATGAAGCTCTAATATGATTAAATTATCTTAGAAAATTAATTAATTATTTCATGATGGTAGATATTTGTAATAGGTAGAGGGAATTATTATGAAACTAAAAACATTAGTATCATAATTTTTGGAGCTATAAAAAATTTATTAAGAATTTTACAAGTTTCACCGAAATAGTAAACTGTACTAAAATGGTTCTGTTTAAGTTGACCGCTTTCAGATCGCCAATATGGACGATCAAACCACTGGGAGTGACGGTCGGACTATGGAGATGGGTGGTCAGACTCTTGAGGAATGCATCGGTTTGATACCCGGTGGTTAGATCGCAATGCTCGGCCGGTGGCACTTGACGAGCTCGTCAGTGACAATTTCGACGACGCCTTTGGCTAAGGCCGACACCTAAATGCTCTATGTAATTAGGGATCCATTTTATGTGATTTGAGCGACATGCACGGGCCAAAAGCTTAGGCCCTATAGATCGACGTCAATGGATAGGTGGAGCTCGGTTCTATGGCTATAGGAGTTGGGGAATTTGGAGAAAAAGAGGGAAAATGGGTTGAGAAGCTTCACCTTGGTGTGAAGAAGCTTTCTTGTTGGTTGGTCGGCTCCGAGGAAGCCCTGATGTGGAGATCGACTTTAGGGTGCTCTAACCAGACTAGAGGTGGAAGAAAAGCTTGGGGCTTTCTCCGACAAGGGGATACTTAAGGATGAGTTTAGGGACAACGTGAGGAACTCGTGGGTGACTTTCTCCTTCAATCTTTGACTTCTGTTCAGTTTGAGATGGAGGAATGGTGATGGATCACCCCTCTCTAGTCCCTCCTCTCTCGGGTAGGAGAAGGAATGAGCGAGTGATGGAGTGAGAGGTCATTGATTGGGTTTTAAATGGCGTTCTGAGTTCTATTTTTTTCACGTTTCTTCCTATTCTTTTTCTTATCCTTCCTAACTGGTTTGGGGCTTTCTAACCATTTCAAAACAATTTTCCCGCATAAATATATATGGTGGAAACACACATTGATCAATGACATTTTTAAATACTTAAACTAAAAGTAAAATGTATGAAGCATGATGTCATGATGCGCATGCGTGTTTTATGACTAGGTTTGGGTTTTTAGATGTGACATCGTCTATGTCTAATAATACATTACAGACAATTTTTCTTATTGTCTGTCTATGACTTCTAATACACTAAGACGACTACTCATATTACAGATACATCTATTTTAACAATCGCCTCTGAGTAGTTTTTCAGTGATAGATTTTAAGATATAGTATGTAACACTTCGTGTGCTTTAGTTGTTTATATAGTAGTGATTCCTAACCGTCGTATGAGCATCTAAAGGTTAAAAGATCATTTTATTACTCCATCCATCGATTCCTTCTCTCTTCTTCGTGACGACGTTTTGGCTCGCTCCCTTGCACCGCCTCACGTACCTTGTTTCCGGCAGCTCTCGTATCGGCGTTCTCCGTCATGCTAACCTAACGTCTCTTCTCCTCCCGCCTCTGGTACTACCCACCGTTGATCGGAGGAGGCCAGCCTAACTCCCTAGAGCTTCTTCTAAGCCCGTCACAAACGGAACCACGGGGAAGTCCAACCCCACCTATGAACTTCCGTCGATCGAAGCCGAGGAAACGAGATATTTTTAGGGAAAAATGTAAAAACCCCACAAAAGTCACTTGGATTTTGATTCCTCCCCCCCCCCCCCAAAGTTGTTTTGTTGCAAAAAAAAACTCCTAAAAGTTTGACTTTGTTGAAAAAACACCCCAAAAATTCAAAAAAAAAAAACAAAAATCACAAAAAATTCTAAACAAACTAGAGACAATTCTAAGACCTTTTGTGAAATTTATTTTCAAAAATAATATCATTTGCATCATATTTCATGGAGAGGAAGTTTGGAAAAAAAAATGTGCAACTCATTTATTAACTCATGTTATATTAATTTTGTTATGTCTACCATTATTTTTCCTACACAAATAATTATTTAAGTAAACTAATAAAAGTGGTTTCAATAATTTTGGGGGTGTTATGGATTAGTTATGAATTAATCTATCTGCAATACATTTACTTAATCCTGCACGTTACAATAACTATTTCAAGATTTCGTGTATTTTTACAAGATAGAGGATCATGTAAGAAGACTAAAAAAAAATCTGTTTCATGATTTTTGGATTAGTAAATAATTAATTATGCATTTAACTCGAATTAATAAATGAGCTACATGTTTTTCTTTGTTTTTTTCAAACTTACTCTCCATGAAATATGATGCAAAAGATATTATTTTTGAAAACAAATTTCACAAAAGGCTTAGAATTGTCTCTAGTTTTTTAGAATTTTTTATGATTTTTTTAATTTTTTTTTTGAATTTTTGGTGGTGTTTTTTAATAAAATCAAACCTTTGAGAGATTTTTTTGCAACAAAATCATTTTTCGGAGAAAAATCAAATTCCAAGTGATTTTTGGGATTTTTACATTTTTCCCATATTTTTATGTGCCATCAGGGCCATGTGCAGTTCATTTACTACTAATGTATGCATACAGTACAGTCGCAGTAACTCCACTCTGCACCGCAGTGAATCTCGGTCACGTCACCACGCAAGGCCCTCTGGTTGTGGGTCCCGCTATCAGGTCGATACGGCGGGGTCAGATCTGCGTGATGATGGCGTTGCCCCGCCGCCAGATGGGGTTAACAGTGTCGTGTCTCCTGCCCGGATGGACAGTAGAAAGAGGACGTAAAAGGAAGATGCTCTCTGCATGCTGTCTCAAAGCAAATTCTATAGTATTTTAAGACTTATGAGATTTTATATATACTATTTATTTTATGATTTAACGATTAGACTAAAAATAAGAGAGAAAAAATAGATATATGTTATTATAAGAAAGACTATTTTTGTATCAAATTTTATAAAATTTACTTCTGTCTGCCTCTATCTACTTGGATCGTCATATGGTAGTATACCAGGAGAAGGCACACGAGAAAACATCTGCTGTCATTTGACGACGTGTCTGAATCCTTGCATTTTACTACTACAACAAATGCAACCCTAATTCCGGTGGAGGCACGGGAGAACTGAACGTGATTTTCCAAGGTCGCTACCGATTCATGGCCGGAATTGTTCCACTTGCACCGGTGTCTGGTCAGCATGGAATTGCAATCCCTTTTCAGTTTGGGTGGGGAGAGTGAACTCCGACTTCGATGTCTTCAGCTGCTTACCTCTGCTGCAGCAGCGACAAACCCACCTACGGAGATGGCCGTGGTTGAAGAAGAATAATGAGACATGCAAAGTATATCTATGCAGTTTGTTATTTTATCAGAGCTCTATATATAACAGGGATGTACTTATTCACAATTTTAATATAATCCTCACCCTTAGCAAAAAAGAAAAAGCACGGAATTGCAATCCATGTCCATGCCGGCCGGGTACATACGTGAAAGATGACCGGATCCGAGGAGCGCCGGCCGCCATCACCTCCCTCAAAAGCAGTGACTTAGCGGGCCCAACCCTGTCCTTACTGCCTCGATCTCCGTGCCCACGACTCCGTTACATGTACTATACGTAGGGCATAGGTACACGTACAATACGCCGTGTATATTATCTGTTTCGCAGATTTAAAATTTATAGAATAAAATAAACTAATTTAAATAACTATTTTTATTTAAAGATAAGAATAAAATATCTTAACTAAAAATTCTCAAACTTTTTACAGCTCTATCACCAAAAATTTCTAAAGTGAAAAATAACCGGTTCTAATAATTTTAAAACTAAAGCTGTAGCAAACAAATCCTAAATACATTCACTGACTCATCTATATAGTAAACGTAATCGAATCGACCGGTCATGCGAGTAAGCGTGTAACCCGGCAGCCTCGAGCCACGAACAGCCTAAACAACATCACAGCAACAGAGCACAAGAAGGATCGATTTAATCAATCAAATCCCATACATGCATCTCCCCTAAACTACTCCAACCAAAAGCATCTAACCCTGGAATGAACTAATCAACAATCAGTAATCATAATCTACAAAGGCACTACAGACACCAATCATGATGCAACGGTACAGGCTTTTACAGTGTTAATACCATCTCATCTCCCTCCTCCCAGATTGCAAATATTTCTCTCCTAATCCCACCTATCCAATCATATCCCCGTCTAGATTGCAATCCGCTCGCAGTAAATTGTGATCCATCGACCAGCCTTCGAATCCCAGCTTTGTAACAGGAGAATCGCGGCCACTATAGCAGCAGCAGCCGGAAATGGAGGCAGAGCAACGCTGCCACCAATCGAGCAACCAGTTTAGCTGAGCCTACCAGCGGGGCGGCGGACACGTCACCGGTGGCCATGTTGGCGAGCCAAGAAACGCCACCGGCGCCGCTGCTGCCGAGGAGCACGCCACCTTCGTTCCCGCCCTCGACGCCAAGGCCGCCCATCGGCATCGCGTTGTCCGGGGTGGCGTCCGTGAACGTCGTCCCCGGCAGCATGGTCCCCGTGGGCGTCGCCGACGTCGGCGTCGTGCCTGGCACTGCTGTCGTCGCACCCGGCACTGTCGTCGTCGTCCCCGGCATCACCGTCGGCGTCGGCGTCGTGCCCGGCAGGGTCGTCGACTTCTGGCTGCGCTCACGTGACGGACAGAAACAAGATCAGTTCACATGCTCAACACTAAACAAATGCAGGAAAGCGTTGCAAACAAATGGGAAACAATGGCAAAGAAAGCTTGGCATTGAGCTTTTCTTTTCATCTTATCTGCTGCTGGTAAACTAAAGATGAAAAGATCATGCCAAGATCTCATAAATCCAATAGAATTTAATTTGGTTTCTCTTAATCTTAGCCTATTCCCTTTTTAAGCACACAATATAAGTACTAACTTGACGAATGATGACTTATCGAGTAGTTGCTAAACACTTAATTGAAAGTCAGAGTTTCTGACAATCACTCACAAGAGGAGGTAAAGGACAGCAGAGAGAAAGAAAGAAACAAGGCAGCAGGCTGTGTACACAAGCTAGCAGGCAGCGGTAAAAGAGCAGCAGCAGATCAACCCCACTTAACAAGCCAAGAACCAGCATCCAGACCAACTTGGCAGAAAATCAATGCCAAATCTTGGTTCATCTTTCTCTCTCTTCTCTCTGTGAAGAACTTGCAATGCTCATGAACTGTTTGGGCAATGGAGGATAAAGGGTGGACCTTGGGGTGGCGCTGGGGCAGAAGGTGATGGTGTAGTCGGGGCTGCCGCCGCAGGTGAAGGTTGAGGTGGGGTCGTCGAACGCGTAGCTATAGGACCGCGGGCACGCGCTCTTGAACACCTGCGAGTAGGCCGTGGGCTGGCACGCCGCCGGGGACGCGAACGCGCCGCTGCAGCAGTACTCGGGCCGCGCGAATGCGTCGCATGCGCTGCGGCACGCCGCGCCGCCGCCCGCGCGGAGCTCGGCAGGGCACATCGCGTTCAGGTCAGCGGCGCAACCGGCGGCAGCGCACGACGCAGCACCGGAGAAGGGGGCCGACGGCTCCACCAGCACCGGCAGGTTGTAGCCGTCCACGAGGCTAACGTCGTAGAAATCCAGCCCGCCGGTGCCGTCGAGCGTGAACTCGGCCAGCGTTGCCGGCGGCGCGGCGCCGGCGCCCGCGCACTCGGACGCGCCGGAGCCGCAGTCACCCGTGGCGCAGACGAGCCGCCCCGTGGCGCCGTCCTGGGCGCAGCCCGTGCGCGCCCACATGCGGCCGGACCAGCCCGACGGCGCCGGCACCGCGCGCGCCCCGCCCGGCTGGAGCTCGAACCCCGTGGGCTCCAGGGGCGGGCTGCCGGCGTTGGACAGTACCCCCGGCCACACCGTGTCCGTGCACCGGTTCACGAACGTGAACGTCGCCGCCTCCCCTTCTGCAAGAGACACAAATGCATCAGTTTCCTTGCCCGCCATTACTGATCTCGCAAGATCTGGAAGAAGAAAGAAAGCATCAATTTAGCACAAATTTGTTACTTCTCCACAAGACCGAGAACAAGAGCACAAGAACGGTGATGGATCTTGGCAACCCCATTGATGGTTCTTGAGGCAATGCAGTGACGGGTGGTGGGCTGGTGGCTAGCTGCGACTGCAAGCACGAGCAAGAAGCGTGTGCAGTGTCAGAGCAGTGCACCTGTAACGATGGGGTGGTAGTGTGACCGTTCAGTTGACGAGGGAGTGAGGGGAAAAGAGAGAAACAATGACAGGAGCCACAGGGAATCTTTGGGGTAGCACTAAGGCTGTACTTATAGCAGCAAATTACTTTACCTCGCTTTTACCTTTGTTATGATCCCTGTAGACCAGTTTATGGGCAGCCTGGCCCGGTAACAGGTAAGCCCGACCCGGCCCGATAAGCCTGACTAGTGCACAGGTTAGGTTTGGGCTCAACCTTTTAGCGGCAGATTTTTTTGACCGGACTCGGACTTCAGAAATAACCTAAAACTCCAAAAAGATCGAGAAAATCTAGAAAAGTCTAAGCCCGGCCTGAAAAAAAACGTTGTATGATCGGGCTCGAACCAGGTTCAAACTTATATTTTTCCTATCAGGCTTTTCAAAGCCTGGCTTGATCCGACCTTTGAACATGTCTAGATCCATGTTTCCTAGGTAAAAGAGAAAGTATGGGAATGGATCTTTTGACTCTTCTAGTTCTTGGTTGATAGCCTTTTTTATCTAGTAAATTTTTCTATGCAAACTAGTCTCTTGGTGCAAACGAACTTTCTTGACCTTGCGATCCGCATCCAAGGGCACCCAGCAAGCCCAGCATCCCACAACCCACTTTTCGCATATAACCCCCTGCTCCTATTCGTACCGTCGTGACTTTGTCCCCTCCTCCCCACCTAAAATCACATATTCGCGGGTAGGATGATCTCTCGAACCGGCTTGACAGCGTAGATGGATGGTGATCCGGTGACGACCTTGACGAAGACGACCTGGATGACGATGAGCTATACGGCAACGGGCTCAATGGCGACGCCCGGGATGATGGCAGGCTCGATGGCAAGGATGACGACGGGCTTGATGGCTATGGCCTAGACGGCGACGGGCTCGACGGGTGAGGGCTCGACAGAGACAACCTCGATAGGGGACCCAGGACACGGTTGTGCCACTCTGTTAAGCATCGATCGGCCGCGCCCCTTTGTTCTGCGTACACACTACGTCATTGACGAAATCTAGCGACGAACCCGAACACCACCTTGCATTTATGTATTTTCTTTTTTTCGAAAGGACGACAAGAGCATTGCCGATTTTCTTAAAGAAGAAGAGAATTGAACCAGTTTATAAGGGAAACCAGATCCAAAAACCTCACAACTACACGGTTCAGTGAAACCCGTAGACAACCCCGAGATGACAAAACAATCTTGAAACAGAATGGCACCCACACCATAGACGCAAACCCAACAACAGACAACTCTAACCCAACTCAACTCGCGCACTCTCGACCAACTCGGTCGGCGGAGCCCTACTCCCAATACCACCACCACCTCGCCGGCGGAGCCCTGCTCCGACGCCACCACAACATGACTCGATCGACGGAGCCTTGCTCCCATGCCGCACCTCTCTGTCACCATAAGTTGGTAGCGCATCGCTTCGGAGGAGCACGCATTGGAAGAAATCGTTGTCGCGAAGCACCAAATCGGAATGGAGAGCTGCCAAGAAATGAGGACGTAGGGGTTAACCTACAAAAGAACCCGACGGTTCAAGCCAAACCCGACGAAGCTACCATAAAGCCGATGACCATCGTGGCACGAGAAACTGGACCTTCAGAATGATGCCTCCAAGGAGGATGCGACGTCGAGTCGCCGCTGTCGTCCATCCAGTTGCTCGAACAAGATTTTCACCCGGAAGCTCGAGAGGAGGTCGGTGGGTGAACACCGCAAGCGGGGATCCTGAGGGACCCCCTTTGAGATTCGGCCGGGGGGCTGATTCTGGATCTACCTCGTACGTGGATTTAATGCGAATATGTGAGATCTAGGTGAGACGGATGATCGTCGGCTAGTGAGAGTTAATGCTCAAGAGATTTTAGACAGATTTGGGCCGCATAGAGCGTAATACCCTACTCATATGTGTATGCTATTAATGCTCTTAGAATGCCTTTCTCTGGATCTCTGTGTTACAAGGTTTTTTGTCTAAGTCCTGAGCTCCAGTTTTGCTCCTTGCTTCCAGCTTGACTTCTCGAAAAGCTCCTCAGACTTCTCTTCTACCTCTCTAAGACTTGTTCGTCGAGCTCCAGATCTTCAGCTGTGTGCTAGAGCTTCTGACCCCTCTCCCTCTACGGAGTGCACCCCCCCTTTTATCCTGTCGGGGGAGGCTTGGCATGCCCAGAATGGGGGCATGAGTTCCCATGAGCCATAAATAGAAAGCAACCATCATGGGGCTACAGTTTGATGTTACAGGGGTTGAAAAATTGCGTCTCTGGCCGGTCCCATCACCCACTACGCCCAACTTTAGCAGGTGCAGGGTGGCCCACCGGGCAGCCGCCGAAATTGCCCCGCATGCCTGCTCGGTCAGAGCAGATCTGACACAGCAGGGGGGCAGGCGATACGCCTCGAGCCCGGCGGCGATATCTCCAAGCCGTTTCCCTTATGGGCCCCGCAGGGTGACGTGTGATGGGACCCATCGCATTAAATGTCCCCACGCCTTCCTGCCAGGCGGTGGCAAGGACTGACGTACTTAGTACGACAGACGCGGGGGGAGGGGGTGGTTGGAAGTGACAGGCCACACTCCCTCTTAAATGTAGCATCGGGTCTCTTACCAATTGACACCTCACCGTTGAGCTCTTGTGGGGTCCACCGGCAAGGGGCTTCTCAGGTCCTCGGGGACCACTGTTCATGGCCCCGAGCGCCCTCTCCCGGATTTGTCTTTCCTCGGGTCCTCGGGGAACTACGGGTACTCGGGGGACCACTGTTCATGGCCCCGAGCACCCCTCCCGGAATTGGCTCTTCTCGGGTCCTCGGGGAACTACGGGTACTCGGGGACCACTGTTCATGGCCCCGAGCATGCCTCCTGAAACTGGCTCTTCTAGGGTCCTCGGGGAACTACGGGTACTTAGGGACCACTGTTTATGGCCCCGAGCACCTCTCCCGGAACTGGCTCTTCTCGGCCCTCGGGGAGATGGTCCCCGAGGGAAGGCGCCACGTGGCATTCTGCTGTCCTGGCCTCAGGACTCGGGGACCCCCGATTCCTATGTCACCGACAAAGGAATTGGGGAGACACCTTGACAACGCCTCCAAGGAGGAGAACGGTGCCCAAGGACGTCGCCGTCATCGATGCAGCTAAAAACCTGCCAAGGCTTTCGCCAGCAGCTCACCTAGCGCCCCTCGCTCACGGTTAGCCCGTGCAAGAGCCAGGACCAAAACAACAGCAACGCTGCCGCCACGCAACCGCGCCGTCCAACAACCATCCTAGCGTCACAAAAGCTCCCCACGGGCCCAACCTGCAAAAGAGGAGGAGGCCGAGCAAGGGGAGGAGCAATGTAAACGCCAGGAGCCGGACCCGGCACGGTGCCGCCGCTACATCATAGCTGCAACGCCCCACGACCAACCAGTGTCATGAAGCCCCCCACGGGCCCAACCTGCATAAGTGGAGGAGGTCGGGCAAGGGGAGGAGCAAACATAGACGCCAGGTGCCGGGAGCGGCACAGAGCCACCGCCACGGACGCCAGCTGGAGTAGTGGAAGGAGGGGTGGCCCCTGCCAAAGGCAACAGGCCGACTCCACGCAGGTGGCCACAACCAAGGCAGCAACCCACGGGCACACCGCCGCACCACGGCAGCCCACGACGGTGAGCCGCACGATCGCAGTAGCACACGACAGTGAGCGCCACGATGTTACACCACGCATCTCACAACAGCGCCACAGCAGCACGACATGACGCACCACCGACGAACCTGAGCCACCTCATCTTAAAGCAAGGGGGGGGGGGGCAGAAGCAACCCCATGCACCCGGCGGCCCCGGGCGCCACCCAGCACGGTCGCGGCACGACGGACCATCGCACGCCTAGCAGCACCAATCGAAGGATGCTATGGCCAGCACGCAGAGGACAGTGCGCGACGGAAAATAGTGGGGACACGGCATCTAGCACGTGGCGCCCAGCGATGCCAAGCGTGCCCAGAACATGGCGGCTAGTGCAGCAGTGGCAGCAAAAAGCCACTCGAGTGCAGCACAACACCGACGAAGACCCGGGGCACGCGGCCGTGCGGCGTCAAGTCAGCGCAGGTGACACGAACTGGAGCGACTATCGGGGCACCACCAGGGGAGGACGAGACAAGCCCCCACCAGATCCAGCCTCAATGCCAACCGATCCGGTCGGGACAAGCCCGGATTCGGCGAGCCGACAGCAGATTGGCTGGGCACAGCTAAAACACGCTGGAGGGGGGGGGGAGAAGAAGGGGAGGGGAGGGGAGGGGAGGGGAGGGGAGGGGAGGGGAGAGAAGTACGGACGGCGCGCGGAGGACCGACCGTAGTCGATGGCTGCCGCCGCCTGGTCAGCCGCGGCGGCGGCTGCTGAGCGGAGCGTAGGTGGCTCGGGCTTAGGCGGCACGGAGCGGTCGCCCGCCGAGTCGCCCCTGTGGAGCGACACGAGGGTGTTTTTTCTTAGTAACTGTTGTGAAGCTAGTGGGAGAGCTAGTGCCGCGAGGGCATTTATGTATTTTCTCTATTTTCAGACTCGCAGAGAAAGGTTTGCTGCTCTCATGATTTCTCTTTTTGATGTATTTTGAAGCTAGTGGCAACATACAGAGCTACCATAGGATTTCTCTTTTTTTGATGTACTAAGGTACCAACTAGTTATATCAACCTGCTGGATTATGTATATATTTCACAATACGATGTCCAATCTGCTCTATTTCACAATAAAATGTCCAACCTGCTCTATTTACATCAACCTTCTATCAATTATCTATTTCTACTGAATTATGAGAATTCTCAAATTACATCAACTGTCAATTGAACAAGATCTGGCGGTGTTGGCTGTTGTTCTGGATTTAGAGTCACAGTGAATATAGAATACATATCTAGAGACGTTATGTTGTATTGTTCTGGATGTTTGTTCACACAGATGTAGACTCACACAGATGTTCAGACAGAATCTACGTACAGTCACTCAAAATGACGAACACAATTTAAATTGAACACCAATCAGAGTACAACACAATCTATATTGAGTCACTGATATATTGAGCGCAACACAATCTGTACATTCTTTCTTCTCGAGTTTGTGCTAAAGTTTACAAGCCAAATTTACAAACATCTGATACATTCTCTACATTCTTTATGCTTCTGCAGTGTAGCCTTACAAGCCAAATTTACAAGTCAAATTTACAAACATCCTGTACATTCTCTACATTATTTCTGCTTCTGCAGTGTAGCCTTCTTTCAGGGGGCTTGTCTCAGTTTCCTTCTACTGAATTTTCTTGTATCTTCCAGCTCATGTCAGCCACCTTTCATGGAGAATAAGCAGTAAGAGAGGACCAACGAATTCATGTTCCTCACAAGAAGTAGCTCATTGATCTCCAAACCATTACCCTCGGCTATAGAAATTGATTTGTCGTTCATCAGTACAACAAGCTTCACAGACGTATAAAGCCAAGAGCTCCATCCATATTCCTGACAAGAGAATAGAATCAAGAACATCACAAGGACCACTGATGTCAAGAGAACAAAACTGCAATTGTCAAAGCATAAACCTGCAGCCAAGTGTATGGGCAACGAATTCAAAATTGTAAACCATAATCTGGAATCGGCTGTACCTGAGTTCGCCGAAGATGGAGCACCACGCACCGAGCACGTGAACTTGTGGTGGCTGCTGCATCGGTGGAGGGGCCATGCCAGCGGAGGAGGAGGCCGACAGCGGAGCCAGCGAAGGAGGAGGCTAACGGCGCAGACAGCAGAGGTGCTTCACGGCGAAGGAGGCTGACGATGGAGGAGGTCGTCTGGTGGAGGAGGCCGTCGGCGGAGGAGGCCGCGGAGGAGGAGGCTGACGGTAGAGCCCTAGTCAGACGGCCGGGGATTGGGGATTTTGGCTGCTGCTGTGGGCGGGGAAGGAGGGCTTGAGGGGGATGAAGTCTCGACGGTAGGAATGGGAACAGGGGGTTGTGTGAAAAGTGGGCTGCGGGATGGTGGGCTCGCTAGGTGTCATTGGATGCGGATCGCACGGTCGAGAACATTCGTTTGCACATTTGCACCGAGAGAGTCGTTTGCACAGAAATTTTCGCCTTTTTATCTCTGCATTGAGTATTGAAGCTTTGCTGTATTTTCCGTACCACTCGCAGAATTAAAACTTTACTACTCGGGGTGCTCACCGCAATTTATTCTACTAGTGTAGTTTCTTTGAAATTTTCCCGTCAAATGCACTTCTCGAAACAAAAGTGGTGATAACGAAACTTTCCTAGTGGCCAACAGAATTGCGTTCGGAAATTTTTGGTGCTCAAAGTTACAGGTCCAGTGAAATACTCCCTCGAAGTTACAGATCCTGAATACATGTTCGTATAGATTTCTCCCAAAATACACTAAACATAAGTGTATCTTAACTTCAATACAATTGTTTAGCTCATTCTTCTATGTTGATTCCTACTTAATTATACACTAATTAATGTAATACATTTGTCACCCATCTTAACTCTATCAATAATTGATGGCCAATAGAGTCATTGTACCTATTACTTTAATTTTTATGTCCAAGTCCAAATAAACTTATATTTTTTATCAGAGGAAATATAAGTCATCGCTCAGTATTGATCATAGGTAAGATCATTACCATGAAGAATAAATTGATGCTACCAAATCAAATACTCCCTCCGTCTCAAAATAGACGGCATTTTAGGCTCTTTTAAAATATTTAAAATATATGACGTTCTACGATCTCGAGGTAATTTTAATCCATGTTTTTCTGCCTTATCCCTCCATTAAGTAACTTTCTTTTCAATGCAAGATCTATTTCCCATGCAATGAATAGTATTAATAGTGGCAAGATAATAATTTTATTTGTCATCTTAATAGTTGTGTTTAACTCTAAAACATAATCTATTTTGAGATAGAGGGAGTAGTTATAAGCTTGCTTACATCAGATTTGTGCTTATATTAGTAATTTTCGCAATGTCTCTTAATTCTAAGGTTTGCAAATGGGCATTTAAAGTAAAAATTATGTTCATATTGAAATATCAATGATCTTAGCATAGGTTTAGTATGTTTTAGTGATTAATACCAATATAGTCAAGAGGACTAACATGATTAGCTAGTGTGCCAAGATTTAGTCTCATGAATATTGTGTGATGTACTTGGGGTATCAAGCACCTCAAAAGATCATGAAAGTCAGATAAGAGCTTCATGAAGATATAAGTACCTATATTTAGACAAATGATCATAGTATTTGCCGATGATTTATACTCGATTATCGGTAATGTGTAAATGAAAATAGGGATACCTGCGTGTAGTCGTCAAAGTGTATTGCAAAGAGACACATATTTTATATAGGTTCAGGCCTCCGAGTTGGATAATAGCCCTACATCATATCTTCCCTTTATTATTTTTAGAATCACAAAGTACAATGAGGTGTGTAGATAGATCTAACCCTAGGAAGTAGGTGGATATATGTGTATCTACTACTAAAGATTTAGTCAGGTAGGGGATTGCTTCTTACTGTGGATCTTCAATGGATGTTGGTCTTATATCCGATTAGAATTAATGATGGGTTCACGATTTCAGAGATCTAAAGTCGTGAGTTGCTAAGGCTTGTTGGCTTCATTGCTATTATTGTTGTTGGTTTTGCTTTGGCTTGGCCTTGGGCGTACCCCTCTCCCTGCATTATATAGTCGAGGGAACTTAGGGCGTACCTTACTCAGACTCCTTCAAATATATCCTACTCGGATCATTAGTCTTCCGAATATCTAGAAATCCTTCCCAAATAGGGGACAACTTCCTTATCTAGGATGATTAGCTTCCAAGTATGTTATCTCCATATCCTACCACGACAGCTATGTCTAGCCCCGTATCGAGTAAGATACTAACCATCCTCGTGTACCTTTTACAGACATATGATATTTAGGGAATATATAATATTAATCATATATCCTTGTTAGTTATCCCCAACTCTGCTTAGAAGAGGGTCTCTGATTTTCCACTTTAGTCAGGAATTCTATCGAGCTGCATTACTCATAGTCGGGAAACTCTCCAACTACATGGAACATGTCCAATTAGGATAGTCTTTGACAAAATCAAGTTATGATATTTGAACTTTCGTTGGAAACTCCGGAAAATCCTAGGGCTTTCCATCCATATCTGTTGTAACAGATTAGACGCACATGACTTCTGAGGAGAGTTGACATGACTAGACCCCTAGTATACCTCCTTGGAAATTAAATATCATTTATTAGCACACTTAGGCCTCCCACTGTACCATCCATCGTTAATGTTTGAAGGCTCTGTTGCTTTTTCGCAAAATGAATACCAGCAAGGTTGTGAGACTCTATAAATGGAGAGCCCCTGAGTGTTATCTCATAAGCCCATTGTGCGGAACCATCCAAATTGTATTAAGATTAATCATTAGGAGAATCATTTAATAAGATGAGAGGTAGCACACGCCCATCTTTCAACATGCCACGTGCTAACCTATCTCACCATAATGATTGTGACCAATAACGATTAACTAGAATCCAACTCTGGTAGAGCATGTGTTTTATACCCAAGATCGGAACACATGTCATTACAACAAGCTTCATCACATCAAGGAATAATAAAGAGTGCGTAATGTAAATATTTACAAGTCCTTAAGTTATTACAAGTTCAACAATTTACAGAACTGAAAGCTAGGAGAACAAAATACAACAATTTTATCTCCTAGCTAGTTAGAGTTACTACGTGGCGGAAATAAAGTATATAAACAGTAAAAGATAGGTGGCACCATTTGCCCTGAGGCACCACCCAAACCAACATGAGTAGCCCATACTACTCTACCCGTCACCGACATCGACAGGCATGAAGTAACCGTACACTGCTTTTTCCTCACCTAAAAAACTTAACAAAAGCAAGGTGAGTATGAATGTACTTACAAGACTTATTCCATATTAGGTACATATAATAACCCAACTCCAAGAATCATATATTTGGGGATGTGTAGTAAGGAATGAGCCACAAGATCAAATGAATTTATTTGCAAAAGCTATTTGCCGACTCAAGAGTATGAACATCTACACATCTTAACAACTGGTACCCTCCTATCATGAGATCATAACCATAACATATTCATCACCTAATCATACTCCTCTCAACATAACCAACAAAAATCACTTGCCAACATACCACATACATCCCAACATCGAAGCTCTAGGACTGATGCAGATGGACATAAGCATGCTCATAACCGAGATCACAACAATTCAAATTGATCTTACACCCTGCAGTGGGGTGCATCTTTATCCACATGACTCAGGACTATCCTTTTGACCCCTGAGACAACATTTCTCATACCTGGAATTACCCACTTGTATATACCCCTATGGAACCGGGGTTACCGCGAGTGTGTCCCAGACACCTCTAAATCCCCTCCACCTTGCTTCTCCTCATTCTTTTTCTCTTACGCATCATAGGGTTGCAATTAAAGTGCTAGCATGGTGTATGATAATTGGCTCATCCGTACATTTATTGAATATGTGGAAGTACAGAAAATGCTTAAGCCAACGGCAAACAATGGTCGGTGCTTAATCGATGCAGGTGGTCTATGGCATTCAAGCTCCTATCCCGACCCACCCCTAGCACCTCCCAAATCTCGTCTCATTCTCACAACTCATCAACCTCAACTTCATTTCACTGTGAAATAATAATTAAGTCATCTAGCGTGTGAACGATGCTCGAACCACCGCTAGATTTCTACTGATGACCTATGCATTGCTAAGTATCTCAAATAACTTTTAAGTTAAACATTGTTATACCTAGGTTACAAGGATGAGGATTATCAATAATTCAAGGTAGGAACAATGCATCAACATAGGTTCTACCTAGAAATCCTGACATTGATTCGCTAACATGCACATCATATATAAAGTGATAGCTTATCAAATTGGACACCACAAGATCCAAATTAAAAGGTGAAATATGCTTAGATACTTTCCTTATTGCTCCATCGCTTCGCTCATATACAGTTCTAGTTCGATGTCAGCCTCGAGCGCTTGAACCATTGGCACATCACTCTCTAAACAATTTAAGAACGTATCAAATGAACAAACAAATGAATAGAAATGTATGCTTATGATGCATGATCATGAACAAGATGAAATGTGCCATGTTATAAAAGCATTTGTAAAAGAACACCTAAGCAACTGGGTTAACAGAAGTTTGAGCCACGCATGGCACAACCTAAGGTCACATGATACTGAGTAATTAGCAGTCAGACTGGCCCAGGCGACAGTCAGACCGTGGGGGTCGAACAGAGAAGAGAACTGTACTGAGTAGGCCTGACAGTCAGACCGTAGGGTCTGGTGGTTAGATCAGCCCTAGCTGGGCTTGGCCAATGACACCTGGCGGGGGTCATTGGTGAAGGCTTCAGTGATGCCTTCGAACATGAAGGGTACCAAAATACTCTACAAGACTAGGGAAGTGTCTCTTGGGTGATTTGGGCAACATGCGCATGTTGCCCAAATCATTCGGGCGATTTCATTTACTTCCAAGCTCCACCCTAGCCATGGACTTCATCCATGCGGTGAACAAGAGTGGACTTCATCCATGGACTTCACTTATCATAATGAAAAGTTTTCTTATCTAAGTATTAGTGCCTTTGTTCAAGTCAGGTTCCTCCTTATTGAGAATAAAACATTCAATCGAATAGGCCCTTTATCATGACCCCGACTTCAGGTTTCCCTATGCCTCCAATATCAGTCCTTGGATCAAGTAGCTGAAATGCACATAATTCAATATAATAGTATCAAATACATACTTAGAATAAAATAATTATCTGAAAAGGGCGAATGATAGTCTCATGGACTAGGATCCACGATAGGCCATGTAGAAGAGCCCACAACGGAGCAAAGCGAAACAAGCGGAACACAACCTAATGCCATAGGCAACTCAGGTGTGAACGTGACCTTAGACTTCTTCTCTTTAACTTCATCTAGGTTGATGTTGATCTCCATCTCAATAATATGAAATTTGTAAAACTGAGTACGGAAGGTACTCAATAAGTCCTATATTACTTTAAGGGTTTGATAGATGCATAATGGGTAAACCAAGGATAAGACTTTATGATTTATTTTTAAGCGTAAAACAGTTTTATGCAGGTATCCAGTTATAACCTCTTGTAACACCCTGATTTTCAGAATTTACAAATTTTTAAAATTTTCCAAGATTATTGAATAGCTTCAATAGTAGTATAGGTTTAAAACCTATTTTCTTAATCAGTCAATCAATATAGAGTATTATTTTGTGTGTATTGTATGCTGAGTTTTGTTAGGAGTCAGGTAAATGCATTAGAGTTCTTTTTTCTTTTCTTTCTCTTTAGTGTTTTGAGTGAAAAAGATTTTGAAAAGGTTCTTACAAAACTCAGTAATGAATAAGTTAAGGATCTTAATGGTTGGAATTCAAAATCTTTGAATTCATCATCTTTTCAATCCTTGATTATACCTAATCCTTTTCTAGTTCAATTCAAATCTTATCCAAATCCTTGTTTCAAGACAATCTCTCCTCTTTCTCAAATTCTACCCAAATCCAAATTCAAATTCCTTATCTACTCCTATTCTTGTTCAACCTCATTTTTCATTTTTCTTAAATTCACTCCAAACTCAATTCAAATTCAAACCCTATTCAAATTTCTCTGCAAAAGTTTATTTTCTAAATCCTAGATATACCTAAAGTATCTTTGGGCTTAATTTTTCTCAAGTCCTAACCCTTAGCCAAGTCTTCTAGATGGCCCAACAAAGGATCTACGAAATCTGTAAATTTTCGCGGAGTTCTGGATAATCTCATCTTCTCATGATGTTTCAGTGTTCAAAACGGCCTTAAATGCAAATCTTGACAATACCAAAGTTGTAGGTCTCGTCGAGAGCTTCGGTTTGAACCTATGGAAGTCACCTTTTGGATAATGAAGCTAGGAGTTATGACCCCGAAATCAGTGCTGCGCAGAGAAGTTTGAGTTCAAATAGTTTATCCTATGGTGTATTTTTGGAAATCAACATGACATTTTCAGAATTTCCAATGACTACCAAAGTTGTAGATCGTTTTTAGTACTACAATTTAGAATCAAGAAATGTCCAATTTGGAGTCTGGACGATAGAGATATCATCCTCGGAATACAGAGCTATGAAAAAGGAAATCGTAACCGACTCGAACTTGAATCCGATTCGTGTTCGGTTTGGACTCCACCTCAACCAGCCGCCCCTAGTCATATATATATGAGTTGCACGCTCTCTCCTACCCCTATTCCACGCCATCAAACCCTAGAAGTCGTTACTGTCCTATCCGTGCGTCGTCGGAGCACCGCCGTTCACCGTGGCCGCCGTCGTCGCCGTCCGTGATGCGCTACGTCGTCTTCTCCGCGAATCCTCCTTCCTCAACCATCAAAGCAAAGTGAGGACCCCTTCTTATCCTCCCTTACTACTGTTTTAGCATCATACTAAGTCCCTAGCCAAGCTCTAGCCCCGACCAAAGCCCGATCTACACCACCACGTTCGTCACCGTCACGGACAGCCGCGGGACAGCCGCGCTGTAGCTGATTGGCATCAACGTTCCCGACCGACCAGAGGTCAAATCACCAAGTCCTTTCACCGGTGCATGTCCCATGATGTTCCCAACACCCTCACCAACCAGGTCGGCCATTAGAGCAGCCAAACCGTCGAAATCAAGGTTGACATACCCGCTGTCCGGTTTCTGGACGCGTTTTGCGCGCACACCGGATTTTGCATTCACTTTCCCCGTCAATCCGAAAGCCGTATGGATGCACCAACCACGTCACGGCGTGTCCCACGGAGTCTTCTACATTACCCTATGAGCCCATCCCCGTTTGTGCAGCGACACGACCAGGACGCCATTGCTAACCACAGCATGTCGCAGCCATCACCCGTCTCATCTATGCTGATCGTTCTTCCTCTCAGTGGATGATCTACCCAAAAATATGCCGTAGCATTGTGTTCCCGGGATATATGAACATGTTTGTTCAAACGGTTTCTCAAATTTCATATCCAATCTCTGAGAACGCGAGCATCTTCGTTCCTACATCGGTTCGCGGTCACCACCAAACCTAGAAGCAGTCATTGTTGTTTTGCCGCTACCTTGGATAACCCCTTCCAAAACCAACCATACCGCTGAGTTAGTCTTTCCGCGTTTACGCCTTGCTTCCCTCGTTTCACTGAAACACCACTGAAGCCAACATCGATGTTAGTGGCCACGCGCCCGATCGCTGTCTTCGACGAAACCCGAACCACCACCGCTACATAGAGCCATCAATAGTATCCTTAACCTAGAAGCGCAACCTTCGACCTTTTTGATCCATCATACGTGGTCGATACTAGATCTCAGTGTATCCCTTCTTTAATCCAAGATAGTACTTGCATAGTATGCCAAGTCAGCGTCACATCATTCTCCTTAGCCTAGTCAGTGAAGTCCCGTCTGCCCTACACTTCTTGAATCTTGTGCAATGATGTTGTCAAGCCTGACACAGTGATTGTGCGATAAAAACTTTCCCATAGGAAGATAGTTCCGGAACATCAGTATTTCCTTTTTAGTCGAATCCATCTTTCGAAAGCCCGTTCTCTTTTCATCTTAACTCCGATTTAGGCGATTGTTGCGTCTAAATGTTTCTAAAATCTTCCCTATCCAACCATAGTGTTTTAATGATGTTTGGTATGTTATTCTTAGTGTTTTCCTTTGTGTTGTTTGTCGGTAGTTCTCGCGATTAGTCGATAACGTTCTGGAGCAGTTCGAGGGACTTCAAGACCAAGATTTTGAAAACACTGAGCAGCATTGGGTAAAAGGTAAGTGTCCTTGATCATCTTGAACCTATGATTTAAACTGTTTTGTTTTACAAAATTGCATGCACTGTGTGTCAATATGATGGGTAGTCACCTATGTTAGGGTTTTCCCTAGATTTTCTCTTATCATCCCTTGGAACCTAGATGGTTTATGGTTAGGTATTTTTGGTGGGTAGATTGCTTAGCCATGCTTTTAGGGATACTGGGAAGTGTCATAATCTTGACTAATGAACACATACAACAATGGTGGTTAATTTGTTAATGGTGTAGTAACATGGAACCTTAGGCCTTGAGCAAATTGGTTTTGATGGTTGTCATGTCATGATGTTGGTGATAGTGATGATGATTATGTTGTTGGCTTAGTGTTTGCTCAAGTGACCTAAGTAAGGACCGGTTCGTGGAGCGACAACCCAAGAAATACCGTACCAACCACAAGACCTGGTATGGGACAGGCCTAGCCTATTAATTAGTGGATTCCAGTCTTGTGCGTGCCAAACGGAAGAGTGGATGTGTGGGGACGGCAAAGGCCAGAACCATTTGGTTAGTAGTATGAGATGTGTAGTGGAAGGGAAGGGTGAAAACTTTCTAGAGCTACAAGGCACAAAAGGGGGCTTCTGGGTGGTGTGAATGCCACTTTGATGGCGGTGAAACCTAGCGGGCATGCACATACTGGATGAAACTTTGTAACGACTTTGAAGTGACTTTTCGGGCGACACACCACTGGCGTGTGTTTAGTGTCTAGCTAACAAGACAACATGTAAATCACGACTTGTGGGGAAAGCTGAACAACCTCTGCAGAGTGTAAAAAATGTTATAACAGCTGTGCTCACGGTTACATGATTAGTGGATTGTGGTTATGGATTTGGTTATGGTTATGGATTTGGTTGTGGTTATGAGTATGGTTGTGGTTATGGTTCTGGTATAGGGAGTACTAAATGGTTGTGGTTATGGTTCTGGTACAGGGAGTACTAGATGATTATGGTTATGGTACAGGGAGTACTAGATGGTTGTGGTTATGTTTCTGGTACAGGGAGTACTAAATAGTTGTGGTTATGATTTTGGTACAGGGAGTACTAGATGTTTGTGGTTTTGATTATAGTACAGGGAGTACTAGACGTTTATGGTATGCAAGGTGAGGAGCCTTGTATGCTGAGTATTGGACTGTATGGGTTACATTCATTTAATAATTATTTAATGCTTTTTAGTCCAAATATCTTTTCATTACTCGCATTTACGCAAATATACCATATGTTAGCCTATTCTTGATATAAGCCTGCATATCATTATTTTTTTCACACTTACTGAGCGCATCATGTGCTCACACTTGCTATTTTTCCTATACCATACGACATGTGTATTGCTGCTCAGTGAGTGAAGATGTTGAAGACTATCAAGACGAGGTTGTGACGTTCTAGGCGCATGTCTCCCGGTCGGTTGCCTGCGGTGTTGTTGGGCACCCGTGCTTCTATTCCGCTGCAGATATCTTCATAGAAGACAATATTTGTCAATTATTGTAAGAGTTTAACGTTTATTCTATAAAAATATTTCTTTTGTTACTTCACCTGTAACGTCCTTATGTGTGTTGAACATCCTGGGCACACGTAAGCCGCATCTGGTTTTGGCCGTTAAAACTGGGTGTGACACCTCTACTGCTAACTTTAAAAACAGTGTAAACAAGGTATATCTGAGGGGTTTATGGTCCTGGGAGGGGCTACACCTCGCTCTATAGTCCCTATCATTGTGTCTAGTGTACCTCTAGTACCACATACTTCTGATGGATTGATCCAGCAACCTCATCACACGGACATCTAGTCTACACACTCATCAAAACGCACACACCTCTGAATCTAACCAAGTGACGTTAATGCTTTGCATGTTGATGACCACAGGCACGACTATTCAAAAAGTCTTACACTTTGCAGAGGTTGTATAATGTACCCAGGTGATATGCTCAGGCTCCAACCATTGCAATCGGAGGAGCGAATCATACCGAGACACTTCAATCACCTTTCCTGTCGGACTTTTCTATGTGATCCATCAAGTGCTCCAGGTCCGTGTTAGGGATGTCAGGGTACCATTTAGATCTTTGTAAAGAGTCTAGTTCAATAACAGCCTCGCAAGGTACTTGAAGACACTTGGCTCACTGTTGCCTACCAGGCCTCCTAGTATGATGTCAAACTCGGTCAGATAAAGGATAAGTCAAGTCCTGCCCATTCAGGATGTGTGGTTGCACTAGGGTGGCTTAGCATGATAGCCCAAGGTTTGGTGTTTATACGGCCGATGCAGGCATCTTTAATTGGTAATGAATACCACCAAGTAACTCAAGCCCCCCAAGAGCATCCTTCCTAAA
This sequence comes from Phragmites australis, assembly GCF_958298935.1. Taxonomy (NCBI): domain Eukaryota; kingdom Viridiplantae; phylum Streptophyta; class Magnoliopsida; order Poales; family Poaceae; genus Phragmites; species Phragmites australis. The sequence goes on along the minus strand of NC_084944.1, from coordinate 17,557,474 downwards.
AGGAATACCCGCATGAGATAGCCTCCAACTTTCAGAGGACTATCCCGCTTGCCCCCGCCAAAATAATTTTCACCTATTTTACACATCACCCTCCATTTCCCGCATGATTTATCAAGGATTCCACATTCACCAAAGATTCCACATTCACCAAAGATTCATGGTATATGAGTTGAAATGATTATTCAGTGAAGCGACATCTCAGAAGAGATGTATTCCACTAGAAACATGTATCTCACCTTTTTGCCTAAGACTTCCTGGTTGAGGTGGCACTCGCCACTGGTTTTACTTTCAATGCGAGGTCAAGAAGTACCTCAAATACCATAACACCCAGGCAAAGAAGAACCTATGCTGGCACATGAAAGCCCATCGCACGAATGAGATTGAGCCAATCCTCGATAAGATCAAGGATCTGAGGGAGCAAGGATCAACTGCTTTTGATGTGGCACTCGACTTCATCTAGCATTGGATTAGCCCCCTCAAGGCCAAGGACCACCTGGTCTAGGAGTATACCGAATCCTTTGACTTGACTAAGGACACATTGGATGATAAGACATCATCCGAGTATCTTTCGTCTTTATTCTTTGATTATTGTAATTGCTAACATAAATTTTTCATCATACATACAGTTCTCTCAGATGATGTAGTCTTCTTAAGCACTAAATTTCTTTTCTCTAATTAGTACCCAGGGCTATATGAGGATGTCCTATAGGCGTTGTATATTGAGGATTTGTACATGACTTGCCTATTGTTACAATACGGAAAATAGGGATACATGCAAATTCGATGAAGTATATCATGAATAGAGATACAGGGTTATGTAGGTTCATGCCCCCAAGTTTTGTAATAGCCTTATTTCTTGTCTTTCCTTGATTATTCTTGAATTACGTAGTGTAATGTGGATATGGATGAGTCTAATCCTAAGAAATATGCGAATTTTGGTGTGTCTAAGGCTTAAGATCTAATCGACTAGGGGATTTCTTCTGCTATGGATATTCGATATGTCACGGTCTTCTACTCGACTAGTCTTGAGGGATTCACGACTTCGAATATCTGAAGGCGCGACTTGCTTGCGCTTTGGTTGCGATTTGCTATTATGGCCTATGATTGTCTGATTGCTTGATGCCTTTGGATGTATCCCTCTCGCTACCTTATATACTCGGGGGGAACCCAGGGCATGATCCTTCTCAGATATCTTGGACGTGTCATACTCAGATTGTTAGACTCTAATAGATTTAGGAATCCTTCTCGAATAGGGGATAACTTCCATATTCATGATGAGTAGTTTCCAAGTATATCTATTCCATATCTTACTCCATGGCAGCCACAACTAGCCTCGTATCAAGTAAGATGTATTCGATTCTTATATACCTTTTATAGATATTACGAATATATGGAATATATAATATTAATTACATATCCCCATCAGCTAGCCCCCCAACTCTGCTCAAAAGAGGGTCGTTAGTCCTTCGTGACCAGGAACTTCTTCAGGACCCATTCTCCTATTTAGGGAATTCTCCGACTACATGAGTCGAGTTCCCCAAGAACAGTCTTCAACCAACTCGAGTTGTAGCATTGAAAATCCCCAAAGATCTTTGGTTTTCCATCCTTATCCATTGTATTAGAACGGACGTACGTGACTTCTAAGGGGAGTTGATATGATTTGACCCCTAATAATTGTCTTTGGAAATCGAGAATCTTGACTCATCAAACCTATTGTACAATGCCGAGAAATGAAGGGTCGTGCCTATCGTTAGTTGCCTGATGGTTCCTTCACTCTTCACGATGCTCACGAACGTTAGTTTATAATCCTTTAGTCTTCATTTGAGCCAAAAAACCTTTCTTCTTCCTTCAATCTCCTGTACTGATCTTGGGTTCCTTCTTTCCAAATGATTGATGTTAGATCCTATCACGATCTTGGAAATCATCATTGTCTCTTCCGATGATAAGATGTCTTCCTCCTCGAATAGTGACATCCCTTCCTTCAACCAACTCTTCTTGGAGGAAGGGCTGGATAGAGATAAGGTGTACGACGACGAGTGGGACTTGAGTCTTGATGAAGGCGTTGAAGAAGGAGAAGAAGAATTCGAGGAGTTTATCTTTGATAATCTTGCTCGAGGGCAAGGAGCCGATGGTGATGATGTATCCTTGGGGCCACCTTCACCCTTGACCTTTCTTGTTGAGGACATCGACGACAAAGATGAAGATGCCTCCAGCGGTGCCTGGAAGAACCACAGACTTCCCTGAGGAGATAGATCTCTTCCTTTCATCTTTTGTAACGTCATTCCCTTTTCTTCATGCTTCTTAGATTCTCCCGAGTTCAGAACTAGGGTGCCCTCATAGGGCAACAAAGGCCTTTTGATGTGAATCATCTTGAATTGTAGGTGAATTCTTTAAGAAAGAAAACCCTTTATTTGCCTTTTTTAATTCCTCTGAGTTTGAATGGTAAAGGAACTACTCTGCACAAGTTCACTTGTAAACATACAAATACTCTCTTTTTTTGTGTGCATAGATACCTTATAAAAATTTGTCATATTATAAAGATGCACAATTTAGGTGGATAGCAAAAAGAAAACTTAATTAACCATCCCGCGGATAACTCGGATTGGGTTGTATTACTCCAAGTGTTACAAACTCATTGTTTGTGTATACTTAGGGAGGTTTCTTTAGCCTATCATCTAGTCCTTGCAGTCTTAGTTGGTAATATTCTTTGTTAGACTTTCCACTAGTAGGAAAAAATTATAATTTGGCATATCAATTAGGAAGTTAGTAAGGATTAAGTAGTTTGAAAAAGGATCGATTTCATCTAGCCCCCGATTGTGCGACAATTATGACTAACATATTAGTCGTGTAGTCAATGAAAAACTTATCAGGGGAGAAGAAATCGATTTTCCCTAGCTCCCCGACTGTCTGACTATTATGACTAACATATTAATAAGACAGTCAAGGAAAAACTCATTAGGAGTTAAAAATCGACTTCCCCTAGCACTTCACAATTCAGTTGAAGATCCTCCCGGTCAGATAGTCAAAAATCGTAGAAAAGTAATATAATTCAATCGCTCTGAAGGATACTTAAAATGTCAATGTGTCATCAGACTGGTGAAGATCTACCAGACTCGGGAATCAACCATTAAGTGACTCGGGAAAAAAAATCAAATACTAACGTTATTCATTCTTTTAAGTAGGAAAAAAGTTATGTTAGGTATAATTTATTCTAATAGTGCTTATTTTCTTTTGTATGCGTTCTGAAGTTCCTGTGTTCCAAACGGAACAATGATAAATTTGTTTTAGGAAAGACAATGATAATTTTGAAAATCCTTGAAGGTCCCAGCCAACTGCCAGCAACGCCAGCTTGGGCCTCATACCAGAACATTGGGCAGCTGGATGAATGGACTGCACTAGGGAAAGCCCAACTCAATAGTTCTGGGCATATGTTTGTGGTGGCTTGGTTCTAGCATGTTTTTTCCGACAAGCTAAACCGGTCTGCGGTAGTGATGGAGTAAGGCCATCTCTAACAGCTACTTTAAATTTTTATCCTCTAAAACACTATTACAGCATCCGCTATCACTATTACAGTATCTTTTATTTTTTTCATCTCCAGCAGCTACCCTATTTTCTACCTTCTACTCTTCTTTTTCTCTTTCCGGGCCCGCTGTCAGCCTCTATAAACAGTATTGCTACAGTAGTTCCGCAGATTTGCTGATCCATCTTCTACGTTACACCGCAAATCACTGTAGCAACCGGATCTTCGAAATTGCCGATTCCGCTAGAGATGGTCTAATGCTTCAATCCAAACAAGTGGTGGATTATGTTCGGACGTTGGATAACATGATAGTTAATTATCATCTCATTCCACGTATCAAACGCGGAAAATATTTAACCGCATATATCTGCTGGCTCTTTTTAGTGCTGCTTTGAGATTTGTGCAAAAAGTAGGATAGATGTGGAGCGATACGTGGATATTCTTATATCCACTCTACTTTATCTTAATTAACTAATTAGCCATTTTAATTGGTTAATTAAATTAAACTAGAATAGATCTCATACAAGCTCTACCAGCTCATGTAATTACATATACTTCGTAATGATTAATGAGCGTTAAGAATAATTAGCTATGAATTAGTTATAATTTGATGTTATTAGCTATAATTAAGTATTATTGTGGATAATTAGCGATGAATAGTGACATATTAAGTTATAATTAATTGTAATTAGTAAAAATTAGCACTAATTAGAATAATTTGTTGATAATATAATTATAAAATTATCATATTATAAAGAAATTAAGTTATAAATAGATATAGTGCATATCTTTAGTAACTAAACACATTCATATGTGTATCCCATATATCCAATCAAATATTTTTATGTACCGCTTCATACATCAAACTAAACATGCTACTTCTATCATCTCGTCTAGAATCATTCCATCCATCTAAGACGATTCTATCCTATTCAATTTTGTACAACCAACCAAACACTAAGTAAGTTTTGTATGTCTACGATGGCATCTTGAACCATAATATCTTTGATGCGTGTCACGGATGTGGACTGATTGGCCGGACTACGGGCTGGACCAATGGGCCGGTGTTGGCCTACTTGGTAGGGAGAAGGCATTCAAGAACACATAGAACAACTGTCTTCCTCCTCGGCTCCGCTTCGATCCTCTCCCTGCTGCTTCCCTATTCCCATTGCCCTTTCATTCTTCTAGTCTAGCTTAGCTATTTCCCTCAGTGTTTCCTTCCCTGTTGCTTCCCTATTCCCATTGCCCTTCTGTTCTTCTAGTCTAGCTTAGCTATTTCCCTCAGTGTTTACTTCCCTTTCTCTAAATTTATACTCTATAACGTCATTTGGCCTCGACCAGTTATATGGCTCTCGGAGATTGAGTTGATTTGGGTGTCCTGGTGATTGTTTGTGTATTGATTGAGTGGGGGTGGTGACAATTGTTATCAGAGACTTTTCGATCCAGCGGCCTAGACACTCGGATCGATGTGAAGATGGCGATGCAGTTGGCTGAAATTTCTGCAAGCTTGGCGGTGTTGCAGAACTCCACGGTGGCAATTTTGGCATCGACGTGCTCCCTGGCAGCCGCGACGTGGTCTCTGGCATCGCTGGTATCCACGGCCGCTTGGTACTTTGACTCTGCCACCGACATCGTACGTACTCGTGTCCACCACCGCACCTGTGTCCATGACGACTACCGCATCCTCGATCATGATAGTACCAACCCTCTTTAGCGCGACCACCACGGGCTATTCGCGGTTGAGATCCATCTCTGCACCACTCTTCAGCACCGCAACGATCTCGTCCTCCAACAAATCAACGACCACTTCCTTCGTCACACCTTCCTCCACACTTGTGTCCAGTGCGCCATCGACCATCCTAGCATTCAGATCCCAATGTCGACGCCCGCACTTTTTTCAAAAAAAGTGTCATTGACCCAACATTCATTGGAGGCTTTGTGGGAGCCGGGTTCAAGCCCTGGCCGCCGTCTCCTCCCTTGGAGCCTTTACCATTTGCTCTATAGGCAATTCCCATGTCGACGTCCGCACTCAGCATGCCGTCCACCTCCAGGACCTGTCATCGACCCCGACGTTCAGTGCACTGGCCATGACGACCATGACTTTCAGCGTGGCCACGACGACCACGACATTTAGGACACCCTCATTGGTGTTTGGCTCCACTGCAACCACGACCACTCGCCTCCTCAAGCCGACGCCCTCCACCCGACGATGGAATGCCTTAACACCTTCTCCATCGCATCGTGCTTCCACAATGACAACCTTGACAACGCCACCTGGGGCATCGCCTCTACTACTGACCTCGGTTCCGTGCCCCATGTGCGGAATTCCGGCTGCATCCCAACGCTCCGACCGCTCCAGTTTCACCTATGGAATGCACTTTCGCCTGGCACCCATCGGATCATGCTCGGTGACAACCTAGAGCAGGCCAACATGATGAAGTCTGATGCCAACTTCTTCGATTTGCCTATGACTGTGGCTCACAGGTCCACACCGCCATCGTGGCTGCCATGGTTGGGTCATGCAAGGATCAACAGCACTGAACCGGATGATCACTACTGCTGGACTCGGCCGGAGGACATGACGTTCCCTCGCCCTTCCTGTCGATCCCCTTCGCCCTGACCTCGGTGGCGAGATCGCCAAGGCCTGGCGGTTGTCTCCATCATGTTTCGTGACAACACCGCCTACTCCAAGAAGCTTGTCCATGGTGCTGTCACCATGCATAAGTTTTCATGCGACTCGTGCAGCACACACACCACATATTCCAGCAATCGACCGGACATCATGCCCTACTACAACTGCACCATCTACTAGGACGAGTACATGTGACGTGGAGTGCGGCCTGGATGTACTATGCCACTAGCAACAATAGCTGGCTTAGCATCGCCACCGACCCGGGGATACCTAGGAACACTAAGGACTTTACACTCGACCCTGTCAATAACCCTCGCCTGAAGCTGCTGGCATTCCTTGACAAGATCCATGCTGAGGAAAAGAAGTACATTATGCTCATCGACCCTAGTATTGCCGTGAACAACTCATATGTTGTTAACTAGTGTGGCATGGCGCTCAGCGCGGTCATGCAGCACTACGTTGCCGACGGCTTCTACGGCCAGCACTCTATCAAGTTGTGGGTCAACCCCTGCCATGGCGTCTCGATCGTCGGCTTCTACGGCTAGCACTCTATCAACTCGTGGGTCGACCCCTGCCATGGCGTCTCGATCGTCAGCTTCTACGGCTAGCATTCTATCAACTCTTGGGTTGACCCCTGCCATGGCGTCTCGATTGTCAGCTTGCCCATCATCAATCGTACCCTCCTCCACGGCATGCATGGCCAGAGCCAGAGAGCGTCTCTGTTCGGAGCATAGTTCAGTCCAGTCGCCCTACTTGGCCGCGTCGACCTACTGGTCCTTCCTGCATTCCTGCTCATCGATCGTAGAAACTGCTATTTCACCAATCTGAAGCTCAACACTACTCAGGACGCAGTCGTCGATGGCCATACCGTCATGCACCCCAAGTGTTCAACATTGCGCTTCAGCCATGGCATCAATGCTAGCATGCCGGTGGCTGGAGCGCAGGTGTCCAGACCGCCATCATGGCCACCACCTCTTGGAGATGAAATCCTTTCGCTGCTTGGCATGGCTCCGGAACTGCAATGGCCAGAAGCCTTGCCGTTGCTACTGAAAACAATGAACAAGGAAGGGTCTGAACCTCTATCAGAGGGTCAGCTTAGAAATATAGCTGGAGCATATGAGAAGAGACAGACGAGCAGAGATACCATGTGCAAGTTGTTTTTTGTGTGCCGAGCAATATTGGGAGCTTAGCAAGGGCTAGATAATTGATCATGTGATTCATCCTAAAAGGTTTGATCACTTTAGCCTCTTCAGTTAATGGAAATATGCTCCTCTTGCCTTGGTCTAGTGGTAGTGTTAGAAATGGGTTCATGATTTTGCAATGAGATGTCATGTTGCTCAGTTTGCTGTGTGGCAAAAATACTAACCATGTGCTTGCACTTGGGATAGTGGCACTTAAGTACATTTTACATAGCAGCTTGTTGCTAATTGAGCTTTCAGAGGGTATATGTGTAGTGCAAAAGGGCTTTCAAGGTGTCCATGCTTGGAGAGTATGCAGCTGTAGGACCAAGATAGGTGACTAGAGGAGGATGAATAGGCACTTCAACAAATTTTTTCGAAATTGATGGCCTTTCTCTTAGTCTTGAACCTAACACACCTCAAAATCACATGCAGAAGCAAGAGAAATAAGAACAAAATACAAGAACTTCAAAACCACTGCTCCTCTTAGATAAGTGTGAACACTAGGTTTCCGTTAAGACCATATTAAGAGTCATATCGCAAGGAATCAAGCAACTTGACGAAAAACTCTAAAACACAAGAGAACTAGCCGCCGAAAGAAGGGATTCTTCAAGTTGAAGGGTATAGAGGGTTAGGATTGTTCAAGACAAACTCATATGAGATGGTTAACCCTCTAGCAAGAAGAAGAACACCCATTACACGACCCAAAATGACCAGCGCTCTAGGAAAACAAAAATCAACAACAAAACACAAAAAACTTGCACGAAAACAAGAGATCAAAAAGCAAGAGACTAGAAGGAGATGAACTCAAGTATATACAAATGCACTCTTTTCATTAAGCTTAGAGGAAAGCCCTCTTTTGGCAGATTACAAAGTGTTTTTCTCATAAAAGCTCTCACATAAATATAGGTTAAACATTCATCTCTCATATTTAAGCATTCATCTCTCCCTCTCCACACAATACAAATGGAAGGCTCTCAAAACTCTCCAAAAACTCTCAAAGGCTCTAATGTTTCCACCAGCCATACCCCTGTATTTATAGGCCTAGGGGGCTTGCTTAACCCTTAAGCAATCATGTCCCTGAATCGCCCTTTACTTACAATGCACTCCTACCTACTACAGGGGTAGTTTCATCTGAAATTTTCTCCATCCATCGGATGGCTATGGCCCCTTCATGACTTAGCCTTGCCTCTCCGCAAGCTTCGCAAGGATGCCATGTGCACTCTATCCTCCCGTGGTTTTTGCGGCCAAACCGGGAAACTGCCTTGCATGGTTCTTAAAGCGTGACTCACAACCACTTGCATACACCTTATGCAAGCATCTTGATGATGACACGTGTACTCCGTCTTGCGATCTTGACCACTGACAATTCTCGCCTGCTCCCGATTCCTCAGGTCACCTTATCACTTGCACTGACATCCTTTCACTTGACTTTCTCAACACGCCGTCTCCATCCACCTTCACAAACTTTGCTTGAGTTCCACATGAATAGCTAGGATCACCCTTAACTTCACTTGGCTCCCTTGATCGTCCGGCACCAAGCTCCCTTCTTAGCCCCGATCTTCCCGCCATCAGCCGCCAAGTTGCATGCATCACCTACACACCATATGATAAAAAAAATATGTACTTCCAACACCATTTAATTCCATCACAAGTTAGTCGAAATAAAAATCCCTATAGAAATGAAACATCTCCAAAATATTGTGAACACTGGATGATCAAGTGTTCACTCCTCCTGAGCGCCGAACCATCCAGCATGTTCAACTTACCAGACTAGGCTATCTGAAATCCTCTCTGCAAAAAATAGTCCGACGTTTATTCATGCCCAACGCTGGACCATCTGGCATATCCATTCTTGCCAGAACCCGTTTGGCACCCTCTCTGAAAAATTACTATGGCAAAACATCCAGTGTACATATTGCCTAGCGCCAGACCATCCGGCGCATATAAGTCTGCCAAAGACAGTTTGCAACCTTTCTGCAATAAAAGCTTCGACATTCACTGATGCCCAACATCGGACCATCTGGCGTGTACTTTAATTTTTACTTCTTCGTTGAAATGCTCCGGTATGTATTGCATCTGAACACCGAATCATCCGGTGAGTTCATTTTCTTCAACGCCGGATCATCCGCGTGTACAATTTTCTTGGACTCAGAGAAAAATATGCCAACTCTATTTTCTCTGCAACTTTGGTTAGTTATGATCATAATTGCAGCACATAACCATTCCCATGTAATCTCAAAATCATCAAACCTAATCAACACTATTGTCAATCACTAATCACATATAAACCAAGGAATATTACAACTTGGTTTCTCAATCTCCCCCTTGATGAGTGCATTGAAAACATCACAAAGCACAAAGAATTGGTTTGAAGATAATCCAAAAAGCTCATTCAAGTGACAAAAACTCAAGAAAGAGCAAAGGAAGATGTCACTTGGCATAAGAAGATTGCAATGGAAACTCAAATGCTTCCCCCTTGATGAATACATAGGTTCATTATGACATATTTTCTCCCTTTTTCATTTATGCAAGATTCTTTGTGTATAGGATATTTTCTCCCCCTTTGGCAATGCAAACATCAAGGACAAAAGCACTATACAATACATGAACATGCAATCCTAATGAGCTTCACAAGTAGACCACAAAACATTTGCAAGAGCTAAACATTTCAAAGGGCTATGAAGAGTGGAATGAGGAGCTCCCAATTGCACAAATGCTCAAAAAGATACAACTACATAAGAACATGAAGCAAGACAAGCTAAACTAAAGAATTATTGGCTCATTTAGGTTCACATAGCCGAATCATTTTAAATGATATCACCACATAAGTATCAACTCGTGCCGAGGCAATACAAGCAGTAAGAGCTAGCCAACTTCAATCTCAAACTAGACAAACAAGAATTCAGGACAGAAGGCTTTGCAAACACTCACATATGAAACCAATACTTAGTTAGATCAAGTGATTAAAAGAGAGTTGGTCATTTTGGCATATTTTTCATTATTATTCTTTTTATCCACAAGTTTTGTCTTATCTAAGCAAAGTGTCACGCTACTGGGTACGACAAACACATCGATGATTCAAGACAACCTTAATGGATCTCATTTGAGCACAAGAAACTTGATTCTACAAGATTTTTCAATTTTCACAAGGTATCAAGTTTTCACAAGATCAAGTCAAGTAGTGTCTACGCCATAAGGAACATATGTTCCCCTAATGTTCTATCATGAGCTAAACATTTGACAAAGATAGAAAACATAGTGCAATATTCCCCAATCCACTATATTGAACCGAGAAACCTAGAGCAAGATATTCATCAAATTAGCCTTAACATAAGCATTGACTAGGCCAAAGCGATTACGAACATGGTGATCAAGAACGTAGCATTTCATAGTTTACATAATTCATAAGATTGCAAAATTTTAGCTTTAGAAAAGCTAGCTTGCTCAAAATATTTCATGTCAAAGCATCAAGAGGAGCCTAGATTAAATAATTTCTCCGCACAACTAATCAACTTAGTCCAAATCCAAGTCTGGAAACCTAAAAATACTAAAGACATACAAGCCAAAGCTCAACTACTAAGTTTATATTACAAGATGCTATGCAATGCAAATGCAACAAAAATAAGATAGAGTATGTACAGTTGCTACACCCCCTCACACAACGCCATAGGGATGGTAAACTCCAAGCTCTCCCCTCAGAAAAGCAAATTTGGAATCATCGAGAGGCTTGGTAAAGATATCGGCAAGCTAGTTTTGAGTATCTATGTATTTCAGCTCAATGTCTCTATTTTTATTGTGGTCTCTGAAAAAATAAAATCTCACATCTATGTGTTTGGTTCTGTAATATTGGACTGGATTATTAGCTAGGCTTATGGCACTGGTGTTGTCACATAGGAGTGGCACACTCTTAAAGTTTAACCTAAAGTCTCTCAAAGTAGCAACCATCCATAAAATCTAAGAACAATAACTAGCGGCAATAACATATTTAGCTTCAGCAGTTGGCTATGCAACACTACATTGTTTGCGAGAAGACCTACACACAAAAGAAGTACCTACTAAATGACAAGTACCGGAGGTACTCTTTCTGTCAATTTTACAACTAGCAAAATCCACATCCGAAAAACTTTAAAGAAAAAGCGAAGAGGATGCAAAGAACCAAACACCATACTTAAGGGTGTGCTTGAGGTACCTAAGTATGCACTTCACTGCTTGGTGGTGAGACGCCCCTGGTGAAGCTTAGAAGCAGGCACACAAGTAGACAGTGAAGTGGATGTTAGGTCTTGTCGCCATCAGGTACTGGAGGGAGCCAATTATGTTTATGTACTCCCACTAGTCTACTTCCTTGTCATCTTCATCCGGATCAAGCGCGGTCAAGGTAACCATAGGTGTTGCTAGGGTCTTTGCATCACTCATGTCTAACTTCTTCAGCAAATTCTTGGTGTAGCAAGAAAGACTTATGACTATCATACCAAGCCCTAGGTGTCTGCTTAAGCCCATACAAAGCTTTCTGAAGCTTGTATACTCTATGTGGGTATTTAGGGTGCCCGAAATTTGGGGGTTACTTAACATAGATCTCTTCCTCTATAAAACTATTTAGGAAAGCACACTTGATATCCATTTGGCACAACTTGAAACCTTGGAATGCCGCAAATGCTAAGAGGATCATAATAGCTTCTAGTCTAGCTAATGGAGCAAAGGTCTCTCTAAAGTCTATAGCCTCTATTTGAGTGAAATCTTGAGCTACAAGTATAGTCTTGTTTCTCACTACAGACCCATCCTCCACTTGTAAATCTTTGAAAAACCATTTGGTTCCTATGGTGTGAACATTTGGGGGTGGCTCTACAAGGACTCAAACTTAGTTTCTCTCAAATTTTTCTAATTCTTTATGCATGGCATTGACCTAATTTGAATAAAAAAGAGTGTGTCTAATATCATGGGGCTCAAAGGATGCAACACATGCAGAATCAGTAAAATGAGCATGTTGAGTAGATTTAGACCTTGTTACCCTCTCACCAAAGTCACCGATTATCAGTTGCGAGGGATGTCTCCGCTGAATGTGTTGTGGAGCCTCACACTGTGAGATGATATCCCCCTCAACCTCTACAGGTGTAGGCTCGAATGTAGGTAAAGTAGGTGTAGAGGTTGTAGGACCCTCTGTCGGTGTTGAGAAAGTAGGAGCTAGCTCAGAAGAAGGTGTGATGGCAGGAAGTAGTGGATTATCCTCATTATCACTGAGAGTTGGAAGGTCGCTATCTACGAAGATACTTTCACTGTCTTGTTCACCTGCACACTCAAGAACACTGCTAGCACAAGGGGTTGATTCATCAAAGGCCACATCATAGGATTCCATTGTTGTATTAGTTTCAAGATTATAAACCCTGTAAGAATACCATGAAGCGAATAACCCAAGAAGATCCCATTGGAAGAACATGACTCAAACTTGTCAAGATTTTCATGCTTTAGGATGAAGCAACGATATCCAATAACTCTCAAGTGAGAAACTTTTGGTTTCCTCCTAAAACGCAGGTCATAAGAAGTGACATTTAAGATTGAGCACAAGAAAATCTGATTGAAGATGTAGCAAGTGGTGCTAATAGCCTCAACCCAAAACTTTCTAGGAGTCCTATGCTCGTCGAGCATCGTCCTAGCCATCTCCACCAAAATCTGATTCTTCCTTTTAACCATACCATTTTGCTGAGCGTGGAGCAGAAAATCGATGCTTAATGCCATGTTCAAGGTAGAAAGCATCAAAGAGATAGTTTTTGAACTTGGTGCCATTATCACTGCGAACTGCTTTCAATACACCAGGAAGTTCTTTGAACAATCTCAAAGTTAAGCCCTAAAAAGTGTGAGAACACTTTATCCTTGCTCACAAGAAAGAACACCCAAGAGTAACGAGAGAAGTCATTAACAATGATAAGTACATACCATTTCCCACCTACTAAAAAAATCCGGGAAGGACCAACAATGTCCAAGTGTACAAGTTCTTCCGATCGTTCACATCACCAGATTGACTAGTGGATGGGAAGTGACAACCATCTTGCCATGTTGACAAGGAGCACAAACTAGGTTCTTCTTAAACTTGATTTTAGACAATCCTCGGATCAAGCCTAGGGAACTCAAACGGGAAAGCGAATCAAAACTCATGTGCCATAGTCTCCTATGTCACATCTAAAGCTTAGAAGAGGGTTAGGCAATTAAGCATTAAGAACCAAAAGACTCAGAAAAATTAGCTCCAAAAACTATCCCTACTCGAGAAATCCGGCAAATCAAAGCGCCCGAGGAATTAAGAACTCTAGAAGTATTGCACTTGAAGCGCACTTCCATGTCCTCATCTAGCAACTAAGATACAGAAAGCAAATTGTATTCCAGATGCTCCACCAAAGCCACATCCTTGACAATAAAACTCTCACTCACTCCTACCATACATTTGGCCTTCACTCCTCCTTTTCTATCATCCCTGAGTCTACCCATGTCGCTTCATCGGGGTGAGGCTGGAGTCGATAAGCCACTTGTTCTCCCAGCCTCCACCTGCCACCTACATATGAGATGAATAGTAGGTGGATGACTCAGTACTAGGGTTAGATAGAAACCTCTTGGAAATCTAGTACTGGGCCATCTTCCCTGAAGTAGTAAAAATAGGTGCATGCAAATCAACACTAGCTCGCTAAGAGCGAGTACCACAATGAGGAAAACGTGGTCTACAAAATCTCTACGACTTAAAGCCTCTGACACGTGAACCAAGACTATATGAGTCATGGTAAGATCCATGCTGGGCACCACCTCTAATAGGAACCTGAAGTGCGTTGGAACCTCATGAGTAAGAGCGATGAAAATGCTCATTTACACCAAAAGAGAGGTGGTACATGTCCTGAGTACCCCACTCCCACTCATGCCGCTCATCTCTCCTATGGCGAAAGAAAAACCCAACTAGATGACCCTCTCTAGTAGTATGTATAGTGGTAGTGTCTCTCAGGTACTTAACTACCGGTCACTCTAGCCTTTTTCATAGGGGATTTCGTCTTAGGCTGTGGAGCTCTCTTGGGTTGTGGTGTGAATTTCTTCTTAGTGGGTTTTGGTGTGGGTTTCTTCTTGGTGGGTTGTGGTGTGGTATTGAACTTAGATTTCTCAGCCTAAGGGTAGCAAGTGTGGTGAAAATAGTCTTACTATCCCCATTGTAATCCATCCTCTCAAAACCCAACCCCAAAGCTAAACCCATCTTATCTGCACATATTTTGGTCTTTGCCAAAATCAGATTCATTTTGCCATTGCCTTCTAAGCATTTCTCCACAAGAGAAAGGAGATACTCATTCTTGGTCATGAGCTTTTTCACTTGCCCTATAACCCAACTAAGCTTATCCTTAAGGATAATGTAGGCAGAACAGTTTAGCTACACATCCTTAGAGCTCTCAACATCTTCCAATCTAGATTCTAGCTCCTTGAAGTGCTTGTCTTTCATATCAACATCCTTTGCAAGCAAAGGATAATTCTTGTAAGCACCCAAGAGAGTAGAACTAGACTTCACCTCAAGGAGCTTCTTCTCAGCAGCCTCAAGCCGACTGGTGACTTGAGCATGTAAAGTCTGAAGCTTGGTAAGCTCACTCATGACCACAAGGCAACTCTCACACTCTTCATCTTTTGACTAGACTTAAATAGGGCAATCTTAGTTGTCACATACTCATATCTAGACTTGACCTCCTTCACTTCACGAACCACTTTCTTAAGTAACATATCCTAACTAACAAGAGTATCATTCAATGTATCAACCTAAATATAAAGCTGGTCATAGAAAGGGGATACATCAGAAGGATCATGCTCGGGGTCACTGTCGTTGTCGTCCGCAATGAAGCAAAGGTCGGTGAAGTCCTTGTTCTTTCTCTTGTGCTTCACGGTCTGCTCCTCCTCCTCCGAGCTCTCCTCCTCACTTGAGGAGGTGTTGACGTCGCTGAGAGCTGCCACGAAAGCTCGAGATGCCGCATTGGCTGACTTCTTGGCCAACTTATCACTTTTCTTGAAGAAGGGCTTCTTGGACTCTTGTGCTTATCGTGGTCATGATTGCAATCTTCCCTCTTCTTGAGCTTAGGGCAGTCTGCCTTGAAGTGGGTGGTGTGACCACACTCAAAGCAGGCCTAAGGACCACTCATTCTTCAGTCTCAACGGTTGCTGTAGAAATGTGTGAACTTCTTCATAATCAGTACATGATCCTCATCATCAAGAGAATCCACCTGCTCCTCTGTGATGGAGACTAAAGAAGATAAAGCAAAACCACTCGGTGAAGGATTAGCATAAGAAACCAACTCTAGACTGATATCATGTTCTGAGATAGGGGGTTTCCTAGGCCTATCCTTGCCGTCTTGGCGATCTCGGTGGACTTGAGCTTACTAAAGAGTTCATCACAAGTCAATGTGCCATAACTGGATGACTCTTCAATACTCGAGATCTTTATTTTCCATATGCTATGGTCAAGAGTATAGAGAAGCTTGATCGCCCTCTCATGATCGGAGTAGGGAAAAACTCCAGTGGATCTAAGGTTGCTCATAATTCCATCAAATCTAGCAAACATAGCATCCAAAAACTCTCCAGGGCCCTACAGAAACATATGATATTCTTGATTGTATGTGCTTTGGCACCGAGCCTTAATTTGGTTAGTGCCCTCATGAAAGACACTAAGAGTAATCTAAATTTCCCTGGCAGTATGAATGTGCTGAACTCTGTCAAACTCATTACGACTCAAGCTAGTGAACAATATATTTCTAGCATTGTTGTTGGCTTCATATTGTTCGTTCTAGGCTTGAGAAGTGTGAGCAACATGTCGTAGTTGGAATCTACAACTGGGAATCCACACTGTCAGCTTATCAATCCGGGATCGACCTACATCTTTTTTTTTTGTAACCAGCTTTCCATTGCACTTCCTTAGTTTAAGAGATAGGCCTCCATGCATACCTTTCAGTACAAAAAGTCACGTCCATCAAAGAGCGGAATCTTCCCATATCTCTCCATATCGCATACGGATCACAAAGCCGGTTAAGGTCGACTAGTGATCTAACACAGCTCTAATACCAATTGTAGGACTAAGATAGGCGACTAGAGGGGGGAATAGGTGCCTCAACAAATTTCTTTCAAAATTATGGCCTTCTCCTATTCTTGAACCCAATGCACCTTAAAACCACATGTAGAAGCAAGAGATACAAGAACAAAATGCAAGAATTTCAAAACAAACGCTCCTCTTAGATAAGTGTGAACACTAGGTTCTTGTTAAGATCATATTAAGAGTCATAGCGCAAGGAATCAACCAATTTGACGAAAAACTCCTAAACACAAGAGAACTAGCCGTCGGAAGAATGGATTCTTTAAGTTGAAGGATCTAGAGGGTTGGGATGGTTCAAGACTAACTCATATGAGATAATTAACCCTCTAGCAACAAGAAAAACACCCCTTACATAACCCAAAATGAGCAGCTCTCTAGTAAAATGAAAATCAATAAGAAAACACCAAAAACTTGCATGAAAACATGAGATCCAAAAGCAGGAGACTAGAAAGAGACGAACTCAAGCATATGCAAAAGAACTCTCTTCATTAAGCTCAGAGGAACACCCTCTTTCGGTATATTACTAAGTGTTTTTCTCAAAAAAGATCTCACTAAATATAGGCTAAGCATTCATCATTTCCTCTCCACACAATACAAATGGAAGACTCTCAAAACTCTCCAGAAACTGTAACACCCTGATTTTCAGATTTCTCAAATTTCTAAAATTTTCCAAGATTAATGAATATCTTCACCAGTAGAATAGGTTTAAAACCTATTTTCTTAATCAATCAATCAATATAGGTTATTATATTGTGTGCATTGCATACTGAGTTTTGTTAGGAGCCAGGTAAATGCATTAGAGTTCTTTTTCTTTTTCTTTCTCTTTGGTGTTTTGAGTGAAAAAGATTTTGAAAAGGTTTTTACAAAACTCAGTAGTGAATAAGTTAATGATCTTAGTGGTTGAAATTCAAAGTCTTTGAATTCATCATCTATTTAATCCTTGATCATACTTGATCCTTCTTCAGGTCAATTCAATTCTTATCCAAATTCTTGTTTAAGCCAATCTCTCCCCTTTCTCAAATTCTACCCAAATCCAAATTCAAATTCCTTATCTACTCCTATTCTTGTTCAACCTCATTATTTCATTTCTCTTAAATTCACTCCAAACTAAATTCAAATTCAAACCCTATTCAAATTTCCCTGCAAAAGTTTCTTTTCTAAACCCTAGATAAACCTAAAGTATCTTTAGGCTCAATCTTGCTCAAGTCCAAACCCTTAGCCAAGTTATCTAGATGGCCCAACAAAGGATCCACAAAATCTCTAAATTTTCGCGGAGTCCTGGGCAGCCTCATCTTCTCATGAAGTTTCGGAGTTAAAATGGTCTCAAATGCAAATCTTGACAATACCAAAGTTGTAGGTCTCGTTGAGAGCTTCGATTGGAATCTATGGAAGTCCCCTTTTAGATAATGGAGCTAGGAGTTATGGCCCCCGAAATCAGTGCTGCTCAGATAAGTCCGAGTTAAAACAGTTTATCTTGTGGTGCATTTTTGGAAATTAAGATGACTTTTTCAGAAATTCCAATGACCACCAAAGTTGTATATCTTTTAGAGTAATACAATTTAGAATCAAGAAAAATCCAATTTGGAGTCCGGACGATGGAGATATCATCCTCAGAATAGAGAGCTGCGAAAAAGGAAACCGTAACCGACTCGAACTCGAATCCGATTCGTGTTCGGTTTGGACTCCACCTCAACCAGCCGCCCCTAGCCCTATAAATATGAGTTGCAAGCCCTCTTCTACCCCTGTTCCATGCCTCCAATCCCTAGAAGTCACTGCTGCCCTGTCCGTGCACCGCCGTTCGCCGTTCGCCGCCGCCGCCACCGCTCGTGATGCGCTACGTCGTCTTCTCCGTGAATCCACCTCGACCATAAAAGCAAGATGAGGACCACTTATTCTCCTCCCTTACTACTGTTTTAGCATCATACAAAGTCCCTAGCCAAGCCCTAGCCCCAGCCAAAGCCCGATCTACGCCGTCACAGTCGTCGCCGTTGCGGACAGCTGTGGGACAGCCGCGCTACAGCCGATTAGCATCAATGTTCCCGGCCGATCAGAGGTCAAATCAACAAGCCCTTTCACCGGTGTATGTCCCATGATGTTCCCCACGCTCTCACCAACCAGTTCGGCCAGTAGAGCAGCCAAACTATCGAAATCAAGGTTGACATACCCGCTGTCCGGTTTCTGGACGCGTTCTGCGCGTGCACTGGAATTGCATTCGCCTTCCCTGTCAATCCGAAAGCTGTATGGATGCATCAACCACATCACGACGTGTCCCATGGAGTCTTGCACGTGACCCTAGGAGCCCATCCCTGTTTGTGCAGCGATACGAACAGGACGCCATTGCCAACCACAGCATGTTGCAGCCATCACCCGTCTCATCTCTGTTGATCGTTCTTCCTCTCAATGGATGATCTATCCAAAACTATGCCATAACATTGTGTTCCCAGGATATATGAACATCTCTATTTAAACGGTTCCTCAAATTTCATAGCCAATCTCCTGGAACGCAAGCGTCTTTATTCCTGCATTTGTTCGCGGTCACCACCAAACCTAGAAGCAGTCATCGCTGTTTTGCCACTACCTCGAATGACCCCTTCCAAAACCAACCATACCACTGAGTGGATGACGTGCGGTAATGGTAGTGCATCTGATAGGGTAATGCCCAGGTTCAACTAGGGTCATGTGCCAATGACCCTCGCATGCGCCAAAAGAGGCCTGAGCCATAAATGTGACAAGACATGCGTGCAAATAACCAGGGAGCCACCGCAAGATGTCGCTATGTGGGCGCAGATTGACCTGGGCATGGCCACGGGCCCCCCTAGGGGAGTAATTGGGAGTGCTACAAAATGACGCCTGTGACAACTCCGTTTTCCTCCCCTGGCATGCGCAAGAACCTAACTCGGCTATAAAAGCTGAAGGTTCACCTAGGTTATCCTTCGTGCTTCCATCCTCGTAGAGGAAGCCACCTCCTGCCACTTTGCCCTAATCTCCAGTTTGACCGGCTGCTCCAGTCGAGATTACCGATATCTCTAATAATAAAGGGGATGTCTACTGGAATCTCTGGGAGAAGGATATAAACGAGGAGGAGAAGGCGAAAGCAGAGAAGGAGGCATCTTAGGCGGGGAAGAAAACAACCAAGGAGGGGGTAAAGAAGGCCATGGAGGAGTTCTCTTCATCCTCGTCCTTGTCTTCTAACGGCTTGGGGGCCAACTACTGCATCAGCTTCCGCAACATTAGGCCACAGATGAAGTGCATACACTGTTATATGCACTGCTGCTAGGGCTTGTGGTTTCCTTGATGGTCACGTTGTATTTTTCTCCCCCTGTTTTGCTCTATCAGGGTTTGTTTCTTTATTTTTCACTGGCTTGTCAGTGGTTCCTTTGTAAGTATCTTTTGGATGTACAAGTTATTAAGAAGATATCTAAATCGTTGGACCCGCTCACTGTTTTTCCCTTGATCAAAGTGTATGGCAATCCTCTGAATGTGTAGCCTTTCGTATTTTTGTGTGCACCTAAGCCTCCATGCCTCACCTTTCCCGACCCCCCGAGGCAAAGATGATGATTAAGGCTGAGGGAGGTAGTTTGTGACCTCTTTAGCCCTAGCTACCACTAGGTTCCAACATGATATGAACATTCTTCTGTCCGATGTCGTTACAAACTCCATTCCAAATTCATTCTAAATTTCCTAATCAAAGCAATTCATTCAGGGCCGGGCGACAGTTCTGGCCCAAGGAGGCAGTCTGTGGCCCCTTAGCCATGATGAGGGAGGCATCCCATCACCCCATCGGCCCTTAACCGTGGTGAGCCTAAGCAGGCAGGGCCATCCGGAGCACGGCGGTGGCTGTCGAAGGAGACATAGGTGGCTAGGCTGAGGGAGGCAGTCCGCGACACCCTTGGCCCTTAACCGGGTTGAGGCTCCAAAGGCAGGGCCATCTGGAGCTCAGCAGCAGTTGCCAGAGGTAACACTGATGGCTAGGCCGAGGAAGGCACTCCATGACCCCCTCGGCCCTTAACTATGGTGAGGCTCCGGATGACGGGCCATCTGGCGCCCGACGATGACCGCCGGAGGTGACGCTGATGGCTAGGCCGAGGGAGGCACTCCGCAACCCCCCTTGGCTCTTAACTGTGGCAAGGCTCCAAAGGCAGGGCCATCTAGAGCCCAGCGAGGATTACCAGAGGTGACACCGATGGCTAGGTCAAGGAAGGCATTCTGCGACCCCCTCACCCCTTAAACGCGGAGAGGCTACGGAGGCCAGGCCGGAGCTTGACGGCGGCTGTCGGAGGTGACGCTAATGGCTAGGCCGAGGGAGGCACTGACAACACCCTCGACCCTTAACTGTGGTGAGGCTCAGGAGGCAGGGCCATTCGGAGCCCGATAGCAGTTGCCAGAGGTGACCTCGATGGCTAGGCTGAGGGAGGCACTCCATGACCCCTTGGGCCCTTAACTGCGGTGAGGATCAAGAGGCTGGGCCACCCATAGCCCGGTGGCGGCTGCCAGAGGTGACACCGATGGCTAGGCCAAGGGAGGCACTCAGCGACCCCTTCGGACCTTAACCACGGTGAGGCTAATGAGGCCATTCTATTCGGAGCCTAGTGGTGGCTGCCGGAGGTGAGGCCGATAGCTGGGTCAAGGGAGGCAGCCTGTGACCCCTTTGGACTTCAACCACGGTGAGGCTTCGGAGGCAATTCCATCTAGAGCCCGGTGGCGATTGTCGGAGGTGACGTTGATAGCTAGGTCGAGGGATGCACTCCACCACCCCCTCAGCCCTTTCTGGCGATGGTCAAACGCAGGGTGCGTCTTGTACCTTTCATGCAATGTGCTTTGCACAAAACGTTATTCCCTCAACCCCCTTGCACCTTATGGTCATGAGCAGGCGGAGGGCGCGTTCTATCAGTGCCATTGTCATGTATGCCATGAGTGTATAGATGCATGTATGCAAGTATATATGTATGTATGAAATGAAGTAATTTTTGGGTTAATTAATAAGCTGATTTGGTCCTCGACGGTATTGAAGCTATGACCGTTCCATGCCTCTCCAGTATGTAGCAATGCCAGAAGGTCTAGGACCTCGATGGTACTAAGGCTATGGCTGTTCCATGCCTCTCTGGTTTGTAGCAATGTCAGAGGGTCTAAGACCTCGACGGTACTGAGACTATGTGTAGCGAAAATGGCCCTATTAGGCCATGATTGTGATTTTAGTGATTAATGATAACATAGTCAATGTGACTAACATGTTTGTCAAGAATATATGTTAATAGGTCTCATGGATGCAATACATGAAGAAGCCACTGAAGTCGGGACAAAGTTTGATTGAATTGGAAAAAGACTCAGGAAAAATGACTACATCGGATGGTCCGGTGTTCACATAGTTGAACACACCAGAGAATTGTGTCCAAAGGCATTTGACCTCACCGGAAAGTCGGTGCTAAGTGTTTGCTAAACACCGGAGTATTTCTTAGTGACACGTGGGCAAAATGGACACATGTGTTACGCCGGATGGTCCGGTGCTACGGAAATGCACACACAGGACAATGAACAATGCAAAGACAAAGAAGAAACAGAAGACCCCACTAGATAGTCCGGTGATTTATTTGAACACACCAGAGGAAAGCACCAGAGCATTGTTGACAAAGGGGAGAATGCAGTGACCTCACCGGAAGGTCCAGTGCTCTGAAGATGTGTACACCTGAGCATATTTTTCAGAGAGGGTTGCATTTGCTCGACTGGCTGAGGATAACTCACCGGATGGTCCGGTGATAAAGTGATGTGCACCGGGAATACACCGAAGCAATTTATACAAAGAAGAAATTGGCTTGGATGGTTAAGGTATATTCACCGGAATGTCCGGTGATGATATTGCAGTATACACTAGAGTATACGGTGTTCACAGAGATTTGAGTGGGGTTCCAACAGCTAGTTTGTGAGAGTGTACTCACCGGATGATCCGGTGTTAGTACTACTGTTCTCACAGCTTTTTAGAGCCGTTGGGTTAATGGCTAGTGCGCGAGTTTGAGGCTATAAATACCCCTCCACTCAGTCTTTTGAGTATGTTGGAGTCCAGAGAAGTTCATAGACACCTGAAAAGACATCCAAGCCACCAAAGTGCTTAAAGTGATCATCCAAGGCGTTTAAGCACAAGATTATTGAGTGATTAGTGCTTATAGACATAAAGAGTGAGTTGCTAGGTGTTTGCTGCCTAGAGAATGGATCAAGGAGTGATCCAACAGTGTACCTCTTGGTACACCAGCACATTGGAGTCTTGGTGACTTGCTGGCAAGCTTGTTGACCCTCCGACTTGGTGTGGAGCGGTGGCAAGGCGATTGTGTGGGGACGCGGAGACCCTTTCCTTTGTGGCTCAAGCTCCGAAGTGATCACGGCGGCGAGGAACCAGAAGAGAGGCTAGTGGTGAGACCTTGCCTTAGTGTCTTGGTGGCTCATCTGGGTGGAGGCCTTGTCTTTGTGACTTGGTGGCTCAAAGGCTATGACCGGGTGCCGACTGGGAGCATATCCTTTGTGGAGCTCCAACGTGGACTAGGGGTGGTATTCATGCCATCGATACCACGGGAAAAAAATCCTTTTGCCGAGTTTTCTCTCTCTACCTTATTTACGTTTTCCGCATTTACTTACTTGCAATTTACCTTCTTAGATAGGTTGCAAGCGCTTTGATCGGTAGAGTGGACACACTAGATAAACCTAGAGCATATTTAGATAGAAATTGATATAGGTTTATCTTGTGTTGTTTTCGAAACCAAAATAGTTTTAAGTGTCCTAATTCACCCCCCCCTCTTAGGATGTAACCGATCCTTTCACTATTCCTGTTTCATGCCTCTCTATCGTGTAACATTGCCGGAGGGTCTAGGACCTTGATGGTACTGAGGCTATGCCCGTTCCACACTTCTCCGGCATGCAACAAAGCCAGAGGGTCTAGGACCTTGACGGTACTGAGGCTATGCATGTTCCATGTCTCTTCGGCATGTAGCAATATCAAAGGGTCCACACCTCGTATGCACAGAGGCTATGCCTTTAAGAAGCTGACAGGATCATACCTCTCTGACACGTTGGCTAGACCTTAGAAGATACCGGAGGGTTTCTTACCTCTTCGGCACGGAGGCTATTGCCTTCAAGATGTCAGAGGATTTTCTTAAGACATTTCCATGTGTGGAGGTTTTCAAGACATCTCTATTTTGCAGAAGTTTTCAAGACATCTCCGTGTGGCGGAGGTTTACAAAACATCTCCGTGTTTGTAGGGGTTTTTAGGACATCTCCGTGTGGTAGAGGTTTTCAAAATATCTCCGTTTTGCAGAAGTTTTAAGAAATCTTCTTATGGCAGAGGTTTTTTAAACATCTCCGTGTTTGTGGTGGTTTTTGGGACATCTCCATGTGGCAGAGGTTTTCAAAATATCTCTGTTTTGCGGAAGTTTTCAAGACATCTCTGTGTGGTGGAGGTTTTCAAAACAGCTTCATTTTGTGGAAGTTTTCAAAACATCTCCGTGTGGCGAAGGTTTTAAAATGATGTGCGCCATTTGAGCAAAGGTGTGACTTAAGTTTTATTGTCTATTATTTGAACAGAGATATAACTTAAGTTTTACTGTCTACTATTGAACAAAGATATAGCTTAAGTTTTACTCTCTACTGTTGTTACCAAATAGTTATCTGTTGTAGAGGCCCTCAGTAACTAGGCTAACTACTTTCAGAGTATGCTATCCCTTCTGTCTTGAAAATTTATCCAGCTAGTCAAGCTATTGCTAGGTGGTCATGGGCATACCTTTGCCAAAATAAGACCTTCCCAGCAAGGTCGGAGGCCCGGAAGCTCTCGTAGCTCCTAGGTGGGGAAAGAGTTGGTGCAACTCAATCCTCGTCACTAGAGTATTGTATAGTCGGTGGCGGAGTAGGAGGAGGTAGAGCAGGCCGAGTGGGGCTCGGTAAGGTCCGGAGACCTACTCGGTCCTGTTTTACGACCCTTGGACCGCCTATCACCAGTTCTTTCCCCTACCAGGCGTCTCGCCTGCCTCCCGAGGTACTCTGTCTGGAAGGCTATATGGCTTTAGCAATTCTCAATCTTATGGACACGCCCGATGCCGTGTAGGATGCACCAATACCCTCCCTGTGGTACCGAAGCCTTTGGTCAACGTCAAAGGTGTTGGCTGGATCTCTGCGTACCGGAGCCTGTGGTCTCTTCGGAGCCCCCTTCCATTAAGGGAGGTAGAGGAGGCTGCCCAGCAGCCAGATTCTCAAAAGACGCTAGCTCGACAAAGGTGTCATAGGCGCCATCACAAGAGGCGCCGCAAGGGTGGGCCCATGCATGAATGCTCCAGGGCTCGAATGCCCAGAACCACTGAAGGGCGGCCTGGACGGCCGCGGTCTCAGTTGTAACCCCTTGGAGTGCTGCGAGGTCCTCGTTACACCATTGTTGGAGGGCCTTTGTACTGGCCGGGGCCTCAGCGCCAGCCCAGGCTAGGGCCACCGCTGGGTTGGCGGTGGACGGAGTGTCACTGTTCCATCTGAGGGCAGAACTGGTGGGTGTACATAACTTGCATGGTTGTGGTGGTCCTGTGACCCTCACACATGCATGGCCGAGGAGTCGACCACCTGTGCTACGGCCTTGGTGGTCTCTTTTTTTGAGTGGCATTCTACCTCTCTTTGTATTTCTATGTTTGAGTCCCCACGGACTGTGCGACTGTTGGTGCAATAAAATGCCTTCCACGAACAACTGTGGCGAGAGCCTCCTCTAGAGAGGAGACTAAGCTTAGAGAGAAAGTGGAGGGGAAAGAATACCGATATGTTTTATCACGAAGGGATTGGCCCCTTGGCCTAATGACCATAGATCTTTATTTATAGTGTCATTCGGGGTGTAAGTATACAAATAGGTCCTTATAGAGATAGCGATGCAAGTCACTGCCATGCTACAAGGACTTGGGGCTAATTGAATTACACAACTTGGATTTAGACAGAATACATTTACCCCTAACTAGAAGATATTATCTACCATGGCAAATACAGTGGTGTAGGTGACCCAAGAGGGTGTGATACTCGGCAGATTGTCAATTGTGGCACAGCGCCACACTATCCCAAATATCAAGATGGCCACTGCTTGCACCGATATTAAATACTGGTCGCTTCCTTCCATACGGAGGATGGCTCGTGGGCCCCCTCTGGCTGAATTTCCTCCCAGGCTTGATGGCCCACTCCCTAGGCTTTGGAGAGCTTGCCCAGGCTCCAGAAGACTGGGGCTCCAAAGAGCTCCAGAGCCCGGAGACTCGAGAGGCCTTTAGGGACATGAGATTCACAGACATAGACTGACGAGACCAAGGGCGTTGGGGTCCTTAAAGATGGCCCCAACAATCTCTTCTAGAGACCAATAACTTCCCATATCTTGAGAGGCAGTGATCGGATAGGTTCACGGTCTTCGGAAGCTGGACCCCCGCTGGGGATCCAAAGCTAGCCCAAGGGCTCCAGAGGAGTTTTTGATGACGGCCCTTTAATAATGGCTGCAGGCCGAGGTCTTTCCCCTAACATTCAATATCCTAATTGTTTACACTACTACAGAACCCCACAAAATAGCCGCCACCTTCAGTGCCGGTTCAAAGGAACCGGTACTGAAAGTGATATCAGTACTGGTTCTAAAACTCCCGTCCGTGATCGAGGGCCTAGAGTTAAGTACCGGCACTGATACATCAGTGTCGGTTCTAACCACAAATCGGCACTGATAGTGGTGTTTCAGTGCCGGTTCCTCTTTAAACTAGCACTGATAGCATCCTACAGTATATATAGCCCATCTTCTTCCCCGTCTCGACCCAGAACAGAGCCACCGCCGCTGCAACCCAGTGTTACAGCGCCTCCTTGCCATTTTTTTGCGATTCAAGGTTTTTTTTTTGCGTGGGAGCCTTCAAAATTTTGAGGAGTCAATTATTTTAAGGTTAGTGAGATGACCTATATTTCATTTTTGATAGATTATTTGGTAGATTGCTCTAGGGTTGATGATGGATGGTGCTTGTTCCATGGTTATGGATTTACAGATGTAGTTGATATCTAATTTAGGTAAAGTTTGCAACTTTGTCGTTGTTGGATGTATAGAGATGATCTACATTTGATTCTTAGTTGGATTTTAGTTGCTAGATTGCTCTAGTTTTGAATTTAGGTGGTTGTGAGTTGGTGTTGAAATTTGGAATGAGCAAGAGCTCAAATATCCATATAAATTAGACAAAGATCGCAATTTTATCATTGTAGATGATTTAACGAGTAGATTAAAAGTCACATGTAAATAGAGTAGGGTGCCTACATTAAAATCTAGGGACAATTGCAAATTTGCCACTTGTTGAACCATTATTGCCATTGAAAAATTGCAAAAATACCGCTAGAACTGTCATTCGAGTGGCATCCAAAGAATAAAAAATCAGGGAGGTATTTGCAAAATGTCCCTAAAATCTAGCTCTAATTTACTAGTATGTGGATTGCGTATTTTTTTTAAAGTCATGAATTTTAGTAATAATCTAGTGGATTTCCTCTGTTAATTAATCAACGTAGTGAATTTAACATGTACAGTTGATAAAATACTGTGTTGTAGGGATGGCACGTCCACCGACGGGTCGCAATCGTACTCGACAGCCTTTGGAAGGTGGGTCCCCCGACCCGGCCCAAGTACCGAAAGGAGATGGGCCCTCAAATAGGGACCAATCAGGATGCGAGGTAATTCGATGAATATGTTCTAGATTTTGAAATGTTTAATGATTATAAGTCCAATGTGTTTAATTATAATGATTTGCAGATAGACCGGTCATGGATGTACAAGGAACGAGGGCTAGAGTTCATTGTTGGCATCGAGGCTTTTTTGAGGGCTACCGCGGCGTACAATAAGCTAAAAAGGAAGCGTGACGAGCACTATATATGCTGTCCGTGTGTCCACCGCAAGAATGAGAAGCAGTTTTCAAACATAGAGCAGATTCGTGCACACTTGATTCGCAGGGGTTTCAACGCTGGCTACACCCGTTGGACTGAGCATGGTGAACTTTGCAGATGTTGGGCGTGAAGGGCAACCAACAGTCGAAGGAGACAGAGGCAATGATCCGACGGCTAATGAAGACTTTGATATGTCGGTATGTGAAGATACTTTTGTTGAGAATGATGATGGGGACACTTTTGTTGGCAACAATGAAGAAGGCATAGAACAAATGTTGCGCGATGGGGAGGGGGACTTCACCATTGAAAGACAACATCAAAAGTACCAGCGCATGATAGAGGACTCTAAAACACCAGTTTACCCGAACTGTAAAGATGAGCACAGCAAGTTGCATGTGGTGCTGACACTGATGCAAATGAAGGCTAGCAATGGTTGGGCCGATAAGGGTTTCAATGAATTGTTAGAATTCTTGAGGAAATTGTTTCCAGAGGGGAACGTGTTGCCCGAAAACACGTACCATGCCAAGCAGGTTGTCTGCCCGTTGGGATTGGAAGTAGAGAAAATACATGCATGTGGAAACGACTGCATGTTGTTCTGCGGCGAGGATGCAGACTTGGAAGCGTGTCGCGTTTGCAATGCACCACGGTACAAGAAAAACGTTGATGATATCGAGAGCAAAGGCGTGGGGGTGAAGAGAAAGAAGAAAAGACCCCCCGTTAAGGTGGCTTGGTATTTCCCTATAATCCCCCGTTTGAAGCGATTGTTTGCTAACAGAGCGAATGTCGAGCAGATGCGATGGCACGCCGAATAGCGCAAGAAAGATGGAATGCTTAGACACCCTGCTGATGGCATGCAATGGAGGACATTCGATTCGAAATACAAGGAATTCAGAGATGAAGTGAGGAATATAAGGTTCGGGTTGAGCACGGATGGGATGAATCCTTTCGGCAACACGAGAAGACTCATAGCACTTGGCCTGTGACTCTGTATCTACAACCTTCCACCTTGGATGTGCATGAAGCGGAAGTACCTTATGATGCCTCTACTAATTAGTGGGCTGAATCAACCAGGCAACGATATCGATGTGTATCTCAAACCATTGGTGGAAGATCTTCTTGTACTGTGGAAAGATGGTGTACGGGTATGGGATGAGTACAGACGCGAGAATTTCACCTTGCGCGCGATGCTGTTTGTGACGATTTCAGATTGGCCTGCTCTTGGTAACGTATCAGGGCACACTGTAAAAGGGTACAATGGATGTGTTCAGTGCTTGGAGGAAACGGAGGGGCGGTGGCTAAAAAATAGCCGGAAAATGATCTTCATGGGTCACCGTAGGTTCCTCCGTCCGGATCACCCATACCGCAAGAATAAAAGGGCTTTTGACGGGACAATGGAGCTTCATCAAGCTTCGAAGATTCGCAGTGGAGAACAGGTATTTAAGATGGTTAAGACACTTAGAGTTGTACTTGGAAAGGGGCCAGGCAGTACAAAAATGCAGGCTGGGCAAAATGCTCCCATGTGGAAAAAATGTCAATATTTTGGTTGCTGCCTTATTGGAAGTATCTTATGGTCCGACATGCAATCGACGTCATGCACGTGGAGAAGAATGTGTTTGATAGCTTGATTGGTACCTTACTAGACATACCCGACAAAACAAAAGATACACTAAATGCACTGCTGGACCTGGAAGAAATGAACCTCAGGAAGGACCTACACTACATACAATTAGACAATGGCAAAAAGAAACTTCCCACAGCTTGCTACACTATGAGCAAGGAAGAGAAGATCCGCCTGTGTGGTTGCTTGAGTGATGTCAAAGTTCCGATCGGTTACTCCTCCAATATCAGGAGCTTTGTAAACATGAAAGATAACAAGTTAGTTGGCATGAAGTCTCATGATTGTCACGTGATGACGCAGATGCTTCCAGTTGCAATTCGAGGTATTCTGCTGGATAAGGTCTGAGACCCAATCATTAAGCTGTGTTGTTCTTCAACGCAATTTCACAGAAGGTCATTGATCCGAACAAACTGGCAAAGCTGCAAGAAGACGTGGTCCATACTATATGTCAGTTTGAGACTATTTTCCCTTCGACATTTTTTGATATAATGCCCCATCTAATTGTTCACATTGTGGGTGAGATTAAGAGCCTTGGCCCCGTGTTTCTGCATCAGATCTTTTCGAAAGGTTCATGGGGGTTCTGAAGAAATATGTTCGTAACCGAGGTCGTCCGGAAGTTTGCATTGCCCAAGGGTGGAGTACGGAGGAGGTCATTGAGTTTTGCATTGACTATATGAAACTGAACGCGATTGGTATGCCTATATCTCACTATGAGGGGAGGCTAAAGGGGAAAGGGACAATAGGTCATTGTCAGTGTATCAGGAACCAGGGGTCCCTGAGTCCCGAGACCGGGCCGGCCATCCGCCACGCGTCACCATCCCGCGAGGTCCACCCTGCAAGATAAGAAGAAGCTAAGTCCCGGAAGAAGGTGCTCGGGGCCGCCGCCTCTGGTTCCCGAGCACCCCAGTTCCCCAATGATCCGCAGAGTCCAAGTACCGGGAAGGAAGTGCTCGGAAGGGTTCTCGCCTACCCCCGAGTACTGTAGTCCCCCGATGATCCAAACAGCCAAGTGCTCGGGAGAGAGTGCTCGGGGCTGCACGTGGCAGCCCCCGAGGACTCGGTTCCCCGAAGGTCTCCCCCAAGTGCTCGGGAGAGAGTGCTCGGGGCTGCACGTGGCAGCCCCCGAGGACTCGGTTCCCCGAAGGTCTCCCCCAAGTGCTCGGGAGAGAGTGCTCGGGGCTGCACGTGGCAGCCCCCGAGGACTCGGTTCCCCGAAGGTCTCACCCAAGTGCTCGGGAGAGAGTGCTCAGGGCTGCACGTGGCAGCCCCCGAGGACTCGGTCCCCGAAGGTCTCACCGGAGTGCTCGGGGCTGCACGTGGCAGCCCCCGAGGACTCGGTTCCCCGAAGGTTCGCGCAAGATCGTTCGACGACCCGAAGGGTCCCATCGTCGGGGTGTTAGCCAGTCAAAGGCCCAATGCCGCATTAAATAGGCACGCGCGGCCTGACATCCTGATATCCTGACATTCTCAGCTGCCCACGCCCTGGTGTCAGACCCTGCCATGCTCTGGCAGGGGGGCGTGGGTCCATTAAATGCACGGGTCCCGTCCCTTTTCACCCGGGTGCCTCTGGATAACATTGCCAAAATCGAAGCGCTCCGCCTGCCACCCTGCCCTGACAGAAGAACAAGACAGGGTGGGCGCACCGGGCACCTCTGTGGCTGCCCGGTGGGCGCTTTTAATGGCGCCGGAGGACATCCACAGTGGCGGGTGGTCGGATGCACGCCGCAATTTTCCACCGCCCCTGTCACTTCGCCAAGACGGAATGACGATGCTTTTCTCCGTGGCGCCTTGGCATTCGCGCCCCCTCTTTCCCATTCTGGATAAGTCGAGGTCGGCGCGCCTATAAAAGGAAAGGATGGGGAACACATAAAGACAGACCGAAAACAAGGAAAACAAGGCAAGAAAGCCCCGACAACCCTCAAGAAGCACCCGAAGCCCAGATCAAAAGGCGAAGAACATCACAAACAAGCTCAAGCCAAGCTAGAACACGAGAGCCTCAAGCTCTCTGTAGACAGCTCACCCCTGTAACCAGAGACATCCTTGAAGAATTCCCTTCAAGGAGAGATATAACACTCGCACAGGAGTAGGGTGTTACGCCCCCGTGCGGCCCGAACCTGTCTAAACCCCGGTGCATCCATTTTTCTTGCACTAGGTCGATCATCTCCCACCACCAGCCACTGCATTTATCTCCGTTCCCATTTATTTCCCAGACAAGCTCGTTCAGGATCATCCCCCCGGCCGAATCTTTAAAAAGGGGTCTCTCGGGATCCCAGCGACAGGAGTTCATCCTCCGACAGCTGGCGCGCCAGGTAGGGGGGAATATCCCTGGATTTGTTTGTTTCGCTTTTTTCCACAGGAAAAGATGGCTGGTGGGCACCGTCTCCAGCGTTTCGGCTCCACTTCCAGTGACGGAGTGCTGCCCGACGCCAGGGAGAGCCCAGTCGCTGCTGCGTTCCAGCAGCAGCCGCCATCCACGTGCGCGGTTTTTCCCGCTCAAGGGGATCAAGGCGCTCGGTCCATCAGGGCCGCCGCCACCACTGCCGGCGCACTTTCCGACCCCAGCAAGAGGTCGGGACCCTGGCCGCTAGGTCCGTCTCTGGACCGCGTCGGGTGCCACCTCGGCGCAGGCTCACGTTCAGCGAGGCCGGCCCAGGGAGCGCGCTGCTTGCAGCGCATGCTCTCCTCAGGCACCCGCCCGTTCAGGCCACGCCGAACACTCCGGAAGGCCGGTGGATCCAAGATGTCATCGCTTTGGTTGGCACTGCTCGTCGCCAGGTGCAGGCCGGGAGTCCTCGCACCACCTCTCAGCGAGGTGCCGCCAGAGCCGGCTCCTCAACGGGCAACGCCCGCACGGGCCGAGGGGCCTCCAGGCGGAGTGCCGTCCCCCTGGCCGTGCCCGAAGCCCGGGACCTTAGCTTGCGCCTTGATGAGCGGAGGGGCCACGAGGACGCCCAAGTTACTCTCGAGCGCTAGCGGGAGACCCTGCAGGGGGTCAGGGTAGAGGACCAGGCTTCCTCTCTCCCGGCCCGAGGCCACCGGGAATCCCCGGCTCACCGCCACTCACCACCAAGGACCCCTACTCGTGCTGCGGGGTACGGCACCGGCTGCCGTGCCTTCAACACCGAGCTCCGCCGGGTCAGGTGGCCTTCCAAGTTCCGCCCCGAGCTGCCGGAGAAGTACGATGGGTCCATCGACCCCATCGAGTTCCTCCAGATCTACACAACGGCCGTCCAAGCGGCCGGAGGCAGCGAAAAGGTGATGGCAAACTATTTTCATGTTGCCTTGAGGGGCTCCACCGGCTCTTGGCTTATGAACTTACCCCCAGGGTCTATTCGCTCCTGGGATGACCTGTGCCACCAGTTTGTGGCCAACTTTCAGGGCACGTTTACGCGCCCCGGTTTGGAGTGTGACCTCCACGCCGTCCAACAGCAGGAAGGGGAGACGCTACGGCGCTTTATACAACGCTTCAGCCAGGTTCGCAACACTATTCTGCGAGTGGCCCCCCATGCTGTTATTGTTGCTTTCCGGCAGGGCGTCCGCGACGAGCGGATGCTCGAAAAGCTAGGTACGCACAAGATCGAGACCACTGCGGAACTCTTCGCACTGGCCGATAAGTGCGCCAAGGCTGCAGAGGCCAGGGCGTGGCATGCTCCTCGCCCCGCCTCCGACCAGCCAAGTTCTTCCCGCTCCGACAAGCGGGAAAAGAAGAAGAGAAGGAAGCGCGAGGCCGCTCCCGTTGAGTCGACCCAGGACCTCGCTCACAGGGTGCCGCCAGAGCCCGACCGCCGGCAAGAGCGCCGGGCGGGCGTCGACCGACGTCCCGTCAGAGCCCCTGCTAGGGCTCCTCCTCGGGCCTCCGTGCCCACGAGGGCCCCGGCACCAGCTAGGGCACCGGCTCCAGCAAGAGCCCCGGCCCCCGGCCGAGCTCCTGCTCCAGCGAGGGCCCCTGCTCCCGCGGGGCCCGAGCCAGGTAAATGGTGTCCCATACACCAGACCAGATGGCACGACCTCACGGAGTGTCGTACGGTCAAAGGACTCGTGGAGCAGCGCCAGAGGGAGTGCGACGAGTCCCACAGAGGAGGCGATGCTGAGGTCGCCCTCGACAACGCCGAGCTCGGCTTCCAGGAGCCCGAGCACGCCGTCACCTTCATCGACGGAGGCGCCTACACACCTTGCTCGCGCCGTGGAATCAAGGTCATGCGACGCGAGGCGTGCTCGGCAACCCCGAGCGAGGAGGCCGCAAGGCCCTTGAGGTGGTCGGATGCTCCGATCACGTTCAGCATGGTTGATCACCCCGCCAGTACTGCAGCCGTGGGGCGGCTACCTCTGGTAGTGTCTCCCACTATCTGCAATGTTAAGGTCAGCAGAGTGCTGATCAACGGTGGTGCCGGCCTCAACCTCCTCTCCAAGGAGGCTTTTGAGAAGCTGCAGGTGTCCTCCTGACGCCTAAAGCCATCGCTCCCCTTCTGCGGAGTGACCCCTGGGCACTCCCTGCCCCTCGGGCAGGTCGAGTTACCCGTGACGTTCGGGAGCCAGGACAACTTCCGCACAGAGTGCGTCCTCTTCGACGTCGCGGAGCTCCCGCTCCCCTACAATGCCATCCTCGGGCGTCCGGTGCTCGCCAAGTTTATGATGGCCGTGCATTATGCATACCTTATGGTTAAGATGCCCGACCCCGCAGGCTCCATCTCCGTAATCGCCGACTCCGGCGGCGCCGTCTCCTGCGCTGAACAGTCATACATGGCTCTGGTCTCAGCGCAGGCCGAGGTCGATGGCTCTACAGGGGGCCCGGGACCCTCTTCATCCAAACCCCGACTCGCCGCCGACGCCTCTGTTCCAACGAAGGAGGTCGTGGTGGGCGAAGATGCCACCCAGGTCGTCCGGATCGGCGGTGACCTGGGAAGCAAATAGGAAAGCGCGCTCGTCACCTTCCTCCGGGCTAACGCAGACGTGTTTGCCTGGCAACCGTCCGACATGCCCGGGATCCCTAGGGAGGTGATCGAGCATCACTTGGCGGCGCGTCCGGACACCCGCCCGGTGAAGCAGAAGGTCCGGCGACAGGCGCCTGAGCGCCAGGAGTTTATCCGCGAGCAGGTCGGCAAGCTCCTCGACGCCGGATTTATCCGAGAAGTCCTTCACCCCGACTGGCTCGCAAACCCAGTCATCGTCCCGAAGGCCAATGGCAAGCTCCGCATGTGCGTGGACTACACCGACCTAAATAAGGCTTGCCCTAAAGATCCTTTCCCTTTGCCTCGCATTGATCAAATTGTAGATGCAACTGCGGGATGCGATCTTTTGTGCTTTTTAGATGCAAACTCTGGGTATCACCAGATTCGCATGGCCATAGGGGACGAGGAAAAAACTGCTTTTACCACTCCGGTGGGGACTTATTGCTACATATCAATACCTTTTGGCCTGCACAATGCTGGATCTTCCTTCCAGCGCGCTATTCGTATTACCCTTGACTCGCAGGTTGGCCGCAACGTCGAAGCTTACATCGACGATCTCGTGGTCAAAACCCGAGACCGCGCCACCCTGCTCGAGGACCTGACCGAGACTTTCAATAGTCTCCGCTCTACCCGCCTCAAGCTCAACCCGGAGAAGTGTGTCTTCGGGGTACCGGCAGGCAAGCTCCTTGGTTTCTTGGTCTCTGGCCGAGGAATCGAGGTCAATCCAGAGAAGATCTGGGTCATCGAGCAAATGCGACCCCCGGCTCGACTCAAGGAGGTCCAGCGTCTCGCCGGCTGCATGGCAGCCCTCGGGCGCTTCATCTCCAAACTCGGGGAGCGAGGGCTCCCCCTCTTCAAGCTTCTGAAGAAATCCGGTCGTTTTGACTGGACGCCGGAGGCCGAGTAGGCCATCCGCGACTTAAAGAAGTACCTTACTTCGTCGCCCGTGCTGGTGGCTCCCTCTCAAGGTGAGCCCCTACTGCTCTACGTTTTGGCCACTCCTCAGGTCGTGAGCATAGTGCTGGTGGTGGAACGCGACGAGTGTTCAGGGCCGGGTGCTTGGTCCCAGCTCCCAGAGGCCCCCAACCACTCACCTGTCCTCGCGGCTCCCCCTGGGCAAGGGGTCGAGCCCGAGCACACTGCTCTTCCCAGCCAGGGAGTCGAGCCCGCATGCCCGGCCAGCCCCGACCGTGCCGCCGAGCCTGGGGGCTGCAGCAGCCCCCCGGGTGAAGCCGCCATCCGGGCCCGCCGGGTGCAGCGACCGGTGTACTTCGTCAGTGAAGTCCTCCGGGAAGCCAAGACAAGATATCCCCAGGCGCAGAAGCTGCTCTATGCTATGCTCGTCGCTTCCCGGAAGCTGCGCCACTACTTCCAGGCACACAAGGTCTCGGTGGTTACCACGTATCCACTGGGGCCCATTCTCCGCAACCGGGAAGGAACCGGGTGCGTTGTCAAATGGGCAGTAGAGCTGGCGGAGTTCGACCGGTGTACTTCATCAATAAGCAATCGCTATGTCGTAATATTTTTTCTGGATTCCGTATGTTTAATCTGTCTGGTGAGGTGCTCGGTTGTGCGAGAAAAAGTTCGCTCTCTCGTTTTCCCCGCTGATAAAAGAATCCCAATCGGTATGCATGCGAGCAGTCGCCGCTGACTCACGTTCGGCATGGTAGACTGTGGTGTTCGGTGTCGTGGCAGGCTCCCGGGCACTACCGGGTTTCGGGGTGCTCTGGGTAATCCCATCGCTCGAGCTGCTCGAGTAGTCCGGAGCTCAGGCCCCCGGAGCGGGCTGTCGGTGCTCGGTCTGGTCTGTCATACCCGGGCGCCACCGAACCATAGGACCTCTGGGTTATGCCTCTGTCCGCTCTTGTCCGCCGGTTTGGGTATTCAAGAGGTCTCGGGTCGAAAACGAGAGCAGTCTATAGCAAGTACCGCACTAACAAAGCGCATCAAACAAAGAAATTATATATTCTCTCTTAAGTCACAAGCTGGCAATCACGAGCAGTTCGGCCGCGAGGGCTTCAATGCCCCGGTCCCTGGTCGGCCCCAAGGGTCCTCGGGTGGTCCTACCACTTAGGCATGGGTGGTCGAGATCACCCGACCCCGGGAGCCTCGTATGCCTCTGGGCACTCGGGCGCTCCGTTGAAAGAACCAAGTCCCCGGGCACCCGAGCTCGGAAGCACACCCTTCCTGGATCGGTTGGCCGGAAGGCCGACAGCTGTCCGGTGGGTGGTTACATTCAGACAAGTCTGCTTTCAGTAAATTTATGTTCCCGAGTCATTCTCGGGGGCTCTCGCGCTTTAATCTGTTCGGCGAGGTGGTCTCCTCGCACGCAAAACCCTGCCGCGTGTCTACTTTTTCGCAGAACGACAGAGCGGTTTGTAGAAAGGAGTACCACGCGTGCGGTAATATCTGACCGAAGCCCTTCGTGGTGGTCGTGGTGTTCGGTCCGCTTTTAAGGACCCCGAGCACTACTGAGTCCTCGGGTGCCCTGGGTAATCCTACCGCTCGAGCTGCTCGAGTAGTCCGGAGCTCAGGCCTCGGGGGCGGGCTGTCAGTGCTCGGTCTGGCCCGTTTTAAGCCCGGGCACCACCGGACCACGAGGACTCTTGGTCACATTCTCGCCCGCATGCGTCTCCCATCTACTAACTGAGTGGTCGCGAAGTGAAAAAGTGTTCACTGGGCACGGCGTGTTCCGTGCTGGATCGATCTATCTCCCGGGCAAGGAAGTCTGTGTCTTTGTTTCTTAACTTAGGCAATGCGGACTCGCGAGAGCTCGAGGGCCGACTACGCCAGCAATAGCGATCGGGACAACTTCGTTCTCGGGGACGGGAAGGTCGGGAACGGCCCGACTGAGTACTCCCCGGGACTTCCAGGCAAAACATCAGAAAAAACATCAAACACTCAGAGAAATTGGAGTTGTGAGCCCAAGGAAAAGCTGCCATTATATTCACAAGACATATACAAGGCGTTTTCTAAGGTTTCACTCCTATATTTACATTCATCAAGACGACAAAAGAAAGAAAAAAGCTACAAAAGATCTAGTCGGCGGCGGAGGCGTCGGCTGAATCCTCTGAGTCATCCCCGGGGGCTGGCGGTGGCGGCACCTCTCACCTGAAGCCAGCCGCCACCACGGCGGCGGTACTCTGGACTGCTACCCGGGTGGCCTCTCCCTCAGCCTCGACCACTCCCTCCCGCGCCGGCTCCAGCGGGAAGTTCGGGTCCCTGCTTCGGTAGTAGGCCAGGACGTGCTCGGCCACTGCATGTGCCAAGCCATGTCCCTCCCGGGCGGCAAGTTCCTGGACCGCCCAAGGCAGGGCCTCAAGGCGCTCGCAGACCTACTGCAGCCCCAACACTTGTCGTGCGGGGCCATCGCCCTTCTTGTCTTCGACGAGCCGTCCGAGACCACCCTTCTCTACGGCCCGCTGCATCCACCGGAGTATGTCTTCCAGCATATGCTGCAGGTTGACCCGCGAGACAAAAGCGGTCTCGAGCTTCTCCTTGGCGGCCCGCAGCTGCGCCTCAAGTCCCTGGTCCCCGACCGGACCGGAAGAACCGCCGACTGCTGCGGAGCCGGCAGCCTGCTTCGTCTTGGCCACCATCTCGGATAAGGCGCGTTCACGGGCGGTTAGTTCCACCTCGTGCTTCGCGTTCTCCTCCGCCTTGGTAGCAGTGGCCGCTGCCGCCGCAGCAGCCTCGCCCTCTCGACGACTCAGTTCGTCTTCTCGGTGATTCAGCTCGCCCTCCCGCCGGGCCAGCACATCCTCCTGCTGGGCCACCAAATCCTCCCGAGCGCCGAGATCCGACGCCGACAACTCATTGTCCACCTCCCGAAGGGAGACGTCCTCCTCCCAGCGGTAGATCTCCTCTCTGATTTTCCGGAGGTCGTCTTCCCAGCGCTGGAGGTCGGCGCGCGTCTTCTCGGCCGCGCCCTCCCAGTGGGTCAGCTCGGCTTGCCGCTCCTCCGCCGCCTGCTCCCGAGCTGCGACTGCCACCTCCCTCTCCTGCGCCTGCCCCATCCTGGCAAGGGCCTCGGCAGCTTGTTGCTTCGACGCCTCAGCCAGGCGGGCGGCGTCTTCTCGTTCCCACGAGGCATCTGCCCGCGCGGTCTTCAAAATTTCTTGTTCCCGCATGGCTTCCGCGCGGATGTCTTCTAGGAGCTTCTGCTCCCGCGTGGCCGCCGCACGGGCCTCCTCCTGCGCACCCGCCAGCCGCGCCTTCTCCGATACCAGGCGGGGGCGCTCGGCCTCGAGCTCCCCCTCCTTGGCATTCACCGCTGCGCCCAGCCGCCCAACCGCTACCTGGACGCCTTCGATGGCGGCCAGGAAGAGGTCGGCGGGCTGGCCGGGCACCGGTGGGGCCCAGGCCTCCCCGCAGAGTGCCTCCGGGGGGTTCGAGCTCTCTGTAGGGCCCTGCACCGCCATCCGCCCCGGGCTCTGCCTGCCCAGGGTAGGCTCCGCCGGCGCCGAAGAATCGGACGGCAGCCGCGTTCCCGCATCGGCCGCCCTGTCCGCCGGCCCCGGCAAAACATCCACCTCCACCGTCATCCGCCCCGGGCTCTCCGCGCCCAGGGTAGGTTCCGCCGGCGCCAAGGGTTCAGACGGTTGCTCTGTCCTCCTCTCGGCCGCCGCCTCCGCCTCTCTCCCAGTGGTCGCCACGACAATTGGCACCTCCACCGTTCCTGTGCCTGCCTACTTCGACGCAGCCGGCGCCTGGCCTTGGCGCCCGCGCCTTCTCCGTCACCGTGGCGCCTGCGGCCGGCCTACGGGAGACAGATGAAAAATGTCAAAGCTTAGTTCGGGCCAGAAATGCCCAGGAAAAAGCAAGAAAGGAGACTCACCGATACTGCCACTTGGCCGCTGGGAGCCTGAAGTCCGGGTCCGGCGCCGTCGGTCCGGATTCCTCCCGCCGCCTCTTCCGCTGGTGGCTCGGCAGGGCCGCTGCGCGGGCCTCGGGTGCCGCTGCGAGGGTCTCAGGTACCGCCGCATGGGTCGCGGGCGCCGGCGCAGGCCCCATCCGCACCAGCCGCGGCTCCAACACCGGGAATGCCGCCGCTGCCGTTGGCGACGGTGGAGAATCCGGCACTAGAATCAGGGCCCGGGGACGCTTTCCCCGGTCTCTCGGTGCCACCTCCTCGACGGTTTCAGAGGCGCCCTCCTCTCTGGCGCGGTGGCTGCTGCCTGCGGCGGCCCCGTCGCCAGCCCGCCCTGAGCTGGCAGTAACCTCCTCGCCAAGTAGCTCCTCCAATCCGGGGAGCTCGGAGGCCTCGGGGCTCCAGCTCCTCGGCTGGTCCACAGGACCCTAGGCGTCGAACTCCGGCAGCCGCACCATGATGGCCACCCGGTCGGGGTTGGCGCAGAGTGCCATCTCCGGCCACGGAAGTTCCGCCCGGCCCATGTCCTCCGTTCCGGTAATCACCAGCATCATACCCCTCAACTCCCCTGGGCCCAGATCCCAGCTTGCGCCGATCTGGGTCCGGGTGATATCCTCCGGCCCGGTGTAGAACCAACTCGGCCGGGCCCGCTCTCGCAGAGGCGCCAGCCGACGGCGCAGAAAATCCACCACCACCATGACGGAGGTCAGCCTGGACTCGCGCAGCTCCAGGATGCGCTCCAGCACCGGCTTCAGCCTCGCGTCTTCTGGCGGCGGCGCCTCCCACGTCGATCGCCGAGGTTCCGCCGCCACCTCTGGCAGTTCGAGGCGCTCGTGGGGGTCGACGTCGACGAAGAACCAGTCCCGTCGCCACTCCTCCCACTTGCTGCGCAGCATCTGGGGAATGTAATGATCCCCCAGGCCGTCCCGGAGCCGAAAGTTGCAGCACCCCGCGACGTCCGCCGTGGAGTGCCCCCTCTTCTTCCCCACCGGCCGAAGGATGAAGAAATGGCGAAGCAGCGTCGCCGACGGCGCCACCCCCACGAACATTTCGCAGAGATGCGCGAAGACCGCCAACACCACCACGGAGTTGGGGCTTAGGTGCGCCAGTTGAATGCCGTACGTCTCCAGCACTTGCAGGAAGAAGGTGGAGAACGGCGGCACCAACCCCGCCGCCACAAAAGAGGTGAAGAGAACGATCCACCCTGGGAAGGTCGTCGCCGGCGTCAGGCTCGCCGACGTCACCACCACAGCACCTTCTTGCCCCTTCGGCACCAGCAGTTTTCTGATCTTGTCCACCGCCTCCTCGTTCCTTAGACGAGACTCCGGCAAGATGCTGTCCGAAGCCTTGTCCCGGCGTCCTCCTCCAACCCTCGTCATCTCGACAAGAATGAAAGATGTTTTGGCGGTGGAAAGAGAGAGAGAAGGAAGAATGCTCCGGTCGCCTGAGAAT
This sequence comes from Phragmites australis, assembly GCF_958298935.1. NCBI lineage: Eukaryota > Viridiplantae > Streptophyta > Magnoliopsida > Poales > Poaceae > Phragmites > Phragmites australis. The sequence goes on along the minus strand of NC_084944.1, from coordinate 17,517,271 downwards.
TTCCTAAGGGCTTCGAAGCACAAAGGGCGCAAGAGCAAGAAAGCGTAAAGAGGGGGACGGACCGATCCTATCCCCCTTTTATATCTCGAAAGTTCAAAAACTGCCGCCCAAACGGTTCGCTCGGCGAAGCGTCGCCTCGATCGGCGTAACCGCCAGGCGAATCTCCCGCCGATCGCGCAATGTCAGTGGCTGCCAGGCGTATTTTCCTCGATCTGCGCGGCGACCGCGCGTGCTGCCCGTACGGTCATCATACCCTTCGGAAGTTGTGTGGACACGCGTCCACTCATTTTCCCGTTGGGGCGTACATGAGGTCTGAGTCCGTAAGGGCCACCTCTCGAAAGCCTACCACTTGGCGTCTGCGCCAGCCTCGGCCTCGGCCGCGACGAAGGGCCCATCCGCCGTCTCCATCATGTCGCCTACCAATGGGCCCGGGGGCTACTGTCGGTGTATCAGGAACCAGGGGTCCCTGAGTCCCGAGACCGGGCCGGCCATCCGCCACGCGTCACCATCCCGTGAGGTCCACCCTGCAAGATAAGAAGAAGCTAAGTCCCGGAAGAAGGTGCTCGGGGCCGCCGCCTCTGGTTCCCGAGCACCCCAGTTCCCCGATGATCCGCAGAGTCCAAGTACCGGGAAGGAAGTGCTCGGAAGGGTTCTCGCCTACCCCCGAGTACTGTAGTTCCCCGATGATCCAAACAGCCAAGTGCTCGGGAGAGAGTGCTCGGGGCTGCACGTGGCAGCCCCCGAGGACTCGGTTCCCCGAAGGTCTCCCCCAAGTGCTCAGGAGAGAGTGCTCGGGGCTGCACGTGGCAGCCCCCGAGGACTCGGTTCCCCGAAGGTCTCCCCCAAGTGCTCGGGAGAGAGTGCTCGGGGCTGCACGTGGCAGCCCCCGAGGACTCGGTTCCCCGAAGGTCTCACCCAAGTGCTCGGGAGAGAGTGCTCAGGGCTGCACGTGGCAGCCCCCGAGGACTCGGTTCCCCGAAGGTCTCACCGGAGTGCTCGGGAGAGAGTGCTCGGGGCTGCACGTGGCAGCCCCCGAGGACTCGGTTCCTCGAAGGTTCGCGCAAGATCGTCCGACGACCCGAAGGGTCCCATCGTCGGGGTGTCAGCCAGTCAAAGGCCCAATGCCGCATTTAATAGGCACGCGCGGCCTGACATCCTGACATCCTGACATTCTCAGCTGCCCACGCCCTGGTGTCAGACCCTGCCATGCTCTGGCAGGGGGGCGTGGGTCCATTAAATGCACGGGTCCCGTCCCTTTTCACACGGGTGCCTCGGGATAACGTTGCCAAAATCGAAGCGCTCCGCCTGCCACCCTGCCCTGACAGAAGAACAAGACAGGGTGGGCGCACCGGGCACCTCTGTGGCTGCCCGGTGGGCCCTCTTAATGGCACCGGAGGACATTCACAGTGGCGGGTGGTCGGATGCACGCCGCAATTTTCCATCGCCCCTGTCACTTCGCCAAGACGGAATGATGATGCTTTTCTCCGTGGCGCCTTGGCATTCGCGCCCCCTCTTTCCCATTCTGGATAAGTCGAGGTCGGCGCGCCTATAAAAGGAAAGGATGGAGAACACATAAAGACAGACCGAAAATAAGGAAAACAAGGCAAGAAAGCCCCGACAACCCTCAAGAAGAACCCGAAGCCCAGATCAAAAGGCGAAGAACATCACAAACAAGCTCAAGCCAAGCTAGAACACGAGAGCCTCAAGCTCTCTGTAGACAGCTCACCCCTGTAACCAGAGACATCCTTGAAGAATTCCCTTCAAGGAGAGATATAACACTCGCACAGGAGTAGGGTGTTACGCCCCCGTGCGGCCCGAACCTGTCTAAACCCCGGTGCATCCATCTTTCTTGCACTAGGTCGATCATCTCCCACCACCAGCCACTGCATTTATCTATGTTCCCATTTATTTCCCAGATAAGCTCGTTCAGGATCATCCCCCCGGCCGAATCTTTAAAAAGGGGTCTCTCGTGATCCCTGCGACAGGAGTTCATCCTCCGACAGTCATACTTCAATCCATATCAAAGATCGTGCTTCATTCACTCAAGCACACTTCACAGTTCTGCAACAGGCAGTTGTAGTGATCCCGTATGTCAAAATGCATGTGAGCATGCTACGCTCCACAAATTCAACGAAGTCAGATGATTGGATCGCAAAAGAGCACAGAGGTAATTTCAGTAATTGGTTACATCAACTCATGATGGGTAAGGATACCGACGATGCTCTGTTGGAACTACTGGCAAATGGCCCGTCAACTACGATTCGTACATTCCAAGCATACGAGATTAACGGCTATACATTTTATACGCGAGCACAAGACAACAAGAGCACTAACCAAAATAGCAGTGTTTGTATTGATGCTTGTGACCGCGCTGGCTATAGGGAGACCTACTATGGATTCATAGAGCAGATTTGGGAACTTGAATTTGGCGAGTTGATGGTCTCTCTGTTTCGGTGCCAATGGGTCAGACTCCCAGGGGGAGTCAAGGTCGACAAGTACGGTATGACTACCGTGGACCTCAAACTCGTCGGATACAGAGAACAACCATTCGTGCTTGCCAACGATGTTGCATAAGTCTTCTATGTAAAAGACCTAGACCCAGCTAACAAGGAGGAGCGTCACGTGGTTCTTCAAGGAAAAAGAAAAATCGTCGGTGTTGAGGATGTTGTCGACGACAAAAACCGCGACAAATTCGAAGACCTGCCTCCTTTTGGAGAGAATGTCGAACTGCCTCTCATTGATGACACTGCGGAAGCTACCTACATACGCCGTGACCATAACGAAGCATTAATCGTTCAGTGAAAGCAGTTTTCATGTATTTGGTGAACTTTGTATAATATTTAGCTTAAGCTTTATTTTGTATCAAGGACATGTATGGGTGATATAATAATATGCTTTAATTTATATCGAGTGCATATTGAAATTTTCTAGAATTATTTTTCAACATAAAACAAGTTAAAAAGATTTTATAAAATTTATTTGCAATTTTCTAGAATTAAAAATAATTTTATATGCAACAAAGCACATTAAAGCATTTATTTTGTCAAACAAAGCACATTATAAGAATTAATTTGCTGGGAAAACTTGTATCAGTGCCGGTTCTATGTAGTAACTGGCACTGATACTTTAACTATTAGTGCTGGTTGTACATATAACCGGCACTGATACTTCAACCATTAGTGCTGGTTGTAAATATAACCGGCACTGATACGTCTCCTATATTTATCTCCAACACTTAGCCGCATCCTCGTTCCTCTATTCACCCTAGCGCTGCCTTCCTTGTTCGCTTCAGTCACCCGAGCCCCGATGCACCGCCGCCTCCTCCCGACGCTGCCCCGACGCGCCGCCGCCTCCTCCCGACGCCGCCCCGACGCGCCACCGCCTCCTCCCAATGCCGATTTTTCCCCGGAGCCCTCACCGCCGTCACCCCCCACGGAGGAGGAGCCGCCGCCGCCCCTGACGCCGATGCCAAGGACCACCTCTCCTGCTCTCCTCTATCCCATTCAAGCCCAACGGTCGGTCTTCTCTTCCCACCAAACTCTCCTAGCCCTCGCCGCGTACATGAGTATTGTTAAATAATTGAGTTCCAAATCGACGAGATTGCTAAGAAATGATTGTAGAACAATTAACTAATCCTATCATTGTAGTTTTTATTATCATAGATTATTATTCCAATGTGGTAGCACCCCGGCCGCTATATAGAAACATACCAAGACACCTAATCCAATGCCGGCTAACAGTTTACTATCTTTCATAGTATTCATTCCCCGTATACTAGTAATAGCGTCATCTTCATCTGGCAATGTTTCAAACTCTTCAAGCTGCAGCTTGTGAATACTATCAAGCATATCCTTAAATGGTGCCTCTTCAAAGGCCTCTACGATCGATTGAGTCATATTCTTCTGGGTTTCCATGAATACAAACTTAGTATAACCAGGTATATTTGATTTATCATTGCAAAATAAATCCAAAAATCCATCAGGAAGGATATCACCATTATATAAACTAGGATCACATTTTGTATAGTTGTACCGTACCGTGGCAAAAACCCCTAATTTAACAAGAGCAAAGATATTTCCATAAACATAGCTTATCGCATCATGGGATTGGCATGTTACAACGTGTACCAAACATTGTTCAACTTTTTTGCGGATTTTGTGGGATATTTGTTCAAATTGAGTCAATTTATTCTGGAGGAATCTGCCGATGCCTTGTTAAACACATTCCACAATGTTCTTTGTGCTTGTAGTTCTGCTACATTCATTGGAGTAATATTCTTTAACCGTAGCAACTCTCTCACATAATAATACTTATAGCTAATTAATGGATCTAATTCAGTAATAGGGATGAAGTCAACCATAGATTTGGTTCTTTGATTGTAATACATAGCCTTAAAACTGAAATAGTTATGGCTAGAATTTCTTAATATAGTCTTTAAGATATCTAGCTCCTGTAAACACTTACCGTTGAATTTACTACTAAGAATTTTATCAAAGTTTTCCATGATGATAGTCCATAAGAGATTCTATCTTTTAAGAGAATATTTCTCATTTGAGCAAAGCTGTCATTAAAACCATTCAAATACTCTCTATTATTCAGTAAACGCAGTTTAGGACAACCTATACCCCCCTCCTCTCTATGTAGATTGAATTCCTAACTCGGGAATAGCCTTGTTTGTCTTTGTGCTAGACTTCCCTTGTAAAAATTTACAAAATCTAGTATAAATTGATTTTTCATAATAATCTTTTGTCAAGGTTTAGTGAAATTGCATCTTCAATCCCTCACACTGAGCTCATATGTGTTTAACTATCCGTTTTGGATGGTTGTAGAACATGACTAATGGTTGGGCATGGACCATCGAAAAGATCGATGATATAGTTGTAGACCTAAGGAAGATGGCTAACGAAAGCTTCGATCCCTGTTCGTGCAAGTGCTCTATGGATGCAAACCGGCTTGTACTCCAATTTGAGGAGGTAGTTAGCAGGCTTCATAAGTTATCCATTCAATCGGCCGAGGTGCTGGACCGTCAAGATGTTGACCACCTTGAGGGCGATGATGTGGATTCTAGCGTGGACCCGAACGATGTGGTTCCTTATGACTACGTTGAGGGCGATGATGTTGGCCATATTGAGGGCGATGAGTACTGGTGGTTGCCGAGTGATGATAGCGACGAGTAGTTTGAATGTATAATGCTTGTGTGGACCTGATTATTATGTGTTCTGTACTCTGGCTATGAACACTTACATAACTGAAACTGATGTATATTGTACTTATGGACATGATCAATATGTTGTACTTTTGCATTTCTGTGTGCCTTATGCCCTTGCATTTTACGTCCCTTTCTCCTCATTTCTTCTATGTTCCAGTATAGCATTCGGTTTTAGATTATCTCTAAATCAAGTGCTTCTTGTGTCTAAAATGTTGATGTAGGAACGACACGTACGAAATCCAACCGCCGTGCACCCTCTGATACAAGGTCCCTCAGTTCCGGCTCCAGCCTTAGTACATGGTGAGTCTGCAAACATGGAGCCGGACCAGACATGGGGCGGTAGCCCGAGGTTGTACTTGAATATGGAACAATTTGAGTTGGAGGCAGCCGCTGAGGCTGCGCAGGGCACGGCCGAAGGTGATGCACCGGAGGGTCAAATCGACCCTGATGCTAATGCTCCGGGTGGTGACGAGATGACAGGAGAAGAGAGGAGTGGACGAGGTCCCAGCAGGATGCCTGGGGGACGTTTCATCATCGCGGAGGTCAATGCAGTCGGGGAGCCCACGATACCAAAAGTTATTCTGGGCCCGTACAAGACAGCAATCGGGTGTCTTGTGAGGGACCATGTCGCAGTCACATATAGAACTTGGAGAGGCAGACAGGATGACGTGTGGATGGTTCCCGAAAACATCAAGGATCTTATGTGAGGCAAGTTGTTGGCAAAGTTTGAGTTCCCTGAAGGGTGCAGCATGGCCAAAGCAAAGGGTCGTGCCCTATCAACAATGTCCATCGCGTTCAAGAATTTCAAGGGTAAGCTGTGGAGAAATTATAGCTTGGTGGGCTGGACACCAAAATGGGACCATTATCCGACGGTTCAACCATTCTGGAACGATTTCATAGAGCACAAGCGTTCAGAGGAAGCACAACGACTAAGTGAGATCAACAAAGCCAACTCCCAGAAGAACGTGTACCCCCACAGAACTGGCTCGCGTGGGTACATGAGAAAATACGATGAGTGGGATGAGATGGAAGAACAGGTAACCCGCAGTGGTGCCACACCTCAGACGACCCCCTAGATTGAACGAGCGAAGCACTATCTGTACGCGAGAAGGGTAACCTTGGCGGCAAATGGCAGTCTGAACTTCAAAAGCGATAGAGAACAGGAAGTGATGCAGAGAATTACAGATGCCCACACCCAGTCTTCCCAAGGCTCTTTCAGGACGGATAGGGAAAACGACCAGCTAACCTTGGCACTGGGAACCAAGGAGCAGCTAACCTTGGCACTGGGAACCAAGGAGCAGCCAGGTCACACCAGAGGCAAGGGTGTGGTGCCCTGTAAAGAGGGATTCCCAGAATCCGCCGAAAGTTATAGGAGTCGGAAGAGAAGAAGAGAAGAGCTGGAAGACTTGTTGGCTGTAGTGCGACAAGAACTTGTGCAAGAGCATCAGATGACAGACCCCAAAATCAGAGAAATCAAAGAATCATTTCAGCAAGGAATCAGGTAGCAGCAAGGCGAAGAAAATGTTGTGAGCCCTGGTGGTCGTCAGAGCAGCTGCGCGTCCGCGGGGTTTGGAGAAGAAGAATTAGCCTGTTTCCCCATGGATGACATCACATAAAGCAAGGTGTGCAAGCTTGTCGTGCCCACCATGAACATTACCATCACGGTGGCTATGGGGCAGGTCAACCAATGCGTCGAAGGGGCTCTTTTGAACGATCTCCCGATACCACGGGGATACGCTAAGGTCCACGTGGACTCTGTGCGAAAGCCGTACCGTAAGCTTGACATGGATTACCTCAGAGAGACGAGTTCCAAGAGGCTTGGATCAAACGTGGGTGGCTTCGTTTTGTGGCACAAGCTCTACATATTGTTTGAAGATGAGATAAACGAGTCGTGTAATACGGAGTCAGACCCAGCACACAGAAGAGATCCAACTCCTCTATAGTCGGCGCCAGTGCCACTGTCACCAGGGAGAGATCCAACTCCACCACTGTTGCTGCCACTACCACCGTCACCGAGAAGAGAGTCAACTCAGCCCCCTCCAAAGTTAGCAACAATGCCACCAAGGGAGCCAACACCTCCCCCTCCGAAGTTAGCACCAGTGCCTCAAAGATTGCCAATTCCTCCTCCGAAGTCAGCAACAGTGCCACCAAAATTGCCAACTCCTCCTCCGAAGTTGACAACACGCTCTCAGTCTAAGAAGGTGGCAGCACCTGAGACGTTGCCTTATGAAAGAACTACAGAGGAAAATAGAGCGATAGTGAACACCGAAGTCGAGAAACTTTTTTAAAAAGCGAGAGCCTGAGAAGAAAAAACCACTCACTGCAGAAACAAAAAAGTTTCTCTTGACGCTAAGCAAACCTGCTGTGGCTAAGTGTCAATCAGACTACGAGCGTATCAAAGAAAAGAAATCCTTGAGGCAGGCTTCTATCGACCAAGTACGGGAAGAACAACAACTAGAAAGATTCCTTAAGGATGCCAATATGACAAGAGAGCATTTTTTTAACGAGTCCATGGCACCCAAAGCAGCCGAGACATGGCAATTTAAGCTGGGCAAACTGTTGGTCGAGCCGGACGAGTGGGCCAAACTGACATATCAACTTCGGAAATTCTATGCGTGGTACATGAATGAGTCGAAGGAGGGTAGGGAAAGTTTCGAGGCCAGAGTCAAGGAACAAGATCTCCTCCATGGGGATGACAGTATTTTTATATTCTTCGAGGAAATGTATCGACTGTACCAGCATGATGCCCTCGACGTGTCTATCTTGAGTTGTTGGACTCTGTAAGTGTCGTATACGTATAATTCACAATATATATTTCTGTACCATTGTATTGAATCTCTTAACTTATTCCTTGTGTAGAATGGAGGTACAAAGATGCAGGAAGGAGTGCATTATGCATGTGGGATTCATCGACCCATATCTTGTCAACCCGACAATGATGAAATCTACCGACCTAAAAAAAACCGAGGACTATGTATTGAAGTGTCTTCTGAAGCTACAATTGAAGAAATAAATACTTTTACCCTACCACTAGGGGTACATGTTTTTACTCTTTTTGAGCAATATATCGTTAGAAATTAGGACCAACTAACCTATAGTGACCTATGTACAGTTTTCACTGGATCCTCCTTGTCATCCAGTCAGATATTAACAAGATCTTTATTTTTAACTCACAAAATAATCCGAAAGAAACCTACAAACCCGTCATTGACTTGCTACAAAGGTAAAAACCGACTATTTCGTTACTGCTCTTGTAATATTTGATTTGATTGAATCTAAGTCTACTTACGGTAATAATCACACACATACAGAGTGTACCCATGATACACTAAGAAGAGCATTAGATACAGGCCATACACGAAAGAATGGACAGTCCGACATGGCTTTCCTTGTAGGAAGCAGGGTCCGGGCAATAATTTATGTGGTTTTTATGTAATGGAATTCATGCACAGCTTCAACACAGAGGATTCAATCCTGCCGGAAGATCCTGAGGTAGGCGATATACACATTGATGACTAATTTTCAGGTTCGATACGCCAAAATCATATGTATTGATTTATTCAATTCTTGAAATTGCAGATCCTCGAGCTGTCCAAAGAACGTCTCATGCCTCGTGAAATCAACGCACTTCAAGAACAACTTGTCGGGTTTATCAATAACGAAATCATCAATCCAACCGGCGAGTTCCATGAAATTGGATCGTCTTTCTCATTACCTTCAACCCATAAAAAAGGGCAGAGTTCAGATCCATCGGTTCACAAGAAATCTTAAACTCCATAAGATTATTGTAATGAAACTTGATAAGTATGCGGTGTATATATATATTGTGTCGAGACATGATATTTTATAAATAAAATTTATATGTGCTTGTGTATATATGCTGTGATGAAACTTGATATGTATGCGTGTCTATTTCCGGCAACATCTAAAATTTGAAAATAGCACTGTACTGACGGCAACCGCCACGTTTTTTTTAAAAAAGGTAGGAAGCACCTATCAGTGCCGATTGGTAACAAACAACCGGCACTGACGGCACCCATATCAGTGCCGATTGGTATTACCAATCGGCACTGATAGGTGCACTATCATTACCGGTTCTCACCTAGAACCGGCACTGATAGTGATTTTCAGTGCCGGTTCCATACCTGACACTGATAGTCACTGACTATCAGTGCCGATTAATCAGTGCTGATTCATAAACTGATGCTGATCACGTTTTTGAATCGGCACTGATCACCTGTTCTGCGGTAGTGTTACCTATAATCTATCGCAGCCTTATCCCGATGGTAAATGCCAAAGTAAAAAATAAATCTGTTGTCTATTTAAATAATGGGTGATGGTGATTTTCGATGGGTACGTGCAGCACAATCCCACGAATGAACTGGAGAATACTAAGATGAGTTGTCTTGGAGCCCATTCTGATACTATATCGGAATCGGTTCCCAAGGAGCCGATTCAAATGGGCCAATTCTAATAGGGAGTTTTTAAGGCCCTGTTTGTTTCAGCTTCGGATTCTGATTTTCAGCTTTTATAATCCGAAGCTGAAACAAATAGACAGCTTTTGGTTATAGTTTTTTAAAATCTGCTTGTTGGATTGTGAGAATCTGAGAAGCTGGTTTTCCTCAGCTTTTGATAGATTGTGAAAGTCTATTTTACTAAACTGTCCATTAATTTTTTTTAGAATCTACAATCTAAAAGCTTTTCACAATCCAGCTTTTATAAGCTGCTTTTCAGAATCTCTAGCTGAAACAAACAGGTCCTAGGTAGTACGGGATCCTTGATTACGAATTTTGTATGAAGGTCCGTTCAATGAGGCGAGAGCGGTTGTTTTCCATTTCTGCAAGGTTTTCTTGCGAAATTTAAGCATGCAGCGGCAGGTACTACAGTCGACATGCAAGTTGCTGTCCTCTTTGGCATGCATGACAACGTGGGGGTAGGTGGGTTGTGCGTTTTCCATCATACTATGGATAAGCCGCGCGCACGTACACTTCTGGCCTAGCCAAACTTCCGCTGGCACGTACACGTTGAGCTCTGCATGGATATATATTGTTCATATATCACATTTCGCTTGGATTACTCCGGTCCATTTCGCGCATTTAATTTGTCTACTCGACACTAGCGCTTTAGCTTTTCTCCGAGCTAATCTGCTTCGTCTAATGGGATTTTGAGCGATATATATATATATATATATATATATATATATATATATATATATATATATATATATATATATATATATATATGCACAGCACGGACAGCACTCAGCACGGTCTGCATGGCCACGAACGTACCTACGTACGTACTCAGCAGGTGCAATTTGCTTTAAGGAATGGTCCGAGCGCCATCGATCTAAGGCTAGCTTTCTATTTGTTCCACTTGCATGCTCGACACCTGGTTCTGACACGGCAAACCCTATCCATAACTTTTGGTTTGACGAAAATATATCTTTTTCTACCTCCTTTATCAAAACAAGTTTTCTCCTTGGCAAATATTTAATAGCGGTCTATGGACCGGTTCAAGATGACCTTAAGTTTACTTTTTTAACAGAAATAGCACATGTTTGTAGTAGTGAAACTGACCCAATATTAATTGTGGGGATTTTAATATTATGCAGAAATCGTAGGACAAGAATAATGATAATTCCGATAGGATTCTGATGAGTACAAAATGGGAAGTAAAATACCCGAAGGTCTCAGTAGAGGTGTTGGATAAGGCAAGATCGAATCATACTCCGTTATTCCTCGATACGGGTGCTCCCTTCCAATATGGGAAACAACCTCCATTCAAATTTAAATTGGGATGGTTAATTCGTGATGGTTTCTAGGAGATGGTTGTCAACATCTGGCTAGGTGAACATCAGGGATCTAATCCCATTGAAAAATGGCAAAACTAAATCTGATCCCTTAGACAATATTTGAGGGGATGTGCTAAAAATACAACAGGAATTTTAAAGAAAGAAAAGAAACAGTTGGCCAATAAGGTTGATGAGCTCGACAAAAAGGCAGAAAATAATCCATTAACACCTACTGAGGTGGCCTTTAAGCATTACCTCAATGAGAGGCTTGCACTTTTATTGTGGCAAGAGGAGCTCAAATGGTACCAATGTGCCAAGGTGAAAGAGCTACTAGAGGGTGATAATAATACTGGTCACTTATTTGCAGGCAATAGATGACTCATGGGCCCCCTATGGCTGGATTTCCTCTAAGGCTTGATGACCCATTCCCTAGGCTTCGGAGAGCTTGCCCAGGCTCTAGAAGACTGGGGCTCTAGAGAGCTCAGGAGCCTGAAGACTCGAGAGGCCTTTAAGGACCTGAGATTCACAAACATAGGTTGATAAGGCCAAGAGCATTGGGGGTCCTTAAATATGGCCCCAAACAATTCCTTCCAAAGGTCAGCAACTTCTCTTATCTTGAGAGACAGTGACCAAAGAGGTTCACCATCTTCGAAAGCTGGACCCCCGGCTGGGAATCCAGAGCTAGCCCAAGAGCTCTAGAGAAATTTTTGATGAAGACCCTGTAATAATATCTGCAGGCTGAGGTCTTTCCCCTAACATTCAATATCCTAATTGTTTACCTATAATCTATCGCAGCCTTATCCCGATGGTAAATGCCAAAGTAAAAAATAGAGGACTTTTACAGTACACCTAAATGAGTGCATACCGTCCATTTTCTTCATCCGGTGGTTTAGATTGGTCCAATGATACTCTATCGCCCATCAGTATCATAGGTATCATTAAAGAGTATCATGGGTATCATTAAAGAGTATCATGGGTATCATTAAAGAGTATCATGGGTATCATAAGGGTAGGATTGGAAAAAAAAACTATGATAAACTTGTAAATTATATGTTTAATTAGGGAAGATCAAAATGTTAGTTTATTCTTCGGATAAGCTTTCACTTATTCTGTTCATTTCATTTATTAGGGTTTCCACCCTCCGTCGGTCGGTCGATGATGGGTGGCGAAGGTCCGAAGTCCGGTCAGTCAATAACGTAATTACCCCTAAGGGTATCAAGATAATTATAATAATACCTACTAAAATGGACGGTTAGATCACAACAATGATACTCTCCATCATCTAGTATTATGGTGTACTGTAAAGGTTCTCGAAAAATAAATCTGTTGTATATTTAAATAATGGGTGATGGTGATTTTCGAAGGGTACGTGCAGCACAATCCCATGAATGAACTGGAGAATACTATGATGAGTTGTCTTGGAGCCCATTCTGATACTATATCGGAATCAGTTCCCAAGGAGCCGATTCAAATGGGCCAATTCTAATAGGGAGTTTTTAAGTAGTACGGGATCCTTGATTACGAATTTTGTATGAAGCTCCGTTCAATGAGACGAGAGCGGTTGTTTTCCATTTCTGCAAGGTTTTCTTGCGAAATTTAAGCATGCAGCGGCAGGTACTACAGTCGACATGCAAGTTGCTGTCCTCTTTGGCATGCATGACAACGTGGGGGTAGGTGGGTTGTGCGTTTTCCATCATACTATGGATAAGCCGCGCGCACGTACACTGCTGGCCTAGCCAAACTTCCGCTGGCACGTACACGTTGAGCTCTGCATGGATATATATTGTTCATATATCACATTTCGCTTGGATTGCTCCGGTCCATTTCGCGCTTTTAATTTGTCTACTCGACACTAGCGCTTTAGCTTTTCTCCGAGCTAATCTGCTTCGTCTAATGGGATTTTGAGCGATATATATATATATATATATATGCACAGCACGGACAGCACTCAGCACGGTCTGCATGGCCACGAACGTACCTACGTACGTACTCAGCAGGTGCAATTTGCTTTAAGGAATGGTCCGAGCGCCATCGATCTAAAGCTAGCTTTCTATTTGTTCCACTTGCATGCTCGACACCTGGTTCTGACACGGCAAACCCTATCCATAACTTTTGGTTTGACGAAAATATATCTTTTTCTACCTCCTTTATCAAAACAAGTTTTCTCCTTGACAAATATTTAATAGCGGTCTATGGACCGGTTCAAGATGACCTTAAGTTCATCTTTTTAACAGAAATAGCACATGTTTGTAGTGTTGAAACCGACCCAATATTAATTGTGGGGATTTTAACATTATGCAGAAATCGTAGGACAAGAATAATGATAATTCCGATAGGATTCTGATGAGTACGAAATGGGAAGTAAAATTCCCGAAGGTCTCAGTAGAGGTGTTGGATAAGGCAAGATCGAATCATACTCCGTTATTCCTCGATACAGGTGCTCCCTTCCAATATGGGAAACAACCTCCATTCAAATTTAAATTGGGATGGTTAATTCGTGATGGTTTCTAGGAGACGGTTGTCAACATCTGGCTAGGTGAACATCAGGGATCTAATCCCATTGAAAAATGGCAAAATAAAATCTGATCCCTTAGACAATATTTGAGGGGATGTGCTAAACATACAACAGGAATTTTAAAGAAAGAAAAGAAACAGTTGGCCAATAAGGTTGATGAGCTCGACAAAAAGGTAGAAAATAATCCATTAACACCTACTGAGGTGGCCTTTAAGCATTACCTCAATGAGAGGCTTGCACTTTTATTGCGGCAAGAGGAGCTCAAATGGTACCAATGTGCCAAGGTGAAAGAGCTACTAGAGGGTGATAATAATACCGGTCACTTCTTTGTAGGCGATAGATGACTCATGGGCCCCCTATGGCTGGATTTCCTCTAAGGCTTGATGACCCATTCCCTAGGCTTCGGAGAGCTTGCCCAGGCTCTAGAAGACTGGGGCTCTAGAGAGCTCAGGAGCCTGAAGACTTGAGAGGCCTTTAAGGACCTAAGATTCACAGACATAGGCTGATAAGGCCAAGAGCATTGGGGGTCCTTAAATATGGCCCCAAACAATTCCTTCCGAAGGCCAACAACTTCTCTTATCTTGAGAGTGAAAGGATCGAATGGCCCAAGACGGGGGGGGGGGGTGAATTGGGCGCTAATTAAAACTTCTACCGCTTTCTAAAACAAATAACAACCTTAGCCTAGATAAAAGAGAATGCAACTATGTGATTTAAACTAGGACAATGCAACTAAACAAGCAAGATAACTAAGAGAGAGAACGGTAAAAAAAAAAGACTTGCAAGAACCAAGATACTCAAAGTAAAATGCGGGAATATAAATAGTTGGAGAAGAGAACACCAATTTTTTCCCGAGGTTTCGAGAAGTTGGCACTTCCCCCTAGTCCTCGTTGGAGCATCCACCAAGGATGTAGCTCCCCCTTGAGTCACCAAGACTCAAGTGCTCCCTCTTGATTGCCCCTTCTCCATCTCCGGATTGGCGGACATCAAACCAAGTACATCATCTCTTCCCGGGGCTCCCACAAGTCCTCCAAGAGCTCACTGAGAACACCTTCGATCACCAAGACCGTCTAGGTGTTGCCAACCACCAAGAGTAACAAGCTTCAAGCTTCACTTGATAAAGACAAAGCCTAGACAACAGCTAGATGCACACTTGTTACTCTCCAAGCACTAAAGATGTCCTTAATCTTCAACTAAGTACTTGAAATTAAACACAAGTGCTCTCTCTTGCTTCTAAATGACACACCAAGTGTATGAGCTGCTACAGGGTCGCAAGAGCCACTTATGAGACCAAATGAGTGGGTATTTATAGGCTAAGGATCAAGAATTAGCCGTTGCCTAACAACCCAGAATTTTTCTTAACGCCGGAAGGTCTGGTGTGAATAACTCTCTCCACATCGGAATATTCGGTGCTAATACCCCTGACAGAATAGCCGTTAACTGTTCCATTAGCCGTTAAAGCTCCGGCGTTTCATCCGGACTAACGCCGGATCATCCGGCGCATTGAAACCAGCCAGATAATAGTTTGCAACCTCTCTATATAAAATCATCCGGTGTTTACTCTTCACTACGCTGGACCATCCGGCGTGTAGAATCAAGCCGAGACTGCACTGCAAATATTGCTCCGGTGATCTCACCACTCGAACGCCGGACCATCCTGACCAAGCTAAAGAATTCTGCCGACCTCGACCAAAATAAACTCCGGTGAGTACACTCTTCATACAAAGGATCATCCGGTGAGTTGAATTTTCGCTGAATTTATCTAATTCAAACAATCTTGAGTTCTAACTTCTTGGACACTGAACCAAAAGCTTGTATGACCAACCTAGCTCTAGAAATTCACAAGTGTGCATCAACTATGTCTAGACTCACCTAGGTCAAGCTACAACTCTTAACCCCCCCCCCCTTTATAGTACGGTCAAAAGACTAAAAAGAAATAGAACCTATACTACTCTAAGTGTCATTCATCTCCTTATGACACTTAGAACTAGAAGGTCCTTAATCTTCATGCACCGGTCATTTGATTGTCCATATAAGCGCTTAAAGGGCCAAGAGTATCAAAGCATCATTGTGAACTAAGTTTTTCTTTTTCTTTGATACTGTTCAAAACGCATACGTTAGTCACAATGATACGGTTGTCATTAATCACCGAAACTCTTACCTCTTATCTAGGGGCCTAGATGCTACAATCTCTCCCTTTTTGGTGATTGATGACAACACATACTAGAAGTAAAGATATGAAATTGAAGAGCACCCTACCAAACTATGCAATTATCGGCATATATCAATTAAGCAAGAGAAAGTGTAGAGCTACAACGACCTATCATGCTAGTATAAATAAGAATTATGCGCGCATAAAAATAAACACAATGTAATGACAAGCGAAACACATCCATATAGAGAACCAAATAGCCTGTCATTACATCAAAAACCATAAGATCCAACAATCCGAACTTAACTACCCAAAAACCTAAACTCCCCCTGAATCAAAACCTCACTAGACTCTCCAGCTATTCTCTCTCTACCAACTCCCCCTATCACTAGACTCTCCCCCTTTGGCATCGAAGCACCAAAAAGAGGAAACTAGGATACGACTAAGCATCCGGAGCTAGAGGAGACTGAGGATCTGACGCTGCCGAAGAAGGTGCCACGACAAATTGAGAGCTGTGGACCTCGGAGTCTGAGCTGGACGGACTGTGACCCGCAGCTGCTGTCACCTCATCAATCTGATGCTGCACTGACTGAAGAGTAGCATCTGGCTCATCAAGTGCAGGCTTAGCGACTGGTGGAGGCACGACTGGCTGCTGCTGCTCGGTAACTGTCGGCTGTGGAGTATCCTCGAAGCGCAGAGGACCAGTGGGCAGAGGTGAAGTCAATGACGGTAACACTGGCCTCTGAGATGTCCCGACAGGCTCTAAGAGAACTCCAGTGACCAAAAGAGCTGACAGTGGAAAGCTGGACTCCGGAGTACTGAGCAGACTAGTGCTGCCGCCAGGGAGGGGACTGGGGACTGGAGCTCGTGCTGGAGCTAGTGCTGGCAACTGCTGCCCTGGCTGCTGGAGCAAAAATGAGAATAACCGAGTGTTGTTCTCCCTGTCGGCCAACAGAGCCTGCTGCTGCTGCTGAAGGGCTGCAAGCATGGCCTGCTGCTGCTGCTGGAGAGACTGGATAATCAGTGTCTGCTGCTCCTGCTGGCGAACGAAATCAGCCTGATACTTCAACTGCCTCTCCTCCTGGGCTGCCTACTGCTGAAGGATCATCTGCTGCTGCTGCACCATCATCTGCTGCTGCTGCTGC
Source organism: Phragmites australis (assembly GCF_958298935.1). Lineage (NCBI taxonomy): Eukaryota > Viridiplantae > Streptophyta > Magnoliopsida > Poales > Poaceae > Phragmites > Phragmites australis. The sequence continues at coordinate 17,500,459 of NC_084944.1, read as the reverse complement.
ATCTGCTGCAGGAACTGAGAAAATTCTGAAGACTGTGCAGCAGGAGGTGGCACTGGGGGAGTCATCTCAGGTGCTGAAGGAAGAGACACTGAAGGCTGTGCACCCTGAGTAGACTTGCCTGCCTCATGATCGTGACGACGTGGGAGAGGCGGCAAGAACTCCTGGTCCGCGGAGTTTGAGTCACTGTCAGAGACTATGTCGAGGAATGCCTATGGTAACTCAGCCTCGGCCTCTGCAAGGGCCTCATCCTCAGCAGCAACTCTCTCTCTCTCTCCTCAGGTGGGATTTTCTCCTGAGCGTGAGCCATCGCTCGCTGACCACGACGCCTGTCAGTAGGAGGAGCTGGAGCATACACCTTGAAAGACCGAGAAGACTCGTAAGTCTCAAAGAACTCTGGGGGTCTAGTGGTTTGAGCAAGCAAGAAAGATATGATATGAGCATATGGCTGCTGTCTGACCATCGTCATCCCATCGGCGATCACATCCTCGATCTCACACAGAATGAAGTCCACAATATGAAACCGCTGGTGAGTGAAGATGGATAGAATCAGCCACTGCTGAAGACTGGTGATTGACTCTGCGTTCCCAATCCTCGATAGCAAGCTATGCCTCAGAGCATTGTGAATGACTCGCACCTCCGGTATCAGCATATCTGGCAGTCTCCGAGAACCGAGAGGGAACGGTGGCCTGAGCAGAGGTCGGATCTGGTCATCCGTCGGGAAGATCCCACCAATCAGACCACGGCGAGTAGCGCTGGCTCCTGGATAGACAATCTCATGCAAACTCCTGTCAGACTCCTGCAGCCTCAAAGCCTCGAGAATGTCGGTCCTGTACAACCTCTGGAACTCTCCTTGGAACATGAACTGCACAAAAGATCTGTCCTCTGCGATCCAAGCTGTAGCATAGAAGACTCTCACCCAATCCTCAACATAGTGGTCTACATCTGTCAGCAAATCTGTAAGGCCTGGAATCGAGTCAAAGTGGCACCTCACATCTGCTCCCCCTGCGGCTATCCCCATATACCTCCAGTTGAGCGTCTTGTGAACGCTCAAACTGACCTTCAGCTTCTGATATGAAACAAAGAAGCTCTCCTGCAGGAGGGTATGGAACCTCGGGTCTGCTCCCTCTTCTCTCTCCTCAGGAAACCACTCGTCAATAGGTACAAACCGCAGCTTCTTGACCTTTGGTGACTTGTAGGAAGTCAAGTCACGCAAACGTCTCTCCGCCCGTGGCTAAGGCTCCCCTGACTGCTGCTGCTGCTGCTCCTCCTCCTCGGGCTCCGGCTCCTGACGAGCCCTCTTCCGGCTGCCTGATTGGCCGGAAGGCGTCGAGCTCACCCCTCTAGTGGAACGGGAGCAGGTGGATCGACGCACAGGTGTAGCGGTGTCTCAGATCTCAAACCCCTACCCCTGCTGCTGCCTATTGTAGGCATCCACTGCTGCATTTGCTCTCTCCCACTCCTTCTCAGTTGGAGTCCTCTTAGCCTTCTCAACAACCTTGCCCTTGCCCTTGTCAGTGCGCTCACGACCCATCAGAATAGATGAAAGATAATGCCGAGATGAGCGAACGCATTGAGTTTATGAGATTTTCAAGAAAAGAACCCCAAACATACCCTAAGCATGTAAAAGATGTGAAAATCAACAAACATGCTAGGATTTGGATTACGACACAAGAGAATGGATCAATTTGCAGAGTTTTTGAGCCAAATTTGAGCAAATTGATCAAAAAGACAAGAATTTAAGGCAATATTGGATGAACTTGACGAATTTAGCAATTGAAGCTCAAAAATTATGAACATGTCCTCAATTTATGATAGTTGAAAGTCAATTTTCACAAATTGCAAGAATTTGACTTGGATTTGCATGAATATAGATGAGATTTGCATGAATTTGATTGGATTTGCAAGATTTTGACCAAATTTAGCACAAATTGATGAACATGTACTCAATTTATGATAATTGAAAGTCAATTGTCACAAATTGCAAGAATTTGACTTAGATTTGCATGAATATGGATGAAATTTGCATGAATTTGCTTGGATTTGCATGAATTTGACCAAATTTAGCACAAATCGATGAACATGTACTCAATTCATGGCAATGAGTGGGAATTCAAGCTAACAAAGTTTGCCTCAGATTGATGAAGATTTGAAAGGAATTTGAGCAAAATTTGGACAAAATTGAATTGAATTGATCTAGGGTTTGGCACATTTGACAAATTTTGATTGAGACTTGTGTTCACCACTGCTAAAAGGATGTAGAGGCCGGCGGTGAGGGAGGACTTCGTTGGAGAGGTCGGCCGGCGACGCTGGACTACGGCGGCGCGGAGGAAAAAAGGCCGGCGCAGGAGAAGAAGACGGCGCTGGGGCACGGGCTGCGGTGGAGAGAGGGGGCGGCCGGCGACGTACTGGGATTGATGATCGGCGACGAGTGGTGGCGTGGTGCGCAGGACGGCGAGGGAGCTCAGTGCGATGGCGAGTCGGCGAGTACGAGCGACGGCGAGGGAGAAAAACAGAGGAGAGGCAACAGGCGACCGACGGAACGCTCATATGATAGGCGGGGCCCGCTCAAATTTGTGAACGCCGGAAGATCCGCTGATTTAGGAACTGAACGTCGGAAAGACACCGGATCAAAAATTCCCGAGAGCATTCGACCCAGGTCGTGAACGCCGGATAGTCCAGTGACGAGGGCACTGAACATCGGATAAACGCTGGAACAAATTTTCTAGAGAGCACTCCATACTGCCCAAAAACATCTTCTGCACGCCGGAAATTCCTCTGAGACATGTACTGAACGTCGGACCTTCCGGTGCATATCCTTTTGAGCTCGTTTTCATTAAATTGACCGGATAATCCAGTGATAACTTCGAGCAGACGCCGGATCATTCGGCGATAAAAAAAAATGAGCTGAACTAAAATCTCTCACTGCGTCCAAATTTCAAATAACCACTCAACAAAAACACATATTTGAATCAGTTTGAGTGAAATCTTGACCCTCTCAAACACTCATTTGCAAATATTCGCCAAAAGTCTTTACCATATATAATTTTTCGAAATAGGCAACTAAGGACCAAAGAAAGAGGGAGAAAATTCCAAAGGAAATGTTTGAGTCACATTACCTATGAACTTAAAGATTAAGGCTTTAAATTCGATAGGTCATGACTCAATAGGCATTAAGCACTTATATCAATTTAAGCACACTTATAGAGTTGTATGTTCACATCAAGAATGATCAACAAACTCAAAGAGTGATATTCTCCTTTGTGATCTCTCTACCGCCAATGCTTATGCAATGCAAGATACATGGATGAAAGTAAACATGAGTGCATATTATATGACATGTGAATGCGAAGCATAAAATTAATCAATCTTGTCATATTACTTCTCTTCTCAAGCTTCTTCATGGTGAACCCAACAACATGCCTTGAGAAAAATTAGAGAACCACCATCTCAAGCAGAACCCGCGTTCACCACTATCTTGAGAAGGTTAGACAAGCTCCTATTATGAATGCATCTACATGACAAGGCATCACATGACATTAGAAGAATTGATCACATTTAGTTCATTTCGCAATCTACTAAAAGTGGCTTCATCTAGAGGTTTAGTGAAGATATCTGCCAATTGATCTTCCGATCGAACACTACTGAGAGAGATATCATTATTAGCCACATGGTCTCTTAGGAAGTGATGACGGATATCAATGTGCTTTGTGCGAGAGTGTTGAACGGGATTGTTAGAAATTTTTACGGCACTCTCATTATCACAAAGGAGTGGAACCTTCTCTAGACGAACACCAAAGTCTAACAAGGTTTGATTCATATAGAGGATTTGAGCACAACATGCTCCGGCAGCAATGTATTCCACTTCCGCTGTAGACAAGGCTACCGAGTTTTGCTTCTTAGAACTCCATGAGACTAGGGATCGCCCTAGCAAGTGGCACCCACCCGAAGTACTCTTGCGATCCACACGACATCCGGTAAAGTCCGAATTCGAGTATCCTAGGAGTAGGAAACTAGCGCCTTTTAGGTACCACAAGCCTATGCTAGGTGTATTCTTTAGGTATCTAAGGATTCTTTTTACCGCGCTAAGATGTGATTCCTTAGGATTAGCTTGAAAGCGAGCGCACATGCATACACTAAACATAATATCGGGCCTAGATGCGGTAAGGTAAAGGAGTGACCCAATCATAGAACGATAGAGTTTTTGGTCAATTGATTTACCCGTTTCATCCAAGTCGAGATGTCCATTTGTAGGCATGGGGGTTTTGATTGGCTTGCACTCATCCATCTTAAACTTCTTGAGGATATCCCTCGTGTACTTCTCTTGATGGATGAATTTCTCTTCCTTCAATTGCTTGATTTGAAATCCAAGAAAGTAGTTTAGCTCGCCAATCATCGACATCTCGAACTCCCTAGACTTCATGTCACCAAATTCCTTGCAAAACTCTTTGTTAGTTGAACCAAATATTATATCATCAACATAAATTTGACACAAGAAAAGCTCATTGTCGATGATCTTTGTGAACAATGTGGTGTCCACCCTCCCGATCTTGAAGCCTTGGTTGATGAGGAAGTCACATAGGCGTTCATACCAAGCTCGTGGGGCTTGCTTGAGTCCATAAAGCGCCTTGACCAACCTATAAACATGATTAGGACATCTAGGATCTTCGAAACCGAGGGGTTGTTCAACATATACGAGTTCATTAATAAGGCCATTTAATAATGCACTTTTCACATCCATTTGATAAAGCTTAATGTTATGATGTGAAGCAAATGCAAGAAGGATACAGATGGCTTCAAGCCTTGCCACAGGAGAGAATGTTTCGCCAAAATCCAAACCTTCAACTTGTGCAAAACCTTGTGCGACAAGTCTTGCCTTGTTACGTACCACCACACTATGTTCATCTTGCTTGTTGCGGAAGACCCACTTGGTTCCAATCACATTCTTGTCTTGAGGCCTCTCTTCAAGTATCCATACCTCATTGCGGGTGAAGTTGTTAAGTTCTTCTTGCATTGCCAACACCCAATCCGGATCCTTGAGAGCCTCATCTACATGTGTGGGTTCTGAACAAGAGACAAACGAGTAATGTTCACAAAATGAAGCACACTGACGAGAGCGAGTTTGTACTCCCCTAGATGGACTCCCAATGATCAAGTTAATCGGATGATCCTTGAAAATGTGTGTATGCTTCACTTGTGGTTGTTGAGGTGTATCTTGTGGTAGTCCAACATCTTGAGCTTGAGCTTGAGCTTCCTCTTGAGAGATATAGATTTCATGTGAAGGAAGTGGTTGATCATCCTTTTCTTCATCTTTATCAACTTGGGGTGCGATTGAGGTGTGCGGAATTTAAGTAGAGGGTACATCATCATCCTCCTTAGGCTTGATATCCCCAATTGCCATATTCTTCATTGCATTTCTCAAGGGTTCATCACCTACATCATCACAAGAAATATATTCTCCTTGGAAGCCATTAGATTTATCAAACTCCATATCACAAGTTTCTTCAACAAAACCGGTGGCATTGTTGAATACTCGATATGCTTTGGAGATCGATGCATAGCCAACAAGAAAACCAACATCACAACGTTTTTCAAACTTGCCTAGGCGTTTCTTTTTCTTGTAGATGAAGCACTTACACCCGAACACCCGGAAGTAGGAGATATTGGGTTTTCTCCCAATGAGAAGCTCGTATGGCGTCTTTTTCAATAGTCGGTGTAGGTAGACTCGGTTAGATGCATGACACGCCGTATTGATTGCTTCCGCCCAAAACTTCTCCGGCGTACCATACTCATCCAACATTGCTCTTGCAAGCGTGATCAAGGTCTTGTTCTTCCTCTCCACCACGCCATTTTGTTGAGGAGTGTAGGTGGATAAAAACTCATGCTTGATGCCTCTATCATCGCAAAAATCTTCAATTTGAGTGTTCTTGAACTCCGTGCCATTGTCACTCCAGATCTTCACAAGTGTGGACTCAAACTCATTTTGAGCCCTCTTTGCGAACTTCTTGAAGATCCCAACGGTCTTGCCCTTGTCATCTAGAAAGAAAGTTCATATGTATCTTGTATAATCATCAATAATGACAAGAAAATATAGATTACCACCAAGACTTTTGTAGGTAGTTGGTCTGAAGAGATCCATGTGTAGAAGTTCCAAGGGTCTTGATGTAAACATCATGAACTTGTATGGATGAGAACTTGCAACTTGTTTTCCCGCTTGGCAAGCACTACACAACTTGTCCTTCTCGAAAACCACGTCCTTCAAACCAACCACCATTCCATTCTTGAATACCTTCTTGAGTTGGCTCATCCCAATGTGTGCAAGCCGACGATGCCAAAGCCAACCCATAGATGTCTTGGTGAAGAGGCACGTAGTCAAGCTAGCTTCATTAGAGAAAAAATCCACAAGATAGATATGCCCATGTCTAAAACCTTTAAAGATTAGATCATTATGCTTCTTGCTAGTTATGACAACATCAACATCAACATCAGTAAATAAGCATGTGAAGCCTAGATCATATAGTTGAGCTACGGAAAGCAAATTGAAGCTAAGCGACTCTACTAAAAGAACATTAAAAATAGAAAGATCATTTGAGATAGCCACCTTACCCAAACCTACCACATTTGCCTTAGAGTTATCACCAAATGTGACTTTATCATGATCACCCACTTCATCTTCTAGAGAGGTGAACATCGTTACATTGCCGGTCATATGTTGTGTACATCCGCTATCAAGCACCCAATATTTTTCACCGGCTTTGTAGTTCACCTACACACATGGGATCAAGCTTTTTGTTTAGGTACCCAACCAAGTTTGGTACCTTTCATGTGAGACACAAGAGATTTAGGCACCCAAAGTTGCCTAGGAAGTTTGCCCTTAGCTTGAGTTCCAATAAATTTTGCCATGATTTTACCACTTTTAAGCTTATGCAATAGAAAATGATGATAATTAAATGTGGACTTGTATTTAGAAGGCAAAATAGGAAGGGGTTTAGTAGGAATTGGACACTCCCTCGTGTGGTGTCCGGTGACTTGACAATGTTGGCAATATGAACCAACTTCCTTGATGAAACAATTCTTGATCTCCGGTGTCTTCATGACCCTTTTTACCGGGTTAGGGAAGCATCCAAGTCCTTTCTTGTTGTAGTATAAAGCATTCTTCATGAGAATTTTCTTGTGCTTGTACTCCCCCTTAGTCAACCGAGCCACACAAGACTTGAGACTTGCAACCTCACTTTCAAGCTCTTGCTCCCTTGCATGGTTAGTCTTAGAGGATGATGTAACATCACATGGTATATCAAGAAGATCATCACAAGAGGTAGATGCATTAACCTTAACTACATCAATATCAACCAATTCATTCAAGCTACGATCAATGGCATCATAAGCATACTCAAGTTCTTGGTGTTTGTATATCAAGCCATTATGCTCAAGTTTTAGCTTGTAGTTACTAGCCTCAAGAGACTTGCTAGATGCAACTACTTCATCATGTTTCTTAAGCAAATTATTGTATTTAGCAAGCAACTCATCATGACTAGAACTAAGCATGGAATTAGCATTTTCAAGAGACTTGATTTTAGCCTTTTGCCTTTTGATAATAGTAGCATAGTCATTCATTAGCTTAGATAGATCATTAGGAGAAAGACCATCATCATCACTACTATCATCTTCCTCACTACTCACCTTGTTGTTACCTTTTGCCATGAGGTACATAGGTGGTGGAGGTAGAGGTGAATCATCATTGACGATGGCGAGACCCGCGAAGTTGTTGTCATCATTATCACTTGAATCATCACTTGAGCTTTCACCAGAGACCCATTCACCAACAATGTAGGCCTTACGTCCTCCACCCTTTTTGTTGAAGAGCTTCTTCTTCCTCTTGTCTTGATCCTTCTTCTTGTGCTTGTCCTCATCCTCACTTGCATCCAACTTCTTGGACTTGTTCTTGTTTCTCTTGTCGGGATGAGGGCAATCATATGATATGTGACCAAGGTTACCACAATTGTAGCACTTCTTCTTGTCTCCGCCACCGAACTTGTCAAATTTCTTTGAGCGAAATTTGTTCTTCTTGGGATCATAGTTGTAGCCCATCTTTTGAAACTTAGAAATCATCCTTGTGGTTCTTCTCATGAGAAAAGGAAGCTCGGTGTCGGAGTCATCATCAACATCTTCATCATTATCATCATCTTCATCGCTTTCACTTGATGATGGAAGCTTCATCTTCTTCTTCTTGTTGTCAACTATCTTTGCTTTCAGAGAAAGGTTTTTCTTGGATGATGACTCATGATCTCCAAACAAGAACATCTCATGAGCACATATCTTTCCCACGGCATCGGTGATGGTCATGTCATTTATGTCCCTTTCATGAAGAAGAGATATGATAATGTTGTATTGTGGCTTGGGAAGCACCATCAAGATCCTATGAATAATGTCTCCATCGGACAATTGGGTGAGTTCAAGGGAATTGATATCTTCCACAAGCATGTTCATACGAGAATACATGTCATTGCATAATTCATTTGGAAACATCTTGAATTGATTAAGAGCATTCATAAGCACATGATATCTTTCCTCACGAATTCTCCTAGAACCCTCATGAATTTCACAAAGAGCGGTCCAAATATTTAATAGCGGTCTATGGACCGGTTCGATGACCTTAAGTCTGCCTTTTTAACAGAAATAGCACATGTTTGTAGTGTTGAAACCGACCTAATATTAATCGCGGGGATTTTAATATTATGCAGAAATCGTAGGACAAGAATAATGATAATTCCGATAGGATTCTGATGAGTACGAAATGGGAAGTAAAATACCCGAAGGTCTCAGTAGAGGTGTTGGATAAGGCAAGATCGAATCATACTCCGTTATTCCTCAATACAGGTGCTCCCTTCCAATATGGGAAACAATCTCCATTCAAATTTAAATTGGGATGGTTAATTCGTGATGGTTTCTATGAGATGGTTGTCAACATCTGGCTAGGTGAACATCATGGATCTAGTCCCATTGAAAAATGGCAAAACAAAATCTGATCCCTTAGACAATATTTGAGGGGATATGCTAAACATACAACAGGAATTTTAAAGAAAGAAAAGAAACAGTTGGCCAATAAGGTTGATGAGCTCGACAAAAAGGCAGAAAATAATCCATTAACACCTACTGAGGTGGCCTTTAAGCATTACCTCAATAAGAGGCTTGCACTTTTATTGCGGCAAGAGGAGCTCAAATGGTACCAGTGTGCCAAGGTGAAAGAGCTACTAGAGGGTAATAATAATACTAAATACTTCCAATTAGTAGCCAATGGTAAACACCGAAAGCAATAGATATACAAACTAGAAGACGAGAACGGCAATTTCATCAGGGAAGCTGATCTCAAAAGGTTTATCACAAAATATTATAAGGGGTCATTTGGTAAGCCGGAGCATAATACTTTTGCGATGGATGAGTTATTCATAAATGATATACCCCAAGTAAGTGAATAAGAGAATAACATTCTTATAGAACCCTTTGATGAACAAGAGGTAGTACACAATATTTCAGATGGAGCATAATATAGCCTCAGGCCTTGACGGCTTCTCTACTGAATTTTATCAGGTTTATTGGAAGTCATCAAAGGTGACCTGATGGCTATTCCCTGATTTCCACCAGGGACAACTGGCCATTTATAGCCTTAATTTTGGGGTGATAACACTTATCCCAAAAATTTAGGAGGCTTTGAATATTCAGACCATCCTATATATCTGTTAAATGTCAGCTTTAAGATATTCAGCAAAGTAGGCACTAACAGGATTGGTACTGTAGCAAAAGGATAATAAAATCTACTCAAACTGCCTTCATGCTAAGATGAAACATCATGGAGGGTGTAATAATATTACATGAAACCATCCATGAACTACATATAAAGAAACATAATGGTGTGATATTGAAACTTGATTTTGAGAAGGTCTATGATAAAGTGAAATGGCCATTTCTTCAACAAACTCTATGAATAAAAAGATTCTCTACACAATGGTGTGAGTGGATCTAAAACTTTGTGTCGGGAGGACATGTAGGAATTAAAGTCAATGATGAGGTTGGCCTCTATTTTCAAACGCACAAAGGTTTAAGGCAAGGTGACCCCTATCACCCATCCTTTTTAATATTGTAGTAGATATTCTTGCAATATTAATATCAAGAGCCAAAAGGGATGGAAAAATAATAGGTTTGGTTCCACATTTAGTATGTGATGGTCTGTCTATTCTGCAATATACAGATAACACCATCATTTTCATGGATCATAATTTGGAACAAGCAAAGAATATGAAACTTGTCCTTTGTGTGTTTGAGTAGCTCTCGGGGTTGAAAATAAACTTACAGAAAAGTGAGCTGTTCTGTTATGATGAGGTAAAAGAAATGTGAAGACCAATATACTTATTTATTTGGGTGTAATACTGATACATATCCTTTTAAATATCTTGGCATTCCAATGCATCATCAAAAATTAAGAAATAGTGATTAGAAGGGGGTTGAAAGTCGATTCGGACGGAAATTTTTGGATGGGAAGATGATGTCAGCTGGAGGCCGATTAGTGCTTATTAATTCGGTCCTCAGTAGTCTTTCAATTTTCATAATGTCCTTCTTTGAGATACCACGTGGAGTACTTAAAAGACTGGAGTATCTACGATCCTGATTTTTCTAGCAAGGTGGCAATCACAAGAAAAAATATAGACTAGCACGCTGGGATATTCTTTGCCAACCCAAGGACTAAGGGGGCTTGAAAATTACCAACCTTTCGGTCAAGAATATTTGCCTTCTAAGCAAATGGCTCTTTAAGTTGTTTCATAAGGATGGGGTTTGACAACAACTGCTTAGGAATAAGTATCTTGGTTCCAAAATACTCACACATGTCTAAGGACAGCCAGATGATTTACACTTCTGGACTGGTCTCATGAAAATAAAAATGAATTCTTCAAATGGGGGTCCTTTCAAGTACAGAATAGGAAGCAAATTCGCTTCTGGAATGATATTTGGCTAGGTAAATGCCCACTAAGCCAATGTTATCCCTTGTTGTACCAGGTGATAAGACATAAACAAGTCACAGTAGCGGAGGTTATGAGAAACATACCTTGTAATTTATCATTATGTCGACCGATCACTTGGAGCAAACTAATTGAGTGGCAACAATTGACATTGCAACTTGTTCATATCTAGCTTTCTAATGACACATATTTTTTCAAATGGGAATTGAATGGGAAAGGACTATTTACTGTACAGTCGATGTACAAAACAATACTAAACCAACCCATTAATCCCAAATAAGTGGTTGTGGTAACTCAAGCTCCTGTTAAAAATAAAAGTTTTCTTATGGTACATAAGACGTGGGGTGATTTTGATCAAAAATAATCTAGCCAAAAAAAACCCTAGAAGTGTAGCCTCAAGTGTCCTTTTTTAATCATAATGAAACTATCTAGCACCTTTTCTTTGAATGTTCTTTAGCTAAGACTATCTAGTATACAATCAGAATAGCCGTAGGGTTTAAGAAATCGAGGAACATGTCACATTTGATTGGTGCTTGGTTACGGGAGATAAGAACTAAGAAAAAGAGAAGAATCTTAGTTGGGATATTGGCAATATTTTGAGCTATTTGGCTCTGTCGTAATTATATAGTATTTCATGAAAAAACAAAAATATCTTTCATGCAGGCGTTTTTTAGAGATACTTACTGACTAAGATTTTGGAGGCTGCTAAACAGGAAGATTAAAGGAAAGAGTTTCTGGTGGTCTGTCATATGTTAAAGGTTGTGGCAATAGAGCTCTTCGCTAAGTATGGGTGATCATGTAGTTATAGATTGCAAGCTTCATAACTTTAATCTTTTTACTTTGTTTCCTCTTCGTGTGATGTTGACTAATAGGCCACGACTTTGTAATAATCAACTGTTAACTGTATGTATCCCATGATATAAAAGGCCGGATGCTTATCCATTTTCTAAAAATTAATAGTTTCATAGTCATAGGTGAATGTGACCAGACAAATGCTTTCTGATAATCAAGCGAAACATCATGATGTATTATATATGCGAAAAATGGAACTTAATTCCATGTGAATTTAGCTGCTGTACACACACTATATATATATATATATATACTCGTGGCCTTTCTCAAATGTCATCATCACAAGATTATCTTGTCTAGCGTTATGGGGGACAAGGATTACACCGATGCTTATCGGCCTAAAAGCTCTCTACTAGTTTAGCCAACAGATAGAGCGCCACAAGGCCACCACATTGGGAATTTAGTCGGAAATTAAAACAAACACGCCCGATTGGTCAAAATTACTTTTAGGCCAACATTTCAGCACCCGTACGTTTGAAACGCTAGAATTTCATATGAACTTCACATACAATGAAATTCCCGTGCCGAAATAGAGATTTGATGGCATTGCTTTGCTTTTGTAGAGGCGACCTCCTACAAATTAATACTCTAATATTTAAGTTATGTTAGAAGTAACCGGTCAGATGCCAGTTTTATCATTGTCAAAAAGCTGATCCTGAAGTTGTAAGGCAAAAAGAGGCATCTTAATGAGAGAAATGGAAGAAAAAGTAAAAGGTGTAATAGGACTAAAATATGATACTTAGATAAAGAATGTAAGTTTTCCTTTTTAGCATTGACTGGGCTTGTTAGACAAATAAAACATAATCTCTTTGATTCCAAATTTAAGTCTATTAGAACATCGACATGCAGTGGCAGAGTGTGTCTAAATATAAAGGGGGCAAATTAGGGACGAACACTCGTTGTCTTTGCACATGAAGACGCGATGAGAATGGGTGTTGGGGGCCTGAGAGAACCTATTTGCCACTAGTACATATCCTTGAGAGTATATACTTCCGGCTCGATCTATAGTTGATCTGTTAGAACTAAAATATATACTACTTTCTTATATGTATGTATTATTTTCTAAAATATATATACTACTTTTTAAGATGTACATACTCTTCCTGAACACCCATTAGAGGGAGTATGTACAACTAGAAGTACAGAAAAGACTTCTTTATTTTATATATTATTAAAGTATATTTTATTATGAATCTAGTAGAATTAGCCATATATTCCTAATGTATATGATTTTTAGCTATTGATAGTCAAAGCTAAAAAATTTGATTTAGAACAAACATAAATAGACTTATACTTGTGATCGGATGGAGTACTTTAGTAATTAAGTTTTGCACTGTTAGAAGTAGTTGGTCCTGAAGTTTGAAGGCAAAAGGAAAATTATTGATGAGAGAAATGAGAAAAATATATATAAGTTTTCCTTTCAGCATCGACTGCTCTTGGAATTGGAACCTTGTTATCATTAAGAGCTATCTTAAAAAATACTGAAAAAATTGTTCCGCTTCCCATTTTCTTTCCAAGTTCCTGTGAAGTTTTTTTTTTTTTTTTTTTTAGAAGCTTCCTGTCGATTTCATACCGATGATTTGAGTATATCGCTTTCAAAAGACGGATAAAATAAAATGACGAAACTTCTTAGTTTATCAAGAAAAACGTTGGTTAATTCAACTCCAGGTGTGTGTATATTCTGTCACAGTCGCTGGTTACCAGAAAGCGTCAAAAACTGAAGAGAAGCGTCAGGCAGGAGCTGGCGAAGAATACTAATAGCTAAATCACCAAGTCAAAGTTTGCCGTGCAATATGCACTGCACTTAGCCACTGACTGCTACTACTTCCTAGTAGTTGCAGAGCTGTAGCTCAGGGAGCATGCATGCTAACCCAAATGAATTGATTCCCTCTTTGACTACATACTGCCAGCCAATTTGGAATATTAATCCCACAGCCGTCGTAGTAGCAAACGTGCTCGCTTCATTCAGATGGAGATGTGGACATCCCGAATGGTTTATGATAGCTCGCACCATTTTTTGGCCCTGTCTACCTCGTGCTCGAGTAATTTAGGACCCCTCACACTCGAATTTTTCAGCTGTAGGTTGAGAGTACCAGTTTCTGGTTCTTCAGTCCGTATGTAGAGCATGGGAGAAACACCTGACTAAACGTGGATAATTTACCCAAGTTATTCAGTTTGTACGTCAGATGGAGCCGGTGCCTCTCGCAAGGAGCTCGGGCGTCTCCCCTCCTCCTCCCGTTCAAACCAAAAATCCCCACCAAATCCTGCCAGATCCTCTCCAAATCCTGCCAAATTCCGCCCCTGCCTCACCCTCCCTCCTTCAGATTTGTCGACCGCTGCCCTCTCCTCCAAATTCATCACGGTTCTCACTCTCGGAGTTCGAACCTCGAGCCACCGTCGGTGCGGTGTCCATTCCAGATCTTGCTTTTGCAGTCGCGCTGAGCGAACTCTCCGGCCCCCTTTCCGGTCAGATCCCCAAGGCCAGCAGCGCCCTCCTGCGCCAGAGCTTTGATGTGGCCTGTGTTCAGCGCTCGTATGCGGACGTCGTCAAGTTGGGTGCACGCTTGTATTCAACCTCGGCCTTTACTGCTCCCCCCCCCCCTCTGGCGCCTCATTCATGCTCCGAGCAACCTGCTGATGCGACTGCTCCTCTCCACGACCTCATAGTTCAGCCCCCCTTGTTAGAGGAGCCTACAATTTCCAAAGATCCTTTGTTCACCTGTGCGGGCAGATCTCTCGCTTCCCCAGTTTCTCTACCAAGGTATCCGGCAGATCCGGCTCTTCAATGCTCCTCCCTCCCACTGCTCAAGCCGCGCATTCAAGTTGGCGTGCGTCTCCCCGAAGAGTCTTGGTCTGCAGAAGGGGAGGTGGGATCTCTGGTACGGCGAATCCTCCATTGAAGCAGGGCGGGAGGCTCGAAGCGATACTCTGATTTCTAATGGATGGAGCCTCGTGAAACCGCGATTCTGGTGGAGGAAGGAGTCTTCGCATTCAAGGCCTTCTCCTACCAGACGTTCTTCAGTTAAGTCAGTGAAGCGCTTCCTGTTGGCCAACTACGTGAGGAGAGTTCAATGCAAGTGCCTCAATTGCCTTGCATCTAACCACCGGGTTGCCTCCTGCCGCGACCCTACTAAATGTTGGCTCTACAAAGGCTCTGGCCATCGGTCTGGTGAGTGCTATTTGAAGGCCTCCTCCTATAGCTGATCCAGTTCAAGTGTGCAGAGTGATCACCTTCTCCCTCTTCCACTTAGCAATGCTGAGACTGACCTCTTCTCCCCACCCTCCAAGCCGGCTACGTCTCGTGGGATGTCTAGTTTCCCCAGCGACCCGACAGCCTGGCCTTTGGAGGATTATGCGGCGGTGGCCACAACATGTAGCATCAGGCGCCAAAAGGAGCTGCTGCACGATAGAGCGGTGGTTTGCTGGATGGTGGGGACTCGGCCTGACATGGAGCCGTCAGTCCTCTCTGATGCGCTGATGACTTCCTTTCGCATTGGTGTGCAAGACTATCAGCTAGTGAAGCATCATCTGGAAGACTTCCTCATCATCTTCGCCAACAGACGCATCCGTGACAACATTGTCAATGCTCATAGGCTTCCCTTCAGGGGCCGCGACTTCCGCTTTGTGGCGTGGAATGATTGGAGGTTTGCCGACACATCCAACTAGGGTTTTCATGTTAGACTGCGTATTGAGGGCATCCCAGCTCATGTGTGGTTTGAGGAGGTGGCGGCACTGGTGATAGGGCAACATTGCTCGATTCACTACGTCGAGGAGCACTCAAGAAGGCGGGAGCGAACGCGAACCTATGATCTGTGGGCTTGGTGCAACAATCCGAGCCTCATCCCCAAGTTGGTTTGGCTCACCATCACTCAGGCAGATCGTGAGCTCCCACCAGCCTTCATCCCTCGGTGCGACGTCGAGATTCACTATGACAGGCCTACAGACCTCAAGCATGGCCAATCTTATTGGCTCTTCATTCATTTGGAGGTGATCCAGGACCTTGCCTTCCTCATAGCCAACCCTCCAGATCCTCGCCTCAGCAACCGCCGTTGGGAACGCTGCCTGGACTGGAATTATGGCTTGCCAGATGGAGGTGTCCAGGCTGCCCATATCGCTCAGCATCCCTGCCACAGCGGTGGCGACCGCGGCTGTAGGGACCATGACGAGGATGCTGACGAAGACCGTACCCGGCACAACCACCGCCGACATCGAAGTCGTTCCCTTTGGTCTTGCCTCTCGTGCCCCTGTCG
Source organism: Phragmites australis (assembly GCF_958298935.1). Lineage (NCBI taxonomy): Eukaryota > Viridiplantae > Streptophyta > Magnoliopsida > Poales > Poaceae > Phragmites > Phragmites australis. The sequence continues at coordinate 17,484,348 of NC_084944.1, read as the reverse complement.
TGACGAAGGTAGTGCGGTCCGCGATGGGGGGTATTCACGGGCGCCATGGGTGTCGTCGGGTGGCCGCTCTTCCCTCGACCTCGCCTCCAAGAACCCTGGTGCGACACCAGCAACTCAAAATCCAGAAGAGCATTTGGCGCAAGAAAGTCTCTTTTGCCTCGCCGATTGCCACGGTGTGCACACCGCGTTGTCCAGTGCAACTTTTGCTGCCTATTGGAGGTCACTGCAACCCAATTGACCTCTTCCCCGACTTGCATTACAGCCCGGGCCCTGTGTTTGTTGATCCTATGCTGGCTGAACTGGACTCTTTCTCATCCTGTGCAGGGTACACCAGAGAGCTTTCTGTTGCTGCAGTCGAAGACGTATCTGAGACGCCTGTTGTTTCGAGAGACCCGTCTCCAAATCCTGACAGTCCGCTGGCGCCCTCTCCTATGCACACCCCCTCGCTTTAGCGTAAGAGTCCCCCCTTCACCTCCACTTCCATGGGCTGCATCATTAGTACTATTGCAGATCCTATGTTTTCAGATCTCTGCTCTCAAATGCCTGCCCACACAGAAGGGACAGTGGCCGACTCACCAGAGACAACGCAGATTGTAGATCAACAGTCTCCCCCTGATGCGGATCCGAGGACCCTGTCGGCTGGCTTGATGATGTCCATAGAATCTGCTCCCCCAGAGGGGCTCCTGGCGATGAATGAACAACCTGTTGCAGTCATTCCAGTCAACGCTGACCACATGCAGGTAACCTATGTTCAAGATTTTATTGCCTCAATCACCAACCCCATTGTAATACCCATTTTACAGAGCTCTCCGATGTCCATCCCTAGTGGGCCATCTTGTGTTTCGACCCTACCCAGGACTCCTAGAAGATGTATTAGGCTAGCTAAGAAGTTGTCCCTGAGCAGAGACCCGGTCAAGATGGCCCAAGATGTTCTATCAAAGAAGTTAGGGGACCTCTCCCCTCACACAAGCAATGCTTTTGATCCCTTTGACTCTTACGTGCAGCGTGTCACGCAGCCACTCTCAAAGGAAGCCATTGAGGTGATCAAAGCTATGGTGGACAGTGGAAACCAGCACATCAAGAAGAACGGTCAGAACAGGATCGCGCCAGCTCTGACCCAGGCGGAAGGCCCTAACCCAGCGTAATGGACGTGCCATCTTTGGCTATGAACGTAGAATGTCTTTTGCCCAATGCTTTTGTCTATTTGTCATCAATTGTTGGTTGCAAATCTACTCGTTTATTTACTCCGTCGGTTAATCAACAATGTGGGTTAGTACGGCATATCCTCCCATGTATGTTGCCTGCTGGTTTGTTTCCCTCCGTGGCACCTTGTAGCCTTCCAATGTTGTTTGCTCTGTCAATGCTGCAACTGAGTATGTTGGCTTTTGAATGGGTGTTTAGGATGGCCTTCCAGGTCCATCCCACCCTTGCAATGTTATGATGTGTTGCTCAATTTTCTTCTCATGTCGCAACGTGATTGTAAGATTCTCTGCTGGAATGTCCGAGGCCTCAACGCCCTAGTGAAGCGTACAGCGATCAGAAATCTTGTTCAATCTTGTGGTGCCACTATTGTTTGCTTGCAAGAAACAAAATTTCTTGCCTGGACCCCCTTGTTCCTAATGGAAACGTTGGGTCCGGATTTCACTGAAGAGTTCGCCGAGCTACTATAACACCCTAGTTTTTAAAAAACTTTTTGGAAATAGTAATAAATATCCTTTTCCTTAGAATAGGGTGTTTTTCTTTGCCTCAAAATCTTAGGAGAAAGAAATTATTTTCTAAAAGCTAGAATAATAAACCTAGGCTATATTATAGTTTGTTGCATTCATGCTGAGTTTAGCTGCATTAGAGTTTTTATTATGTGGAAAATAAACTTTTGAAAACCCTGAGTGCGTCGTTCAAATTTTGAAACAAAAAGTTTGAAAAGGCTTTATTAAAGGAAAAATTCTTTTTTTTCTCTTTGGGCCAAATCTTCCTTTTTCCTCCCCTTTTTCTTTTCTCCTTTCCGGCCTTTTCTTTCTTCCTTCCCGGGCCAGCCCGCTCCCTCCTCCCCTCACCCCCGCCTCCCTGCCTGGGCCGGCCGAAGGCCGCGGCCCAGCGGCGCCAAGCCGCTCATCCCAGTGGCGCCCGGCCAAAAGCCATTTCCGCTCCGCAGACGCCGCCAGGTGGGCCCCGTGCCTTCTTCCTCTTCTGCCCAAGCAAGATTCTACTGGTGTCCGAGTCGAGGCCGACGCTATTCGCCGCTCTCCCACGTCCGTATCCCAACCGAAGCGATCGAAACCCTAACCGCATGCCCTTATCTTTCCCCCTCCCCGCCTATATAAAGCCCGGACCCCCTCCCCTTTTTCCCATCTACCGGTCATCCAAAGTTTTTTCTGCCGCCGCCATAGCCGAGCCACCCGAGCTTTGTCGCCGCCGTTTCGACACCTGGTTGCTGAAGCCAAGCAGCCCCCGAGCCTTCCAGTCGACCTCCGCGCTCGCCGGAGCCATCGCCGTTGAGTTTGGCTGCTGGAGCCACCCTCCCCGATGCCACCCGAGCCTCACCGACGTCTACCCCACCGCCGCACGTCACCCAAGCCGCGTTGTCGTCAGTACGTACCTAAAACGGATTCCTTGTGCTCTCTTCTCTCTACGCCGCCACTCGCCATCGTCCCCCGTAACCGGCGACGTGGTCCGCCGCCCCTCCGGCGAGGACGCCGCCGTGCCCAAGCCTACCGCCGCTGCCTCTCTTCTCTGAGCCGGCCAGCCAAAGCCCCTTCCAACCCCAGCCACCCGATCCAAAATAGATCGCCTAGATTAGATCCAGAATAACCCTTCGTCGAGCCAATCCCGTGGCGACACATGGCATGTGTAATCCTAGTCATCAAAGCTGGCCACATCATCGCCACTAAAGCCGGCCACCTCAGCCAACCAGCCTACATGGCAGTGCCACCTCACCCAAGAAATACCCAGTCATATTCCGAATTAAATTAATTCGTAAACAATGGCAGTTTTGCAAATAAGCCCCTGGACTTTCCTATATTTAAATAAAAGCCCTTGTAGTTATATAGATTAGCCCCTAAACTTTTTCTTAATTACAAATAGGTCCTCAATTTTTGCAAAAAGGCCCCTAACCTCTCTATTTTTATTTAAACTAAGCCCTTTTTATTTTTCAAAGTTAACACTAATCTTATTTATAGCATAACTTTCTCGTTCTAACTCCGATTTAGATGATTTTCACGCTCACGTGTTCGTAGCGACGTGTACTATCTTGTAGTACCCTTTTCATGGATGTTAGCTATTGTACTGTTCTTAGTTGGTTTTGTTGTATGTTTTTCCGGTGTGTGTTGAAAGCAAACGAAGAGCAGTTCGAGAATCTTCAGGACCAAGTTTTTGAAGAGTCTGAGCAGCAAGTTGGGAGAGGCAAGTGTCTTTGAACATTTTGATCCCAGTTTTGTTTAAAATGCGTTCTTTTATTTCAAACATGCATGCTATTAATCCTGAATCCTATGTACTTATAGTATCCTATTCCATATAATTCCTTGTCGCCATGTTGATAGTAGAGGATATGATGGGTAGTCATGCTTAGCTTTGCACAAGGGGATTGAAGGGTTAAGGGTTAAACATGATTAACAAATTAATGTAATTATGAGTTGGGAATATTAATGATGGCATTAGCAACATGGAACCTTAGGCCTTGAGCAAAGTTGGATCGGTAATGATGAAGTTATGATGTTGGCTTAGAGTTTGCTCAAGTAACCTAAGTAAGGACCGGTTTGTGGAGTGACAACCCAAGAAATATCGTACCAACCACGAGACCTGGTATGGGATAGGCCTAGCCTATTAATTAGTGGATTCCAGTCTTGTGCATACCAAATGGAAGAGTGGTTGTGTGGGGACGGCAAAGGCCAGAACCATTTGGATAGTGGTATGAGATGTGTAGTGGAAGGGAAGGGTGAAAACTTTCCGGAGCTACAAGGCGCAAAAGGAGGCTTCTGGACGGTGAAACCTAGCGGGTATGCACATACTAGATGAAACTTTGTAACGGCTTTATAGTGACTTTCCAGGCAACACACCACTTGTGTGTGTTAAATGTTTCGCGGACACGGAAACAAGGAAAATCACGACTTGTGGAGAAAGTTGGACAACCTCTGCAGAGTGTAAAACTGTTATAGCAGCCGTGCTCACGGTTATGAGAGACTTGGATCCTCACATGATTAGCCAAATGGGTTTGGGTTATTTTGGTCTGTTGGGAGCCTGATGTGGGATTCAGGTGGATAGGAAAAATTGTGGAGATGGTTCTAGGAGTTGGAGATCTAATGATGAATCACCTAGATAAGTAGGATGCTTTCATAATACTTTGTTAGTACAGTTGGCTTTTATGCAAAACTTTAAGTGTTACAGCTTGTTCCTTGTTTAAGCTTGCATAGCATTTTATCTTCCCACACTTGCGGAGTACTAGTTGTACTCACACTTGTTGTTTTTACCCCAAATGTCCTCCAAGCGCGGCTCAGGCATTGAAGGTGATCCAGATTTCTTCGTTGATGAAGATGAAGACTGCTAGGCTAGCGCTTCCCCCGGTCAATTGCCTGTGGAAGTCGGAGTTTCGTGGAGTTTAGATGTGTGCTTTTGTTTAAGTCTTTGTGGTCACTTTATTTATTCTAGTTAAGCGTTGTAATAATGACATTGTATGTGATACACTGATGAAGTCGTTGCATGTATAAAACTTGATCCTGGCATACATATAGTTTACATCTGGTTTTGTCCCTTTCTAAAACCGGGTGTGGCAGCTACCTTCAGTCGGTGCCAGTGGTGGGGTGCTAATTGCTTGTAACAGGAATTTCTTCTCCTTGTCTAACCCTCACCTCTCCCAACACTCCTTCTCAGTAACGATCACAATGCTGGCTGATAGGAAATCCTGGTCACTGACCTTCGTTTACGGCCCATAGGGTGATGCTGACAAAACCTCTTTCATCCAAGAGATTCGGTTACTAAAACCAATGTTGCAACATAAGTGGCTTCTTGTGGGGGATTTTTACCTCATCTCCAATGCGGCTAACAAAAATAATTCCTGCCTAAATCTTCCGACGATGCAGCATTTCAAAAGAATGATTGATAACTTGGAGCTTAAGGACCTCAAACTGCATGGTCGGCAATTCACTTGGAGTAATGAGTAGATCAACCCAACCTTCACAAGAATTGATCGCTTTCTCGCAACCACAGCTTGGGATGTTCTCTTTCCCGCATCTTACCTCCAAGCCTTATCCTCGGGGGAATCGGATCACGCACCGTTATTCATAACTGGCGAAGCTTTCAAACCAGTCAGCACCTCCTTCCGCTTTGAGTCTTTCTGGGCCTCCATGCCGGGATTCATGGACACCGTTAAAAATGCTTGGTCACAGCCGGTGCTGGTTTCAGATGCTATCCTGCGTTTCCATGTAAAATTAAATAGGACGGCAAAGGCTATCAAATTGTGGAAAACAACAAACATAGGAGACCTCAAGCTTCGTCTGGCTATTGCTCGTGAAGTGATCCTACTACTTGATGCGGCCCAAGAAATCCGTATGCTGTCCATGGAAGAATTTGACCTCAGGAAACACTTGAGACTCTGGGCAAAGGCCCTTGCAGTCCTAGATCGGATGCGTGCCAGACAACATTCGAGGTGTGTTCATATCAACAAATCATATGCAAACACCAAGTTTTTCCACATCAAAGCCAATGGAAGGAAGCACAAAACCTTCATCCAATCTCTTCAAACCGATCAAGGTACTGTCTTCTCGCGTCAGGACAAGGAAGATGAGTTGCAGAAATTTTTTGTGGAGCATCTTGGTACAAATGTCAACCGCCAACTAGCCCTGAACTAGGAAGCACTTGGGTATCAACAGAGGGACCTTTCTAGTCTGGAAGAACCTTTTGATGAAAAGAGTTGAGAGGCACAATTAACTCTTTGCATCCAGAAAAAGCCCCAGGTCCTGACGGGTTCATCGGTTTATTCTATAGAAAATGTTGGGAAATAATAAAGGAAGATTTATTGGAAGCAATTCAGACTTTCTATCGGCTAGGGTCAGACAAGTTTCATTTGGTGAACAAAGCTAACATCGTCCTCCTTCCAAAAAAGGTGGATGCAGTGGCGGTCACTGATTTCCGGTCAATAAGTTTGATTAGCAGTCTGGCAAAAATTATCACCAAAACTCTTGCAAACCGGCTGGTGCCATTTCTTGATGACCTTGTTCAGAGAGGCCAAAATGCATTCATAAAGAAAAGATCCATCCATGATAATTTCCTTTATGTGCAGAACGTCATCCAGTACCTCCACAAAAACAAGCAACCGGCCTTATTCATCAAACTCGACATTTCAAAAGCCTTTGACTCCATAAGTTGGCCATATTTACTTGATATGCTTCACCATTTTGGCTTCAAATAGAAATCGAGAGATTGGATTTCCCTCCTTTTGGCCACCTCCTCCTCGCAGTTTCTGGTGAACAACACCCCGGATAAACCTTTCAATCATGCTTGGGGTTTAAGTCAGGGAGACTTGTTATCGCTCTTCATCCTCGCCATAGACCCGCTCCAAAAAATCATCTCGAGAGCCTCACACCAAAACATCTTAAAGCCAAGGTTACTAGGATCGGCAAAGTTAAGATGCTCTTTTTGTATGCAGATGATGCAGCCATTTTTGCAAATCCTGATAGAGAGGAACTACAAGCGCTTCAGCAAATCCTTCAGGCCTTCGGCCAGTGCACAGGTTTGGTGACTAACCTGGCCAAGACTGAAGTGCATCCTATCAGATGTCATGACCTACCGCTGCAATCAATCCTCCGTGATTTCCCTGGGAAGGTTGGCGATTTTCCATGCAAGTACTTAGGTATACCTCTCCATACAAGACAGCTCCGCAAGGTGGACTTACAACCAATCATTGACAAAATCAGCAGCAAACTCCCAGTATGGCAAGGAAGATTTTTCTCCTTCGCAGGCCGCGACACCCTCGTCAAGTCTATCCTCTCATCTCAACTAATTTATCACCTCACCGTTTTACCCTTACAGAAGTGGCTTCAAAAGAAGATTGACAGAACTAGAAGGAGTTTTCTTTGGAAAGGGGAAACACCGGAAAACGTGAATGGGGGACACTGTTTAGTGAATTAGAGGACAGTCACCAAGCCAAAAAGTCTAGGCGGTTTGGGAACCTTGGATTTGGAAAAGTTCGCGACGGCCCTGAGACTTCGTTGGCTTTGGTTTGATTGGCAAGCTAAAGATCGCCCTTGGAAAGGCATGCCGGTTCCTTGCAATACAATGGACAAGGCCCTTTTCAACGCATCGACCATAGTGTCGATTGGAAATGGGGAAAAGGCATCCTTTTGGTTCTCTAGCTGGTGGCATGGAACGGCCCCTCACAATATTGCGCCTCTCATTCTTGTGAAATCCTTCAGGAAAAATTTCAATGTCAAATTTGGTCTTACACAACATAGATGGTTACGCTTTATCAAAATTTTGGAGACAGAGGAAGAGCTTCAACAATTAACTGCCTTATGGAGTCTGGTGCGAGATATTGGACTATGTCCAGATGATCAAGACTCTATCTCATGGAAATGGACGGCAAATGGACAATATTCCACTAAAAGTGCTTATGAGATTCAATTTGTGGGAGGCGTAAAGGGGTTCAATTTGAGGAAAATCTGGAATGCTAGAGCTGAGCATAAGAGCAAAATGTTTGTTTGGATCCTTTTGCAAAACAAAATTCTAACGGCCGATAATTTGGCAAAAAGAAGCTGGCCACACAATCAAACCTGCCAATTATGTGATCAGGACAACGAAACAGCAGTGCATCTGTGCAAGGATTGTGCCTACATAAGGGAAGTTTGGATGCATCTTTCCACTTGGTTCAACTTTCAGAATTTACCTCCTTTGAGTCTTTACATAACCATCTCAGGTTGGCGGCAAGCTTCTTCAAACGCGACAGTTCGGGAGCTAAGGCGTGATTTCAATGAAATTGTTATTACCTTTTGGTGGTCTATTTGGAAGGAAAGGAATCGAAGAACGTTCCAAAATAAAAAAGAAGAAGCACTCCAGCTCGCGCTTTTAATTAAGGAGCATATCGATGAACTCTTTTTAGCTCTACCTTCTGTCTCTTAGTTTCTTGTTGTCTGGTTGGGTCTGTTTTCTTTTCTCCGCCTGGTTGTTAGGTCATGAGGGCTTAGGGATGGAACTGTCAGGTGTTTCGGCCGCCCCAAGCTACCTCTCCCCCGGCCTGGATAAAGTCTTTTATTTCTCCGTCCTTTGTCTTTCTCTCTTTTCTCTTTGTACTCCTTTTTTCCTCCTAGTCTAATAAATTCGACAGTCCTCCTGCCGCCTTTCTAATTTTTTTTTTCAGCTGTCCATTCGAAATCTGAGGGATTGCAGTCACCTTCTTCCTCCTGATCCTTCTACCTTGCGGAGCTTGATTCTCCATTACGCACTTGCTACTACTAGCCCATCATCTTCCTACCAAATACTTGCCTGTACCCCAAAACTTTAGTCCTGATATTGAGTTGTGCCAACCCTATTGTTGACCTAGCCCACCGCCCTCCTACCACCACCTATATACTTAGAATCCTAACCCTTGAATCCCAAAAACCTAACCCTATCCTGAGCTCACTTAGAAGCGGAGCTCTGGATTCAACAAGAGCGACTGGGGTGTTTAGCTTGTAAGAAACTCGTGCTTCTTAGTACGTACTTGTTCTATAAAATAAACTTTGCCAGCAATTTAAAGGGGTGGAGCTTGGCAAATGATTCCTTCTCCGATTGATTACTGCCAATCATAAACGATCTCCTATCCCGATTCGATTCATCCCCGCTGATGCTCATAGGCGTTTTTTTCCACGGACGGCGAGCATTGATCAGGCAGACCGGCGCTGTGGATGACTGCAAGTGCAGCGAACGACGGCCGCGGGTTCAGATTTGGGTTGGGCGAGCCGGATAGATTCCTTGTCACGATCGACGGCTCACAGCTAGCGGTCACGAGGCGAGAGTCCATTTCTGCGACCCGAGTTCTATTCGATGCAAATTAAAGCTGGATTTGACTTGAGAGATCAGGTTAGATTTGGACAAATTAACCTGATAGTATTTGGACATCCCATCCTCTTAGTGTTTATTATTATTTTTAATTACAAGTCGAAGGAATGTGCGCATACAGCTCGTATATTACACTAATACATACATATGGAGATATAACCTCACACAGTAACGTTGATGTGACAGAATCACACTTCATTCACAAACGTGGGTTCAGAAGGCGTGTCTTCTCCTTCTTCTTAAAAAAAGAAAAAAAAACTAGAAACAGGAGCAAAAGCTAGTTAAACATGTTATTAGCCTTCACTCAGTAGCTAAGACTGGTCAGCGCTCAGAAGCCTCTTCACCGGTTTTACGAAGCGGGAAATCGCAGCGCAGTCAGTGTAATCCAACACGTCGGACACTTCGCGGCGCTGCCTCCCTTCCTCCTCTGCTTCTCCTGCGCTTCCCCCCTGTCCCCTCCACTGCCCAACTCCCCTCCCTATAAATACCTCATCCATAGCCGTGGCGGAAGACCATAATTCTCCACGACCGCAGCCAAACATACACAACATCCAACCACACGGACGAGCCACCTGCTTCCTCCCTCGGCGCGTCTTCTTGGAGCCCGACGAAATGGCGGCAGCGGCGGTGCGGCTTTGTGCATTGGCCATGCTCGCGGTGCTGCAACTGCAAGGCGCGCGGTCGGCGACGTTCACCATCGCCAACAACTGCAGGTACACGGTGTGGCCGGGTCTGCTGTCCAGCGCGGGTTCCGCGCCGCTGCCCACCACGGGGTTCGCGCTCGCGCCGGGGGAGTCACGCGCGGTGGCCGCACCGTCGGGGTGGTCGGGCCGCCTCTGGGGCCGCACGCTCTGCGCCCAAAATGGCAGCCGGTTCGCGTGCGCCACGGGGGACTGCGGGTCCGGGGACGTGCAGTGCGCCGGCGGCGGCGCGGCGCCTCCCGCCACGCTGGCCGAGTTCACGCTCGACGGCAGCGGCGGGCTCGACTTCTTCGACGTCAGCCTCGTCGATGGCTACAACCTGCCAATGCTCGTCACACCCGTCGCTAGTGCCACCGGCTCTGTCGCTTCTACTGGGGGCAAGTGCGCGGCGACGGGGTGCGCGGCGGAGCTGAACGGCGCGTGCCCCGCCGACCTGCGCGTGGACGCGGCGGCGGAGGGAGTGGTGGCGTGCCGGAGCGCGTGCGACGCGTTCGGGGACGCGCAGTACTGCTGCAGCGGCGCGTACGGGAGCGCGGCAGTGTGCCGGCCGTCGGCCTACTCGGAGTTCTTCAAGAGCGCGTGCCCACGCGCCTATAGCTACGCCTACGATGACGCCACCTCCACCTTCACCTGCGCCGCCGGGAGCACCGACTACGCCGTAACCTTCTGCCCCGCTGCGCCAACCAGGTAGGATCACGAGTAATTCTTTTTCATAGTTCCTTGAGATTTAATTTCACAGTTGCTTGATTAACGGCAAGTAAAGAATGACTACTTTTTTTACATAATGAAGAATGACTACTATGCAGTAAGAAATGTGATACTACACTCCAAGTTAAAAATGACTAAGTAAAAAAAGATAAATTTCCCTCAAGTTAAAAGTTGGCCGGTTTGACATAATTATTCTGTTGATCAAGCTATCAGTACTAGTTTATGGCCTCATCTGATTAGTTGTAACGGTGAATTTGTTAATACGAACGGTGAGGGAGTACTGACAAGTGGGGCCGGGAGGAAGTCATCAACGGCTAGTGGGAGTAAACGGCTAGGAAGGCACATTTCCCAGGGCGGACAACAAAGACACGCGCTCATAGTAACCGCTGTGCTGGGCTACTCAAACTCACTCCCTTATATCTTGATGACACGGGCTCAGTAGGCCTGGCCCCCTACTCTCATCACGCGCTGTCACTAGTGTCTAAGGTGTCAACGAGACTCAAGATGGATCACATATGTGTTTGTTTGGTTTAAATTATGCTTGTGTTATTTGACATATAAACCGGAGTTTAATTTATGTCCTACTCGAAATAAAATAATTCTTCATGTGAGCTGGTAGTTTGCAGTGGTGAAAGAAGAGAGTAGAATCAATTTAGAAAGAATATTTTATAGCTCGAGGTATAACATTGGCCATAACAATATGAACATTAAGGTTTCTCTTCTAATATATAAAGCTAGGTATTAAGACCATCTTTTTGACTTACCACCATCACTTTTTATGCACACTATTAATGTCCTTACTACTATTTATTTATAAGAGAATTTTTTATTTATCACTAAATGTTGATCAAATCTTTTACCATGTGTTAATGACATATAACTTCGGACCGCACATTAAGGAATTGAGTGACTTTTCAGTAGCACCAGAAGAATTTATTCGATTTATTTACTAGCCATTACTATCGGCAGCAGTGACAATTTACATCAGCAATTCAACGTTCTTTCCTTGCTTGCGTTGCTGACTCGATCGTCCCTCGTTTAATTTTACAGCAGCGTGAAGTCGACGGGGCAGAACCCGCAGGCCGCCGGGCTGCCGCTGATGAACAACACCACCATGGTCTACTTCGGCGGCACCAACGCGCAGCCCAGCAGCGCCGCTTCCCTGGCCGCGGACTCTCTTGTCTCTGTCGCGGTCGCGGCCGTCGCCCTCTCGGCTCTCCTCTGAGCGCCGCCGGCCCGTCCTCGTCACTACGGTGCACGATCGCAGCACGTTTTGCCGCCGCGCGACATCTGCTCAGTTGCGGTCACCGGACAGTGGGCCACACGGAGCGTTTGACAGCAGCTTGAAGAACAAGTTGAGTAAAGTTACAGAGTGCAGGCAGCCTGGACGGAAGAAGCTGGATTATGTTGTAATTTTAATCAGGATAAGCAGCTAGCTAGTTGATCATCTTCTCATTATCTTATTTTATTTTTGTTTTATATTTATTTTATTTGTTGGGTGCGGAGGACGACGACGACGGAACGAAATGATTATTTCGTTCTTTGTCATGCTACAAACAGAATTATATGCAACGGAGCTGAATGGATTTGTATGATTCGAAAAAAAGTATGTACAAACGCTGCTCATTACTTATTGGCTTATTGCTGATGCTGACAGGATGCCAGTTACACTGATAGTTCACTAGGCTTGGACATTGAAATCGAAGTTGCGGCTTGAGATTGCAAATTTGACTTGTTATCTATCACATCTGACTATAAAGCAACGCCTTCAAACGACTTTACCAATGGGAAGCTGGGAAGCCTGTGGCTTTAAGAAACTAAAAAAATTGATCACAAAACATGTGCAAATTAATATTCCCTCTGTTTTTTTTTTTGACAAAATAGCCTACCGTACGAAATATCGGCCAAAACATTTTCAATGGACAAGCATGTTTTCATGTATTAGGGTTTTCACCCTCCGTCGGTCGGTCGATGATGGGTGGCGAAGGTCCGAAGTCCGATCAGTCAATGACGTAATTACCTTTAAGGGTATCAAGATAATTACAATAATACCTACTAGAATGAACGGTTAGATCACAACAATGATACTATCCATCATCTAGTATCATGGTGTACTGTAAAGGTTCTCTACATATATGTCACTAGAGAGAAGATAATTTCAGCATTTTCCATTTTCGACCCTTTTTGCCGCCACATCGACTCTAGCGGGGCTCGCTGACCTAGGTTCCGAGGCGAAAGGACAGGAGTGCCCCTGGCCCCTCTGGCTTACACGCCAGCACCACGGATCGAACCCCACAGCTGTGTCTGCTCTCGACGGGCTTGGTGAAAGCCGGTTAGGGTTCCTCGTCCCGCAGCCACTGGTGGCCGCCGTCCTCCCTCCGCGTCCACCTCCCTGCATGTTCGACCTCCCTCCACCAATGGCCCTGGGTACCTCCCTCCACCATTCCCCCGGGTGCCTCGCCGGCCATCAGTAGCACTACATCACCTTACCTTCGAGTAGTACAGACACCGCCAACTCCTTGGAGGTCCACCACACCGTCGGCTTCCCTGAGCTTTGCCAACACCACGATCAAGGTAACAAATTGGCTGTCCCTGTATCATGCAATCGCATGAATTAGACTGTATGAATTCAATTTTGGAGTACTAGGTGATATCTATTTGGAGCACTACTGGAACTTGATTTGTGTCTTTTGTCAAATGAAAGAGGTAGTGCAATCCATGTATGTGTCTGTGTTAATTCTAGAAATTGTAAGAATAGAGCACCTGATTTAGATGATTTACAGTAGAGATTGCTCATGTAGCTTGCTTGCACTATTGATTGCTTATGGCGCAGAAGACCGGGTTGCCCCTGCTCAAGTGCCCCAAGTGCCCTATTAGGGACGTCATCGAGCCCTGAAAGCATGAAACAAACACCAAGAAGGTGTTCTTCAAGTGTTAGATGAGCGTCTATGATGTGACTAGAACTTAATCAATTTTTGATGCTATGTTGATGATTTGTGATATTCTTCACATTTTTGCTCGATTTGGGGATTAGGGTTCCGTTGCACACTGAATAGATTGAAACTTTTCTTTCTGCAGGATCCAAGTACCTGCAGATTTTCCAAGTGGGAAAAGGGGTACATAAAAGTTTTGCAGGAAAAAGGACTGATGGGTGTTGAATCTTCATCGGCCAATGCCCCACTGCAGGAGCCCGTGGAAGAAACAACTGACATGGAGAAGAAAGGTGCAGTGAAGGCCAATGACGACGAGCTGGAAGCTGAGGTAGGTGCACTGAAGGCAAATGCCAGCAAGCTAGAAGCTAAGATAGCTGAAGTGAAGGCCAATGCCGGCAAGCTAGAGGCTAAGATCGTGGAAGTTGCAGACAAGGTCGGCATGCTGATGAGCTTTGTGAGAGCTATGTTTGTGATGTAGCTTGTGAATTTGGTGTTGTGTCTCCTTGTTTTCCTATTGGTCAGGTATTAGGGAAGAAGGTTTTTCGGTTTTGGTGTTATGATGGCTTTTGTATCCATGACGAAATGTTGTGATAGAGTGGTTGGAAGGACATGTGTGCAGTGTTCATAGTTTCAGCACTTGTATCCTTAGAATTGAATCAAATATCTCGCTCTTTTTTGATCCACTTCACTGTTTCTTGTCAAGCCAAACTAAGCATGAATGGTTATTGAAACAAAGGAAACATATATTAAGCTTTTGAACCTAGTGACTTCATAAGCTTAATACATCATATAACTGCGCCAAAATACATCACATAACATCAGAAGAAGGTACTTAATATGCCATATACTTAATAACATAAGTGTTCAATTGTACCAGCGCTAAGGTTCCATGCAGCAGCACATTAGGTTCTCACTGGACATTACATAATCCCATACAGAAAGCACATAGAATGCATTACAGGTCTGGTCCACATAGTGGACATTACAAAATACATCGCATCACATAATGGATTTTTATCACATATTATTGATGGCATAAACGCCACCCTTATTCCACGTTGGAGGAGCTACCTAGGCTATAACTCCGGATGGCACCCGGTCACGATCCTTGAGCCACCTAGATCTCAAGTAGGTTGAGCCACTAAGCCACCAAGGTAAGACCTCACCACAAGCCTCTCTTTTAGTTTCTAACCGCCGTCTTCACTTTGAAACTTGAGCCACCAAGGCAAGGGTCTCTGCGTCCCCGTACATAAGTCTTGATGCTACTCCACATCGAGTCGAAGGTCAACAAGCATGAGCCACCAAGGCTTAAGGTGTCGGTGAGTCACCAAGACTCTAAGGTGCCGACGTACCACTTGGTATAATGTAGGATCACTCCTTAACCCCATCTCTAGGAAGCAACACCTAGCAACAACTCTCTACAAGCGTATTAGCACTAATCACATCCTAATCTTGTGCTTAATTACCTTGGATGATCATTTTTAGCATTTTGGTTGCTTGGATGTCTTCTCAAGTGTCTATGAGCTTCCCTAGACTCCAGCACACTCAAATGATCAAGGGGAGGGGGGTATTTATAGCCTCAACCCTATGAACTAGCCGTTGCTCCAACGGCTCTAACAAATTGTGAACACCAGATGATCCGGTGTCAACAGTAGTACCAACATCGGACCTTCTGGTGCAGTACAAACTAGTCGTTGGAACTCCACTCAAATCCATTTGTTGATTGAGTGAGGATGGTGACAATTGGTATCAGGGCCTTCGATCTGGCGGCCTCAACACTCGGATCGACGTGAAGATGGAGATATAGTTGGTTGAAAATTCTGCGAGCTTAGAGATGTTGCAGGAGTCCACTAAGGCAATTCTAGTGTCGGCATGTTCCCTGGCAGCTGTGACGCGGTCTCTGGCATCATCGATCTCCACTGCGGCTCGGTACTCTAACTTCATCACCAACATCACAGTAGCATGTAACACAAGACCGACTTCAAGGCACGTCTTAGAGACACTTTTCTTAAAATTTATTTGTCCCCACCATAACATGTGCACTGGGTTACCAACAAAAAGCCTTCCAAGATACAATGAAGCCCCATCACCTGCATGTGCACTAGTGAAGACGACCATGGATGCTCTTAAGACTTTTCAGGACTGTCAACGTCTAGATAGTGATACCCCTGCAGAAGTATCACACGCTAGTGATATGAGTGAGAGTGTTTTGGCATTGTAACCTTGAGTTCTTAATTTTGCCTTTCTTTCCTTCCTTGCCATGAATAATATAGAACCATGCTCTATTTATACTTTACCAACAGCCATCTCTAAGAGACATAGCTCTTCCTGAATCACCAATAGACACAATGGTTCATCACTAAGAGACACGATTCTTCATGAATCATCAAATGATACAATGATTCATTAACTATCATGACTATTTAATATTTATCACATGTGTAAATTGTTGTCACGGTGTCCAAACAATAACCGTCAATAGGTAGTTACAAATGTAGAGGCTGTACACATGCAATATTAAACTTAATACAAATGGCTATTAACATGGTCTATTAGACCAATTTTCCATGACAATATTTCCCTCCCACTTGTGATAAAAACAAATAAGAAACAAGCAATGAAATTTGGATCCAAAATAATTTACTTTATTTTGAAAATCTCCAACATCACATCTGAAAAGATCGATGATGTCCTAAGAGGGGTGGGGGTGAATTAGAACACTTAAAACTATTTAGCTCCAAAAACTTTACAAGATAAACCTATATCACTTTCTATCTAAATATGATCTAGGTTCATGTAGTGTGTCTACTTTACTATTTAAAAGGTTTGCAACCTATAGCCAAATCCTAGCAAACTAATTTATGAAGGTAAACATGCAAGTATAGATTGCAAGAAGTAAATACGGAAACGTAAATAAGGTAGAGAAAATAAAGTCGGCACAAGAGATTTTGATCCTGTGATATCAATGGTATAAACGCCACCCCTAGTCCATGTTGAAGCAACCACCAAGGATATAGCTCCCGGATGGCACCCGGTCACGGCTCTTGAGCCACCTTGGCCTCAAGTAGGTTGAGCCACCAAGGCAATGGCTCACCATAAGCCTCTCTTCCTGTCACTTGTCGCCGTCTTCACTTCAAAGCTTCAACCACTAAGACAAAGGTCTCTGCGTCCCCCTACAAGAGTCTTGCCGCCGCTCCACACCAAGTAGGAGGGTCACCAAGCATGAGCCAATAAGGCCTGAGGTCCCAACGAGTCACCAAGACTCCAAGATGTCAGCGTACCACTTGGTACAAACTAGGATCACTCCTTGATCCTCTCTCTAGGTAGAACACATAGTAACAACTCTCTCTAGGCCTATTAGCACCAATCACATCCTAATCTTGTGCTTAATTGTCTTAGATGACCACTTTAAGCACTTTGGTGGCATGGATATCATCTCAAGTGTCTATGGGCTTTCCTAGAGATGAATCAAATAAAAGGGATCAATTTCAAAACTAAGCAAAGCTTGCAGGCGATACATGCAAGATTGTCTCGATCTTAATATTGAGATATGCAACATGCCAACTGATTTGCTTATGCATGGATGAATGAAAAAAGCGTAGGCAAGAGCTGCCGGCTCCGGTGGTTCAACCAGCTTGACCCGCGGATCAACCAGCTGCCCTTCACGGCGGCGAGGAGGAGCGGCTCCTGCAAGAGCACCACATCCACAGCAATCAGTGGGTGCTCATCTCCCGCCTCTTCCCCAGCTGCATCGACAATGCCGTCAGGAACCACTGGCACATGTGTTAGCACAACATAGAGATAGATGAGAAGAACAGATAGAATCGGAGAAGAACAGATGGGAGGAGCAGAGGTTTGCTTGAGAAAGAAGACGGTGTAATTCTAATACATTGTCTGAGTCTCTCTCTAGGACCTTTCCTCTCTATATATCAACACACGCCTGTAACTCGTGCCAAGTTAAAACACCAAGCCCACACAATTACTGAGCCCACTCCGGCCCAAACACCCTTGGGTTGGCCCTAATGCCCCGCGCACTCTTCCTTGTCGCGCCGTCTGGAGCCTGATTCCTGCCTTCTGCTTCTTCACTATTTAGCTTGCTGACATCTCTCCCCACTTTGGTTACGGGATTCATCGGATCCAACTTGGGGAAGGACCTCAGAATCATATGAGCACACTGGACATTAGCTTCCGGGGTACTGAAAACACAGCTTCCTAGACTTGACTATGGTTGAGACGATGTTGCTCCGCATTTGCTATGTTGAGGGAGTTCATTCCTTGATCTTGGAATCGTTGCGGGTGGGGGGCACCAACCGAATAGCAGGCGTTCCCAGGGCAAGTCGACATTGAATATCATAGTTCCCCTGATTTTCCTCCACCCATCGATGATGGATGGTATCGAGGGCCTGCATAGCCCCAGCTGCTACTGCTAGGTCCTCGGTGATTTTTTCACCATCATTCATCACGGTGTCCGGATCCTCCACATTTTGCTCAAAGAGTGTGCCATCAGCTTCGATCATAAACACGAATCGATCTATTCGGCTGCTTTGGCCATCGATGCGACCATCATCGCCACTTTCCTGACTCCCACCTTCATTGTCGGTGTCCATGAAATGAAGAACGATAGGCTCCTTGGGATCCCACTTGAGGTGTCCCATATCGCGGTATGTGTCCAATGGGCTAGACTCAATGATATCGGTATGGATCAGTTCATCTTGATTGTACTAGCAGTATGCCATCATTCCGAAGGTGATATCTAAACCGACAGGAGGTGATGCAAAGATGGCTTCTACTGACTAGAAGTGGTCGTAGAAGCCGGTGTTGGAGAATCCAACATGAACGCGCACTTGAGAAATGATCAATCCTGAAAAATAAATGAAGGCCCCTACCTGGCGTGCCAACTCTCGAAAATTAGTTCCTGACAATATGTCCATAACTAAACTAGGGTACTTCAAGATTAGGGATCGAGTAGGAAACAAGACACATGATGTATACATGTTTGGGCCTCCAATGTGGAATAATACCATACGTCATGTGTGGATGATGTTGTATATGAATTATCTCGAGTGCAAGCAAGGTGGCAAGACCTATTATAATGGAGTAGATTGGATCTAAACTAATCTAGGGTTGAAGTCATTGAGTATATCCAAAACTAAGGTCTTGGTGCTTGCATCGAGTTGTGTAGGTGTGGATTTGTTATGAGTTGTCCTTGGAGGTCAGGTTCCCCGCCTTATAAAGGGGTCCTGGCACCACCTTAGTCCCAGTCGTAGTCGATAGGGAGTCCTTCATCTTGTCAGTCAAGGCAAGGCAATCAAATCTAGCTTAGATACCAGTCGTGCTCAAGTCGATTAACCCGATCGAGACCTTCCTAGTATAGGCTTGTGTGATCTCCGGGTATACCGAGCTCCACAGATTTGGATCCGTAATATCTGGAGGTGTCTATCAGGTATATGGTGTACCCTATCCATGTCTAGTATACTCCTTATGCGCATATACCTAATAGTTAGATATTCAACATACTAACCTCACGTCATGTCTACTTTGACGAGACGAAATTTCCTTTCAAGTAGGTCATAGCTCCACGACCAGTGCCAACCAGCTCCATATCACCTCCCATCCAGGACATATTACCTATACCATTGTGTGTGCCAAGACGACAAAGACTCCCACACGGTCCAGTCAATGCTAGCCTCCACAACAAGCAGACTACATCAGCTCCAGCGGTGCCTGTTATGCACCCCTCAATAGCAACAAATGGCATCATGATCGCGATGCCTCCTATGCTTGACACTTCGGTGAACGACGCCACACTTGCGAAGGCCCCTAAGCATGCCGTTTTGACACACGACACGACCACCATGTCATATACTGACATTCTAGCTCTGTCTCTGTCCACTGGCCACACCACAGCCTCAACACCTGCTACAACTACAGCACCGCCTCACCACCGGATGGTGACAAGCGCATGGGCTAGGATCTTCGTTCCCAACCCATGGTATGCGAATGTCACCATGCAATCGCCATCTACTGCGCTGACCTTTGTCTGCATGGCCCTGCGCGACCCTAAATGGCTAGCTGCCATGAAGGAGGAGTTTGAGGCCCTACAGCACAACAAAACATGGACACTGGTCCCTCAACCACATGGAGTGAACATCATCACCGTCAAGTGGCACTTCCGCAACAAACTCCCCCCCCCCCGCCTCATTGGAACGCCGAAAGGCCAGATGGGTCATCCCCAGGTTTACACAATGAGCCAGAGTTGACCTTCTCGCCAGTCATCAAGCTAGCCTCGACCTACACAATCCTTCATCTTGTAGCGTCGTGCAACTAGCCAGTACACCAACTCGATGTGAAGAACACATTCTTTCTTGGTGAATTCGCTGCATGCATATATTGCAACCACCTTGTTCGCTTCATTGATGTTGAACACCCTGATCACATATGCCTCCTCACCAAATCACTATACAGGTTGAAATAGGCACCATGGGCCTGGTTTCAATGGTTCGGACACCTACGCATAATCGGCTTCCAATCCACCAGCTCGGACTTGTCATTGTTCATGTACAAGAACGGTTTGGCCATCACCTATCTTCTTCTATACGTCGATGACATTGTTCTTGCTGCTTCTTCGACGATGCTCCTCCAACAAATCATCACCAAGCTCAGCTCCACATTTGCAATGAAGGACCTCAGGCCACTTCATTTCTTCCTTGGAATTCAAGTAACCCGAGCTCGCTTTTGATGCCGCTTTCTACCAGAGCATAGTAGGTGCACTTCAATACCTAACCCTAACAAGGCCGGACATCATGTATGCTATGAACCAGGCCTGTCTCCACGTGCACGCGCCACATGACAAGCACTAGGCCCTTGTCAAGCTCATATTGCGATACCTATGCGGCACTCAATCTGGTTCATGAGATGCATGTAATAGATGTTTGGTTGTCTGCAAGCCATTCTGAGTATGGTTCTTGGGATGCAAATACATGCACTCAAATTGACTTTTCAGATACGTGGAATTCGGGTGTTTCTGCAGAGCTAGGCTCATTGGATACAGTCCGGTGCCCAGCTAATGATGTTATTAATATGTGATTAGTACATATTAAGTAATATTATTGTAGTTTGAAGAATATTAAGGCTTAATAAGAGAAACTAATGATTATAATAGTATAATGCATAAAATAAATGTCATGGTAACACTTGTTTGTACATTTTTATTTCATACAATATGTCTTCGTATGAGTAAACACCATATCTTCTCAATTAGGCTGAACAAATATTAGTAACCAAATAAATTGCTACTGCATGCACTCAACCTGACTGAGATGAGTCTAGCTCATAGATACGGACCAGTCTAAAACATGTGAGCAACAAACATACCCTTACATAGTGCAGGCAGCCTGGACGGAAGAAGTTGGATTATGTTGTAATTTTAATTAGGATAAGCAGCTAGCTAGTTGAGATTTTTTAATAATAATATTTTATTGAAATTTTTTAAAAATAATAGCTAAATTTAAAAAATTGCAAGAATAGGTACCTGTCGATACGCGGAGTGCCAACTAGAGACCTGTTGGAATAATCAATTAATGAGGCACAAGTAGAGCAAAAGTCAATGTATATGTCAGAACTAAACAATATTGCATGTATTATTGAAATATTGAAGTGCAGGAACCACCACAGACCATACATGACTGTAACAACGATGGTAGCATGTTCGGTACATTTTTCACTACACCATAGGCATGTACCGATGACAAACCTAGCATGTCTTGGGGAATTTAAATAAGGCACACACAAAAAGTAATGACAATATTGGCATGTATGGTGCAATTTTGAAACTAACCTAGACATGTGCTAATTCTAAACCTTACATGTCTTAGAGAATTGAAACTAGCCGATTACTACTGACACTCTATTGAGTGCAGTGTGGGTACTTTCCCTCCATCGTCGCCTCAGATCTAGCTTCACGAGCCTGACATGCCTTCTCATGCTTCTGCTCCCTCTCTGCCTCACACGCCTCTGCCTTGAGGCAGTTCTGCTCCTCTCTCCTCCTCTGCTCTTCCTCCTATAGGCATTTGTGGGTCCCCTCTCTCCTCTCGTTGGCTTTCATTTCATAGAATCGTCTCCATGCTGCCCAGTATTATGTGTGCAGGAGGAACACATCTACACTATGTGAAAAAAAATCATTAGTGACAGGTAATAGCCGGCATTAGTGACAGGTCCTATACCCATCACTCTTATCATTTCACTAATAAGTCATAACCATGACCCGTCACTAATGTTCAGTCATTAATGATGGGTCGTAATTGTGACCCGTCACTATTGACTAAACATTAGTGACGGATTGTAATCTTGATCCATCACTAATGACCGATGAACATATTTCATATTTTTTGGATACAAAAAAGTCAATAAAATATTTTTTCACCCGAGGCATCCCAACGCAAGCCCATCCCATATGCCTCACAAGCTACGCTTTTTTCACATTGTTTTCAAGTTTGCATTCAATGGGAATCGAACCCGCGACCTCCTCCTCACGCTTGTAGCCACCTTAACACCTCTGCTATCACATAGTTATGATAGAAACCGGATATTTATCTTTCTTTTTCAAAGGTCATTAGTAGCGCATGATAACCATGACCCGTCACTAATGACTAATTTTACCAAATTTTATTAAGGGTTATAATTTTGCTAAATGATCTTAAATGAAAATTTTATCAACTACAAAGTTGTAGATCTCACCAAGTTCTACAATGTTCATATAAAGTTTGTCTTCATCCGACTCCGTATGAAAAACTTTGTATCTAACTCGTGCATTATTCAGTAAAACAACCATAACTTTTGCATACGGAATCAAATTTCGATGTTTGACCTCTACTTTCGAAGCTAACAAGATGGCGCATCCGGGAAAAAAAAATACACGTCTTCAAACCTATACCTTTTTGACCCAAAAAAGGCTTGAAAGACCCTCAACAGGACCATAAAGTTTTTCGTCAAAAATTGACCTTCTCCAATTTGCCTAGAAATTTTTGGAGATATAGTGTTCCATCTGAAATTTAGTGCTGCATAAACGTTTCATCAATCCAAGTTACCAAACTCATGATAAAAATATTTGAATTTGCAATTTTCAACTTTGTGACCCTATGTGTGTCATTTTCAATGATTCTTACTAGTTTTACACTAGATCCAACACTTCAGTTTTGTGGCCCTATGTGTGATTCCTTTGACAATATTTATATATTTATTTGTGCATCTATATGGCTTCAAATAAAAAAGTGATCAACTACAAAAATGTAGACCTCATCGAGGGCTATAATTTTCATATAAAGTTTTCCACATCTGAGTTAGTATAAAAAAGTTATGAATTTTTTACCCGACTAGCAATGACTCGTGATCCGACCAATCATTAGTGACGGGTCACCTAAAGGTCCATCACTGATGAGTTAGCCATTAGTAACGTGATGATTTTTGTACCGCATGCATATAGAAAAATGAAACTCTGAATTTTTTATCTCCCGTCACTAATGAGCATGCCCTCTCTACCCATCACTAATGACTGACTCATTAGTGATGGGACTTTAGGTAACCCGCTACTAATGAGTGTGCTATCTCTACCCATCACTAATGACTCCAACATTAGTCATGAGCTTTGAGGTCACCGGTCACTAATGAGTGTACTCTCTCCCCATTACTAATGACTCCATCATTAATGACGAGCTTTGAGGTCACCCGTCATTGATGAGTGTGCTCTCTCTACCCGTCACTAATGACTCTATCCTTAGTGACGAGTTTTGAGGTGACCCGTCACTACTATCTTTAGTGACAGGTTGTTCCCTCACCGTCACTAATGACCCCTCATTAGTGACAGGTCTTGGCTGAGTCCTAACCCAGGACAGACATTAGTGATGGGTTGTAATTTTACCCGTCACTAATAGTGCATTAGTGACACGTACTGAGCAGCCGTCACTAATGACTTGTCTTCTTTGATGGTTTCTTACGTAGTGCTACTTCACTTTGCTTATTATCGATCCACTATATGAAGTCGCATAGTGGTGGTGGAAACTAGGAAATAAGGAAAAATTAGTAAGTGGTGTTTTAGTTCTACAATATGTGAGTTACGATAGCGACCCTGGATGCTACCCTCCGGTGGGTCATACTCATAGTTGGAGCACATGAAGAACTTCCTGCCATAGGTGTCCGAGAAGTTGTTGGACTTTCTAACCTACACAAGTCTTCACACCAGCATAGCGGAACTTCGACCCAAGCAGGCAAAAGGTCCAACATTGACTTCTTCGGGGGAGGATCAGAGGCCATTTTTGTGAGAGGAGAAGGCTTTAGTTTGTTGTGACAAATTTTCTCCTAGGCTGCTATTTATATAGAAAATTAGTGCTGGACTGAGTCCATGGAGATTTCCCTAGAAAACTAGAGTCAGAAAATGCTACCCCTGGCAAGGCTATGTCTGAATAGTCTAATTCTGAAAAGTCTATTTTTGGCATGCATGCTGGTGAAGAGGATCCACCCGAACAGCCACAGTAGGTACGCCTCTAGGTTTCATCACACTCTCCAGTCCTCTGAGTCAGGTGTGGGGTGGCTCGCCTAGAACTGCTCGACCAAGGCCTTTTATGGACCATGGTTCAAGTTGAAGCCCACCTACTCAACTGACTCACAGGGATGACTCCATCGAATCTAGCAAGGAGCTCGTCCCTCCACTCGGTGTGCAAGTTTGGACCGAACGCTGCAGTCCCCGCTTTAAGGGAAAACCCAGAAGCCCGGAGACATCCTACAGCATGTCAGTCATCTCACCTATGGGCAACTGAAAACTGTGCGTCTCCGGCCTCTAGCAGTTGACCAGTGCAGACAGCAGTGCCTGGTCAAGTGGAATCTGTGAGGCACGATCCCTAGTCGGGTTGAGGAGATACGCCACCGGAAGGAGACCCAATGCCCTCAATCTACAAAAAATAAAGAATAATAGTAAAATATCGGGTGATTCACAACAACAAACATATAATGATCGAACTTATTACCTCATGATCCAATGCTGGTCAACCCTCCTAGTGTGTTTGATGTGTCGCATCGATCACCGGGTCAATGAGCTCCATACATAGAAGCAAAAAAGATAATGCAACGCAGAATATGCAAAATAAAAAGTGAACTCCAATGAAATATAACTTAAAGAATAATACTTAAATGAAACAAAGTATTACAAGAAAAAAATTATGTACAACAAATTATGAATAATCACAGCAGTTCATAATATTACAACAAACGGTCAGATAATCAAATACTACGTAACAAAAATGGTCCAAATATTACAACATGGTCCAAATATTACACCACATACTCAGGTTGACCGGTAGTTCAAAAAATATAAAATACATCATGATCCAAATATTATATCACATACTCAGGTTGTCTGATACTCTAAATAATAAATAATACAACATGATCCAAATATTACAACACATACTCACATTGTCCGAATATTACATAACACAACAATGTGCCAATATTACAAGAGTTGAATACATAGTCTGATGAACATTACAAACTTATGGCACCATCCAGCAATCACGACATACTTCAAATACGAGGCTCATTCGAAGGGTTTTTCTTCTTCTTCGACTTGCGGACTGGGACACGTCTTACTTGCTCAACTGACACAAGAGTGTCCATGGGATACACTGATTGCACTACCCCCTCGAATGCGTACCTTCGCATACCAGTCACTCCTTGTGCACTCTTGATCCCTCAGCATCATCCATATCATTCCTGATACGCTGAGTCTTCCATCACTCCTTTGTGTCAACCTTGTTGTTTGGATCTGGAATCCAAGACGAGCCATTTTTAGGCGGCTTCGTGAAGTCCTTTACCGCCCACCACCCAAGCAACTCGCTGGCCCAATTAATTTCTACGGTTTCCTTGTTGTAGTACAATAACACGAAATACTCTGACTCTATGTTGCCCTTCACGCAACAAGCTAGCACATGAGAGCAAGGCAAATGCATCAGTGATGGCTTGTTGCATATGAAGTCACCCTTGTACGCTGGCCACAACCTGCATTCCATTGTAATTTCTTGTCTTCCGATACCTAGTCCGCTCTTGTCACTATTGGAAAATGAGTAGGCTATGCTAGCCTAAAACAAATAATTTCTACCACATTCACCTAGGAAACCATGCTAGTAGGAGGTCATAGATCGTTACCACTCGATGCGCAGTGCAGCGGAAGAAGAGTTGGAGTAGACCGATCCAATGTCGTGCGCATCAAACTCCTCAAACAGCTTCTCGATCAGAACTGCGACCAGCCCACGCAGGTGGTCACACTCCTCGACCAACTCCAAGCAAGTGGTCGTGCTCTCGATCAGGTCTGTCGTGACCTCGACTAGTTCTGAGTGATTGTGTCATGCTATCCGACCAGATCTGATTGGTCGTGTTGTGCACTCCGACCAGATCCAAGTGGTCGCGTTGTGCTGCACGACCCATCCCGAACACATCGCTATCAACTCGCTGAGAAGATTAGCATTGCAATAGCAGTAGCACCTCTATGGTGTCCATACGTACTAGGCGGAAATGCCGAGCGCCGATGTGCTAGCTAATGGGCTCCCACATTGGAAGCCCTTTAGGACTCTAACACCTCATGGATCACAATCCAATCAAACCCATATATAAATCCAATTCGCATGTTTATTCCAACCCATTAAGTGTGTGACCCGTTAGGTTCATGTACAAATGGCTATGACTCGGAAACCCTTTCCAAACTGAAATCAAAGTGGTCCCTAGCAGGACATGTTGACTCCTGAGTATACACAAAAGATCATATCGACTGAACCTTGATATACACATGCACCGATTCCTTCGCTTCACGATACCAGTCAAGCTCAAGGCAAGATACGTGTCATCCTTGTGATAGCTTGACCATTCACTCAAACAAGTAGTGAATTCATTAGAATTAACTCTTTAATCATATTAACATGGCCATGCACTTTCTCAATCCACCTACCTCGAGAGGCCCAAAAATATCTCTCTTGTTATCAAGGAGGGGCAAATTCTATCTTGATCGCTCACACCCCACGACATGTTTCATAACAAACTCAAAAATACCTTTATAACTACCCAGTTATGGAATAGTGTTTGGCAGCCCCAAAGTATGTCACTACACATTCTGGGAATCATTGACGATCTCAGGTCTAAAGATCTTACAGGTACATCATTTGAGATACCAACTAATACCATATCATAATAATTATCCCAACAGTATCTTAAGGTGGGTGTATCCAACATTATGTTCTCCAACATAAATGTCCACATTATTAACCTAATATCTTTATATCTATAATCCATGAAATGTGATCATTAATCAATACATGTGCTGGTCTTATGTATCATCACAATAATATGCGACCAGGGATCAACTAAGAATAACATCATGATATAAACAAAGGTTTCATACATAAGTCACATACTTGCCAATCAAAGTAAACGATGGTCATTCTTGGAATAACATATTATTCAGAAGTACATGAACATAAACGTGTAATACAATCATCTCTATGATTGCCTCTAGGGTATATCACCTTCAGTCACACAACATCACCTCGAACACATGCTGACGGTTACCAAGAACATGAACTCTGCGGGATTGGCCCTCCTGCTCTTCTCTTCCATGTAAGACATTATCTTCTCCGTGTACATACATGCGTATTGCCCATATGTAGAGAGGCATTACTGTAATGCTCTCGGAATTGTGATCTATGAGTGGCTCCCTCCAAAATTGCCACCAATGGCAGTGACTTATTCCCCTTCATTCCCCGATTGTAATCCTCTGTGAGGTTAGTTGTCATAATTTCAAAACATGAACCATCTGTGTCCGCAATGAGTTTCCATTTCTCTAATGATTTGTGTCTGATCCAGTCGAAGAAACACTTAACCCACCTTCCACCCTTTCTTCTCCTTGTCACACTATGTGGCTCAAGTAGTAAAGGCTCTAAGTCCTCGGGCTCCTACACCCTGGGTACAACTGGCTTCTTCAAAACATCATCCATGTGCCTACCGTTTAGTTTGTCTAGCTCTTCCCACATAGCATCAAACTTCCTCCTTTGGTTTTGTGTGCACAACTTCTTAAAAAGATCCATCAACCTCTTGCTTCTGAATTGTTTAAAAAATTTGGCTCCAAGATGGTGCATGCACAAACGGTTGTGCAAATCTATCCATGGAAATATCCCGCCCACACCACTTTGCAATGTGTTGATAGCGTTCAACAAGCCTGCATTGCGATCGTCGAGGACACACACGTTCGGCCTGTTACCAACAACACCTCTCTTAACTCAATGCAGGAACCACAACCAACTATCCGTAGACTCGCGTTCCACAAATGCAAATGCCAAAGGTAAAACCTGGTTCTCACCATCTACCCTGATAGCTATGAGTATTTGGCCCCTGTATTTTTCTATGAGGAATGTCCCGTCTATGCACATCACCAGCCGGCAATGTCGGAATGCCTTGATCATACATCTAAATGATCAGAATGCCCACTAAAGGACTTGATCCCCATCTTGATTAACAAAATCATGAGTAGCAATGCAGGTTCCTGGGTTCCTCCCCTAAATAAGCTCTAGCAATGAAGGTAAGTTATGGTACAAGTCGTTATAAGTGCTAAACCTCTTCTCTAACACCTTCTGTTTTGCTCTCTAAGTCATGTCATACGAAATGTTGTACACAAAATATGTTGTCAATAGCATGCATAAGTCCAAATAGGGACATACTAGTCTTCTTCACAATCTCTAGGTACATCTCCTTTGCAATAAAATCAGCGATCATGTTCCTGTGCGCACGTATAGGTCGGCTGAAGTTGCAAGTATGCAGCTCAACAATGGACGCTAACCATACAGTGTCGCACCTTGGCAAAAATTCATGAACTCGCTAAACATTTCACGTCGTATGTCCAAGAATTGAAAATTACCACCTTGAATTGCCTCTTCTCTGAGAAACAGCATCTCTTCACTACATGTTGCGGATGGACCTTGTCATGAAACATCTACCCTTTGGTGACCACGATAGAATCATAATACCATGACGACTCGTGTCCATCGTTCACCGTCAACTTCTCCAATGCAAAATTTGTCCATTCCTCTAGAATTCTTGCATTTGAGTCCACAAATGTGCGGAACTCATTATCATCTACCTCCATCTAGTCCACAAGTGCCACATCCTACTCCCCATGATCAGCAAGCATCGTGGCCTTATTATCTTCCCTATCGTTATGTTCTTGTCTTGTCATCTCTACCTCAACCAGTGCACTAGTCCGCAAGGGAACCACCGGAACCACACTCTCCTGCTCCTCCTCATCGATAACATTTTCACCAACAGCTTCTACGGTGCTACAGCCGACTTCTATCGAACCAAGATCGCTCGCTTCTACAAGGATGCAGTGGGAAAAAACCTCGTCTCAACCCCAGTGACACAATTCCTACCATTACTTTGAATATGTAAGCTCCTAGAGCTCCCACTGCCACCCCGTTTCACGACATCTAGGAATCAAAACCTTCACCATCAGCCACTAATGTGCCGGACTAGCAGAGTATATAGCCAACCTAACACTTGGGCCTACCGCATCTCTCCCGGAATACTCAATTCTATATCGACACACTGAAGTTACTCAAATCCACCTCACTGTCATAATGCATGATTACAGCGAACATGGCCTTCTTAGGGCTTGTAATATGATTTTGGTGATTAATGATAACATAGTCAATAGGATTAACATGTTTGTCAAGTATATGATTAATAGGTCTTATGGATGCAATATATGAAGAAGCCATCGTAGCTGGGACAAAGATTGATTAAATTGAAGTCTCAAGAAAATTATACATTCCAGATGGTCTGATGCTCAGAGGTTTGTTCGTGCCAGAGCATTTTCAGAACAAGGTTCAAAGGATCTGTACCCTAATGGTCCAGCGCTTGGTATTGTGTATGCCGGATGGTTGCGCTGGAATGCTTTTTCCAGAGAAGATCTCAATGGCGAATTTGGCATGGTTGTACACACCGGATGATCCGGCAATGAAGATTGGCTACACCAGAGCATTTTCCAGGAGTGCTATTTCTCGATGGCAGAAGAAGTGTACATGCTAGATGGTCCGGTGATAGAGCTAGTGAACATGCTAGAGCATCTGTTGTTCATATTGAGTTTGAGTGGGGATCCAACAGGTAGTTCGTGGAGGATGTACACGCCGGATAGTCCAGTGAGTACAATCTGTTTACACCGGATCATCCAGCATATATAGAAAATTTGAGTCGTGGGGGCAATGGCTAGTTCACATGGATGAGGCTATAAATACCCTCCCCCCCCCCCCCCCCACTCGGCCATTTGAATGTGTGGCAGTGTGCTGGAGTCCAGATAAACTCATATACACTTGAGAAGACATCCAAACCACCAATGTGCTAAAAGTGATCACTCAAGGCAATTAAGCACATGCTTAGAGAGTGATTAGTGCTAATAGGCCTAGAGAGAGTTGTTGCTAGGTTTTTCTGCCTAGAGAGAAGAACAAGAAGTGATCCTAACTTGTACTAAGTGGTACACTGGCACCTTGGAGTCTTGATGACTCGTCGGCACCTTGGGCCTTGGTGACTCGAGCTTGTTGACCCTCTGACTTGGTGTGGAGTTATGATAAGACTCTTGTAAGTGGACGTAGAGACCCTTGCCTTGGTGGCTCAAACTCCGAAGTAAAGATGGCAGTAAGTGATCGAAAGAGAGGCTTGTGGTGAGGCCTTGCCTTGGTGGCTTGGTGGCTCAACCTACTTGAGGCCTGAGTAGCTCAAGGGTCATGACTGGGTGCCGTACGAGAGCTATAGCATAGGTGGCTACTCCAATATAGATTAGGGGTGACGTTTATACCATCGATACCACATGATCAAAATCCCTTGTGCCGAGTTTGTTCTCTATACCATTTTTATGTTTCCGCATTTACTTCTTGCAATCTATCCTTGCATATTTACCTTCATAGAGTAGTTTACTAGGATTGGCTATAGGTTGCAAACTTTTGAACGGTAGGGTAGACACACTAGATGAATCTAGAGCACATTTAGATAGAAATTGATATAGGTTTATCTTATGAAGTTTTTGGAGCCGATTAGTTTTAAGTATCCTATTTCACCTCCCTCTTAGGATATCACCGATTCTTTCAATGATATATCCAGGACCGTAAAAAACCCTGAACCCCAATACGGTCCACATCGCTGATTCAACAATCATACTATACTCCGTCAAGTTAATTAATTGTAATCAACATACAACATCAACGAATGAAATATCTATTCAACCTCAATACTTGTATTCTACATAACCATCTAATATCACTGCTACTATACCCTTTCTGTTGAAACTATACCAATCTAAATATAATGTTGCCAAAAAATATGCTCTATTTTCA
This sequence comes from Phragmites australis, assembly GCF_958298935.1. Taxonomy (NCBI): domain Eukaryota; kingdom Viridiplantae; phylum Streptophyta; class Magnoliopsida; order Poales; family Poaceae; genus Phragmites; species Phragmites australis. The sequence continues at coordinate 17,453,565 of NC_084944.1, read as the reverse complement.
TTCTAAATATCCTACAGCTATGGAATATTTGCACTACATATTCATAACAATTCAACTTCAAACTATTCTAGATTGTCTGAACTATGTATGCTCTATGCTAACTTCTCTATTCTAAGTCGAATAATATCAAATTTTCAAAGAACATTAAATAACATATTTCAACTCTAACTTACTGAAATATTTCAACATTTTTAACTATTTTACATTTCCTAACTAACTATACTATATTTTCTGCTTTCTATTCTAAATTTCATATACTTATTTTTCTAAATTATCTACTTTATTATACATTTCTCTAATATTTTCTAACTATTTTTCTAAGTACTTCTAATATTTCTAACTATTCTTTACTGTTTTTCTGGTATCCTAAGGCTTTTCTAATATTTCAAACTATTCCTAATTTCTAACTATTTTATTCTGTTTTTCTAAATCACCCAATATCTTTCTAACTATTTCCTAATTTCATATCCTACTGTTTTTACTAATTTTAAATTTTTGAAACTATTCCTATTTTCTACCTACTCCTAAATTTCTAATTATTTCTAAAAAAACTCACCGGTGTAGCCGCCACAGCTCGCCGGTCTGCCATCGCCTGCCAATTCGTCGCTGCTCGCCGACCCGTCGCGCGCCACTGCTCGCTCGTGTGCCACCACCCACCGCCCGCATGCCGCACGCCACCCACCACGCCTCTCGCTCGACCGTCGTGCCTCACTGTTGCAACGGTCACATGTGCGAGAGGAATCGGCAACCAAGGAATATAAATACGCATGTCGGCACTCCACATGGCTAACATGGCACCTGTTGGCATTTCGTGTACCAACAGTTAATGATGCGTCACCTGTCGACAAGTGGAGTAACGACAGGTCCACTCAGACCACAAACAGCCTATGTGGCACCTCTTCACTTGTCGGCACTCTGTGTGCCGACATATCTATGTGTCTATAGCTACGTAGGAAGTCAGCACTTAAGAGTTCCGACAGATACTTATTCTTGTAATTTTTTAAAATTGACTATTATTTTGCAATTTTTCAACAAAATAATATTATTAAAAACATTGGCTAGTTGATCATCTTCTCATTTTTTTTGTTTTTTATATTTATTTCGTTTGTTGGGCACGGATGACGACGGAGCGGATGATTATTTCATTCTTGTGCTGCGTGTAGCAGCACTTGAGGGGCAGCAGGTGGAGTCGTAGAAGTAGCGTCGTCTGAACACTGCTGGATCGGTACCAGATCAAGGCTGATTCGGTTGGATCCTTTGTGCTGCGCGTTGGTGTGGTGTTCTGCGGAGAGGGAGCTGAGGCAAATGGAAATGTATGTTCATCAAATATCACATGCCTTGAGATAATTACTTTGCACGTGGCTAGATTAAAGCAGTGATAGCCTTTGTGTTCGGTAGGGTATCCCAAGAAGACACAAGGTGTGGAGTGAGGAGCTAATTTGTGGGGCATGGTGGAGATTAAGTTAGGGAAGCAAAGACAACCAAACACCCGTAAATGAGAGTATAGAGGTTGTTCATTGAAAAGCATGTGACAGGGGTGGTAAACTGTGTGGGTGCCGATTAAGCAGATATGTGACAGTGTTTAGGGCCTCAACCCATATAATGTAGGCGGTATGTGGGCATGAATAAGTACGGTTCTGACGATGTCATTTGTTGTGCAAAGCGCGCATTCAGCTTTCCCATTTTGAACGGAAGTATGTAGACAGGAAAGACGCAAAGCAATTCCATGGGTGGAAAGAAAATTGCGAAGAGAGGAGTTGTCAAACTCCTTACCATTGTACTCTGAATACATTGTATGGATATGTAAAATTGATTCATGACAAATGTATAAAAGTGTTAAATATTAACAAAGGTGTCGGATTTGCGATGCAGTGGAAAGGTTCATGAGTAGTGTGTATAGGCATCCATAATGAGAAGATAGTACTTGTAGCCAGTAAAACAGACAATGGGCGAGGTCCACAAATCACAATGTACCAATTAAAATGGGAAATAAGTTTGAGTAAATGAATTGGAAAAAGGAATGCGCACATGATGGCCTAACTGGCATGACGAACACAAGCGATGCGTCATGCCTTTATTAGTACATGGAATGGAAATAGAAGACAGTAAACGAGAAAGTGAGCGGCATCCCGGATGAGCAAGTCGTTGATGCCAAAGAGACTCTGACAAAGAGGCGGTGAGAGCATGTTGAGTAGGTCCATGGTTTGTTGGAGTGGAAGTATAAAATGCACCGGAGCTATTGCACCTCATGATTTTTCTCTGGGTGGTTAGATCCTTCAAAGAAAAACAAGTGGGATCAAATTCAATGGAACGGGACTTTTGGTAGTTAATAAATTGGAAACAAGATTAGGAACGTGCAACACATTGTTGACAGTGAGTAGTTTTGTAGGAGTAGGGAGAGTAGATGTGCCGGTGCCAAGGATTGGCAAGGATGCACCATTCCCTACAGTAACACAGGCAGAATCAATGGGAAGAGAGTAAGAAAAAATGTTACTAGGATTGCTAGTCATATGTGAGCTGACCCGGAGTCTAGGAACCATTCACCCTGGGGAGGAGGCTGACCAAACGAGGTAGCCTGAAGGGCATGGATCATGCTGTTGATATCTCAATGCGATGCGGGTGGAGGGACAGATGAGGACGACGATGGAGCATAGCAAAGTAGCCCTGAGCATTGTCGTCGGTCGGTGGGTGCGCGCCAAGCACTTTAGGGCCTGTGGCGCCAGTCCAGGGAGATAGCCAGGGGTTGACCGCCAGTGGCCCCCAGTAGGGGTATGACGGTGGGTAGCTATATGTGTTCTGGTGATCTGGTCGGGTTCCTTCATTCCTAGTGCATACGATAGCTAGCCACTCAACAACTTCCCTCTACTGGGGAAGAGTGAGTTTCGTCCACCACTTCATCTTAGTACTTACGACCACCTGAAAGAGTGATGGCCGAAGTGCTCCCATGGAAATAATTGCGTTGTGCAGATGTATGATGATAGCATTAACGGAGAATGTCGATTCTTTTGATGTCCTCTTGGGAGGGTGAGAACGCTAACAATTTCATGATCATATTAGAAGACATATTAGTAATAAATTTATATGTATTTACAGGACTCCGATAACGACGACAACTACCACTACACGAGATGGGTCAATCCTCCTGTTGAATAGAACATCTAATATTACGTCCATCACCTTCGAGACCATAACTTCGACTTGCAACGTGCCTCCTGACGCTGTTGTGCTTCCTCCATCCTTATCTCGTACTCACGCTTTGTTTCAGCCTCTCTAATATATCCCCATTGTAAGGTGATTGCACCATGTTCATCCATTCGTCGAAGCGGCAAGGCTATGGATGAAAAAACATGACGTTATAAGAGTTGTTCGTATTACAGGTTTGAGAGGTGTGAATGAAGTGAAAAAGATGAACACACAATAAAATTATTGTCAAGGTCATGAAACATGAAGAACCACCTTCTTCACAATCTCTAGGTACATCTCCTTTACTATAAAACTCTGCAGTCATGTTCCTGTTGGATGGAAGAGGTCTCTCCAAATTGCAAATATGATGCTCAACAATGGATACTACACATACAGTCTCACACCTCGGCAAGAAATCATGCACTCGCCACGTGCAACCTTCAGCTACACACTTCACATCGTATGTCCTAGGATTGGAAATAACCACCTTGAACTCCATCTTCTCTGAGAAATACCATCTCTTCACTGCATATTGCAAATGGACTGTGTCATGAAAAATTTGCTCTTTACTCACCACAATCAAATCATACTCCCATGCGGATTGGTGTCCATCGTTGACCGTCAAATTCTCCATTGCAAAATTTGTCTATTGCTCAAGAATACCACTCTCCATGACTCATTTCATTCTAGGAGTTGAGTCCACAAATATGTGAAACTCATCGTCATCTACCTCCATCTGGTCAATAAGTGCCTCATCCCACTCCCCCTGATCAGCAAGCATCACGATCTGAGTATTTTCATCGTCGTTATGATCTTCTCGTGGTTTCAACCTCCTCCAAAGAACTTGTCCTCACAGGAACCTGTGGAACCACATTCTCCCCCACAACGACAATATTTTCACCAACCACCTCTGAGGTACTAGGACCAGCTTCTGTCAAACCAACATCACTTGCTTCTACAAGGATCACATGGGAAAAAACCCGTGTCAACCTCATTACCACAAATTGCTGCTAATACTTTGAAATTTTTAGCTCCTAAATCTCTCATTGCCACCCGATTCGCGACACTTGGGAATGACCGTCAACCGCTGCTATGCCAGACTAACTTGCAGCAAATTATGTAGTCATCCAAACACTTCAGCCGACCTCATCTATCTCAGACTATTTAGTGTTGTATCCACATGCTGGAAGTTACTCAAATCTACTCCGTTGTCATAATGCATGATATATCCATGACCGCAAAAAAACTTTGAAACCCACTATAGTTGACATCTCTGATTCAACAACTATACTAAATTTCGTCAGTTAAAATAAATATAATAACCATACAAAATCTACAATAGTATATTCTACATATCCATCAAATATAACCGCTATTATACAACAATTACACTCTAAATGTTCAACAATTTACACTGACTTTGCATTCTAAATTGAATGCTGCCAAAAATTATTTAATGTAAACATGCCTACAAATTTTTCATATCCTAAATCTATGGAATATTTCTACTACAGATATGTCTCAAATCAAATCAAATCAAATTGCCTATTCTACATATACCAACAATTTCTAAACAATACCGACACTATTTCATATTCTACATGTACCGGAGAATCTACTCAATATATTGTACTCTAATGTTCTAAGTTCTAACAACTGTATTTTAAATGTTCCAAACTTTCTACTCTAAATCTTGTAAGCATTCTACTGTAATTATTCTAAATATTCTAATATTACTATTATACGCTAAATATTTTCTCTAATAGTTCCTATTCTATTTTCATTCAAAATATTATAAGCTACTCATCCTATTCTAAATATTCTAACCTACACGTTCATTTCTAAATATCCCTCGGATTTTGTATTTTATTTACCTATTCTCAGGTTCGGTCTCTAAATTTTGTACCTAATTTTTGTAATATAAATCTAATTTCTACTCTAAACATTCTACTCTAATTTTCCAAACTCTTCTAAAAATTCTACTCTAGTATTCCTACATATTCGAATGTAACTATTCTACTCTAAATATTCTAAATTTATTCTACCTAAATTTTCTCTCTAATATTTCTTATTCTAAATTTATTGTTCCGAACTAGTTTCTACTCTCAAATTTCTACTCTAGATGTAGTCTCTATGTCTCTACTCTAAATTTCCCCTAAGTTTTCTACTCTAGATTATAGATGTCTCTATGTCTCTATCTATATTTTCTATAACTATTTTCTACAACAAAAAAGTAAAAAGAAAGGGAGGGGGGAAACTTACCTTCCTGCGCACTCAAGAACACCGTCGCGCCTGTCATCGTGTTGTGCTGTACCGCCGCCTTGCCACCTATCCTCGCCACCGTCTCTCTCTCTCAGTCGCTCCCGGCTAAAGCGAGAACAAGATGAAATGAATGTGAAAGAAATCGACAGCCGCATAGTTATTATAGGCTTGTCGGCCGCCTGTCGCCGAGTACCGATGTGGCGCCGCGCTGGTTGGGCCCACCACCTATCGGCACTCTGTGTGCCGACAAACCCTAAGCCCACTATACACATAGGCTATTGGCATGGGGAGTACCTACAGGTCCCTATTCGACACTCTGTGTGCCGATATGCACCTATTTATACAAATTTTGGATAATATTTTTGCAATTTTCTAATAGAATATTATTATTTTAAAAAATCAATTTCAAAGCCCAAATCATTTGCAAGTTTTAAGAAGTTAAAAAAAAGTTCTGAGGTTGTGATGGAGTTTCAAAACAAATTTAGAGATTCAAATTATCAAAGCAGGTTTCCAAAATAGTCTCAAGTTGTATATCAGTTTCACGCAAATTTCAAGTGGATTTTCCAGATTCTTTTTGGAGGTGATCCTCCAACTTCGATCAAGCGCCACTACCGCTTCGGTAGCTCATTACCCACTGCACTACAGTCCATTCTCGATCCTCTTACCAAGCTTGCTTCAGGGCAACCAATTTTTTGGGCCTTAGGAGAGGCCTAAAATAATGGGCTAGACATAACCTAGAGATATGGCCCAAACATTGCCATAACAAACAAACACCATCATATTAAAGAAAAGGAATGGTTAATTAGGCAATTGTTATATGCATGACTTCTCCTAAATCATGAGAATTTATAGCCGAGAGATCCACAACGAGATTCATTCTTCTGGCCAGGCTCATCAACTTCTCCGACGAAGTTAGGGTCTAGGGTGTTGGATTGGGTGGCCCCCAAGCTTTAGAGGGAGGGACAACTAAGGACCGTCCATCCTAGCGGGAGCGGTGACGTGGCAAGGGTGACGCAGGCGGTGGCGGCATAGGACCTTTGATAAATGGTGATGGCCAATGAGGGCCTTGTCTTGCACTGGTTAGCAAGGAATGCAATAGTGTTGAAACTGTTCCAGGTGGCATTAGAGCTGGGAGCACCATTGACAAACTTGATGGCGTTGAGGAAGACGATTTGCACGAAGAGACAATGTAGGAAGTGTGCTTCTTCATGTTGTTTCTGCTGAACCTCTGATGAACCTAGGTTATAGCATACGAGTTATCAATTAAGCAATTGTTTCCTTTTAATATCCTGGTTGGTGGGGTTAGGCCTGAAAATAGGTTGCGATGACTCGAGAGCCATATGGGCCAGCAGATAATGGGCTGACATGAAAGGGTCTTTTATGGGCTTTCCAACGGAAAAGGCTGGGTTGGATCGGGCCATGCCTCAAAAGGCTGGCATGGACTAACCTCTGGACGTGGCCCATGTCAACCTGTGGGCCGTGAGGAAAGGGCTCATCTCATGGGTCATGAGAGGCCGCCTCTTTGAGCATGAACCCTTCGTTGCTTCTGTTGTTCTGCATCAGCTCGAGTAGGAAAGGAGTGATGGCGGTGCAGCATTACGAGGGCTAAGGGGAGACGGCGGCACAACGCTACGAGGGCTGAGGGACGAGGGTGGTGCACTGCTACGAGGGCCTCTGCTGGCTTTGTTTCCCTGTCCTCTGGTTCTCTTTTGTCGTCGTGGTAGCCCTCTCCTGCTGGTTTGCCGCCACCAAGTGCTTGTCCGTGGTATTATCTCTGCAATTAGCTAATGATTAGTATCAGAAATTGAGAATACATGATTAATAGTTGCTCGATTAGTGCTTCTTCAGTGCTGTTGTGCTACCTATACTTCTTGTGTGCTGCAACTTCAACATCTTGTTGCTGAAGCATGATGGAATTTTTTTCTACGCTCAAGTGAATAAAAATAGCAGTAATGCTGGTTTATTTGGCACTCAGGGACATACCTTGATGCAGCTGGTGTGTATGTTCATCCTTTCTAGATATTAGTTGTTGCTTATCCATGTTTCTTTTAGCATAGTGTACGATTAATAATGTTGACTTTTGAATCCTTAGTCTTGTGTCTTGTGCTTGACAGAGTTGTAAATTAGTTGAATATATATCTCCTTGGATAGATTAATTAATTACTTTATGTTTGCACGAGGTTGTCAAATGTAGCTCTGAACAAAACAATAATATTGTTGGTTTCTTTGGGCACTTAGTTTGTAGTTGGTGTGTATTTTCATCATTTCTTAATATTAGTTGCTACTTCATATCCTGCATATTTTTTCTTATATATATATATATATATATATATATATATATATATATATACTGAAATGACATCAATATTAAGCTTACAATTACACATGCTCCTGCATATTAGGTAATTTTATATCATGGACAGGGTTCCATCGATGTAAGAAATTTCTATGGATAATCATGACATTCTCTTGGCTGACCAGTCAAGCCGTACATCCAAGAAAAGGGCTAGGTCTGGGAATATCTTGAATAAGAACTTGTAGATGGCAAAGAAAATGCAGTATGCAAATATTGCAAGCTAAACTTATCATCTAAACCTGGGAAAGGAACAAATCACCTGAATAGGAATATTGCGTTCCACTGTCATAGCATTCCACTTGAGGATAAGGAGAAATTCTTGTTAACCTAGAAGCCAAAATATGTTTATGGGGACCAAACTGTCTTTGACACCAAATGTGTCGTAATTTAATAGTCCAGTTCTTTATCATCGTAGATATTGCATTCCGAAAACCTAATTATTGGTCGACAAAGTGTTCGCTTATATTGTCTTTCTCTATATGAAGAAGAGATGAACTGATTGATTTACAAGGTTGAAAAATTGGTCTCACTTGTTAATTTGATCGCTGATCTATGGACTTCTAATCAAAACTTGGGGTATCTCGGTGTCACAATGCACTACATCGATGAAGATTTTGAGGTGCACAAGAAGATCATAGCATTCAAGCAAATTTCTTTCCCTCATACATCTTATGCTATACATGATGGCATTAGCTCTTGTTTATTAGAGTGGAACATAGTAGGCAAGCTATTCACATTGACTATAGATAATGCAATTGTCAATTACAAAGCTACACAATAAATATGCGTGAGGCTTTAGGGGCTGGAATGTTTTTCCAGAGCTGAACACCTCCATATTAGATGTGTTGCACATATATTGAATGTCATGGTTCAAGAGGTTTTGAAGGTGGTTCCTAACGCAGTTAGGAGAGTTCAGGAGATTGTCAAAACTGTCACGTCCACACCATCACATATGCATATCTATAATTCAATTGTAGAAAGATTGGGCCAGAAAACTAAGTCAGGATTGGTACTTGATGTCCCTCATCGATGAAACTGAACCTAAGACATGATACATGAAGCGCTCTAAAGTAGAAAGTTGCTCTCAATAGGTATGCCACCGAGTAACACCATTTTGCTCCAATTGAGGCAAAATGGGCAAATGTTGATCTCAATAGGTTAGAAGTTTTTCTAGGTTCATCTTTATAGTTGGTTTTGGATATAATGATGTAAAGTGTGAAAGATTTTTGGACAAAATATCATGTGAAACATAAATAGCCAGACCAAGAAAAATTGGCATCCGCTACCGTCCACGTAGGCGCCACTTAGGATCCTACGTGGGCGCTCTTCTCGGTGAGGCACTGTCCCAGCGACACTTGAAAATACCCGTTGCTTCCCTTTCCCTCCCCCTCTTCCTCCTCCCCACCGCCGCCGCCGCGCCAGATGCGCCTCCTCGCCGCGGCGGCGAGGCAACCCAACACAACGCACCCTCTTCTCGTACCCATTCACCACTTCCTCTCCACGACGACGACTACCTCCTCCTCCTCCTACGACCCCACCCTGCAGTTCCTCCCCTCGGAGCAGCAACGCTGCCTCTCCCTGCCGCCCTCCCTCCGCCGCGACGCCCTCCTTGTGCTTACGCGCCTACTCAAGACCTCGTCGAAATGCCATCTCGCGCTCCAAGTCCTCGGGCCCCGTTGCCCCTCCTCCGCCCCGCTTGCCGCCCGCTTCGCCGCCGCTTCCCGCCTCGCCGCGTCGGCACCCGCGCTCCGCCCCTTCGCCGCGCTCCTCCTCGCGGCGCTCCTCCCGGCCGCCTCCCCGGATCTCCTCTCCTGGCCCAGCAGCGCCAGCGGCAGCGCGAGCGCGAGGTACGGCGCGCACCGCCTCGCGCTCCACGCGTTCCTCGCCGCTGGTATGGCCCACGAGGCGCTCGACGTGCTCGCGTGCGTCCGCCGCGCCGGGAACACGCCCAGCCTCTCCGCGCTGGCGGCCCTGCTGCGCCTGCTGTTCCGCGGCGGGGAGATCCGGGCCGCCTGGAAGGTGTTCGAGGAAATGGCCGCAAGGGGCCCGCGACCGAGCCTCGCCATCTTCAACGCCATGATCCTCGGGTTCTGCCACAAGGGACTGGTACGAGTCGGGGCTGGGCTGCTAAGGGTCATGGGTAGGTTCCGTGTGGTCCCGGACGTGTGCAGCTATAACATCCTGATCAAGGGGCACTGTGTGTTTGGGTGGTCAGCCGACGCGTTCAAGCTGTTTGATGAAATGCGCGTATCAGGGTGCAAGCCAACAGTTGTGACGTATAACATATTGGTGGATGCACTGTGCTGTGAGGGGAGGATGTCGGACGCTAGGAGGCTGTTCGATGAGATGCTACAGGTGGGGATCGAAGCGAATACAATCACATTCAATGTTTTGATTGATGGATATGCAAAGGCCGGACGGATGGATGAGGCTAACTCGGCCTGTAGGGAGATGAAATCGAGGGGCTTAGAGCCGGATTGCTGCACCTTCAACATTCTTTCTGCTGGAGCATACAAGTTTGGAAGTGCTGCCCAGTTAGCCCATGATCAGCAGCCGTTGCATGAAATGTTTGGTTCACAGTTGTCAGCTGATGGGTTGGATATGTTGGTTTGTAGGCTTTGTTGGGATGGGCGATTGGATGATGCCTGGGAGCTCCTGCGTGGTGCTATTGAGCAGGGTGTTGCAGTGAGTGTTGCCGGATTTAATGCTTTGATCGCTGCATATAGCAAGGAGGGATTCAACAAAGCAGCTTTTGAACTATATAGAGTTATGAACAAGTTAGGATTGTCACCGTCGTCGCCTACTTTCAATTACTTGATAATGGGACTGTGCAAAGAAGTAAGGCTTGATGAGGCACAGCTGCTATTAGAACATATGATTAGTAAGGGATATTGTGTGAGTACATCATTTACCATCTACCTAGATGCATCCTTCAGAGAGGGCAATGCAGTTGGCGCTTTGAAATGCTGGGATGATATGGAGAAAATTGGTCTGCAACCAGATTTGATTGCCTTCTCGGCCTATGTCAATGGACTTTGCAGATTAGATTACATAAATGAGGCTTGTCAGGCATTTGTTGAGATGACAAGAAGAGGACTTGTACCGAACAATATTACTTACAACTCCCTCATATCTGCACTTTGTAGGTCTGGTAGTGTGGATGAAGCCTTTAAATTAGAGAAGAAGATGAGGCAGAGTGGCCTTGTTCCTGATGTTTACACAAGCAACATTCTAATCGATGGTTTATGCAGAGAAGGAAAGTTGAAGATGGCGAATGACCTTTTTTGGAACATGGACAGTAATGGTTTAACACCAGATGTAGTGACATACAATACGATAATAAATGCCTATTGCAGGGCTCAGGATATGAACCGGGCCGTGTTTTTCATGAATAAGATGCTTGAAGATGATTGTGAACCAGATATATTCACATATAATATTTGGATGCATAGTCTCTGTAGCAACCATATGTTGAACCGAGCAGGGAAGGTGCTGGATGAGCTTGTTGCTATGGGTTGTACTCCTAATTCGGTCACATACAACACGTTGTTGGATGGCATTTGCAGTGATGTTCTTGATCGAGCTATGATATTGACTGGCAGGCTGATTAAGATGGCTTTTCAACCGAACACTATTACAGTTAATGTTTTTCTTTCTCATTTCTGCAAGAAAGGATTTGGAAAGAGAGCCCTTGTTTGGGCTGAGAGGCTCAGAGAAGATTCCTTTGTTTTTGATGATGCTACAAGAAATATAATTGACTGGGCACACACGGAGATGGAGAATGACCCCCAGGCTAACAACGCAGACATTGATAGGTGCCAATTTCTCGAGTTCTTAATGTTCATGACATACGAGACAATGCACAACAGCAGATCCTCAAAGTTCACACATGTTTGTACAGATAAAGGCTTTGATCCTGGTGGTAGCAACCTAATCAAAATTTTGGATACTGGATGATAATTGAATTTCATAACCACATGAGGCGCTGGGAAACTTTTGGGTTGTTGATGGTGCTTTTGGATACTGGATGATAATTGAATTTCATAACCACATGAGGTACTGGGGAACTTTTGGGTTGTTGATGGTGCTTCTGCAGGGGTACCATATCAGTACCCATTCTATTGAATATCCTCAATCAATTGCTGCTGACTGTTTGCGATAAAATTGGGCATGGAAAGATTTTGGAGCAATGTACCATCAGGAACTGTCCGATCTCCTATCTGCTATTCCTGTGCTTCCTTGCTGTGGATTTGGATGGTGATTGATGGTTGGATAGGCAGCAAGGGTACGTTGTATTCTGCGGCTTTGGGTGGGTGGGGGTGTTCTTGTTTGTTCTGGAGCAAGGTGGTCTGTTGTAGTAACAGGGATGAAGATGAGCGTCCTCTGAGTTCACAGCAGGCATCATTCCTTGTTCGTGGTGTGCACTGCCGTCGTGCGGTTGGCTGATGGTGGCATGGCATGCTATTCCTGTATATCCTCTTTTCCTGATAAGGCTGCCGTCTCATGGTATGGCCACTGCAGCGATCGAGGTGGAAGAGACTGCAGTGCTGCTCACAGCATAGATGCCAGCATCAGTGGCGATCATAGGTAAGTGGTCTCATTTGCTATCGAAGTAACGTTTGGTGGATACAAAATATAATTTTTCGAACAATAGTAGTTGTCAAATATAATTATCATAGAATCTGGCATGGAGGTTATCTACGTTGATAAACATTATATAGGATATGAGGTTTTTGTCGCTGCACGAATGGACTCTAACCATAAAGAGATGACAACAACAAATGTGGCATGTACGGTATTACTATATACTAACCTAATAGCGTATCGCTGGTAAACCTAGCATTTCTGAATGAAAATAGGTCATGTTATAATATATGCTCTATTGTGTGCACCTAACATATTTGCCCTTCATGAGGGTATTGGGGTCTGTTGTCTTAGCGTGATGGGTCTCTTCGTTTTATTTTGCTCTCAGCTTCACGTGCTTTAGGCGCGGTGCGCTTTTTCACTGACTTTCTCATGCACTCCTCCTAACGCTTCAGCTATAGTTCCTTCTACTGTTGCTCGTACACTTGGTGTTTGTAAGCTTGTCTCTTCCACCATATGCTCATGTCGATTCATTGCTTCTGGTCTTCAGTTTGCTCTATGTCATGAAGTCACGAATAGGTGGAGAAGACACGGCAAATGAAATAAAAGGGAAGGTTAGTAAGATGGTGCATGAAATTGTATAAAAACTACCACTGGCATGATCTATGTCGCTATACCGGTAGGTAGTCATAAGGTATATGTCAAGACGAGTCGTACTGGTAGTTGGTATACATAAAGAAGCATCTACTATAAGTGTAGGAGATGTTCTAGATTCGTGAAGCCTATAATGGTCACTATAGAAGCATATTGTCGGTTTGACCCCTAGGGGATAGAAGTCGTCCAATGTTTCTTGGGTGGACTTGGTGGAGTTGAAGAAAACATTGCAGTTGAGAGAGGTGAGGAGGAGTGGTGTAATCATGGTTCAGGCTAGGGTTATTTATGGTGCCCAAGGGTCGGTGCATGAACTGAGTGCATGGGTATAGCTGGGGGCTAGAGTATGAGATTCCCTGTGGTTCAGGCTGGGGTTATTTATGGTGCTCAAGGGTCGGTGTATGGACTGAGTGCATGGGCATAGCTGGGGGCTAGAGTATGAGATTCCCTGTGAAAATTAGAAAAGTTGTCTCATTGATACTTGGCAGAGATTTTCTGTGAAAGCTGTTACTTGGTGTGGTCATCTCATTCTCTAAAAGTTCAGCAAGGAGTTATTGTTGTCTCTGCATAGAATGTAGAGAATCCTATGAACGCATTGGGCGTAGAAAAGACGTATTGGCATAATAATAAATTTCGGCCATTAAAGTAAAATACATAACATATAAGTTTCATCGTAAGCATTCATTGCCTGTATGTTGCTACAGTACATAAAGCAACATGCATCGACTCGTACTTTATTCTTAGATAATCTACAACAAGTTACAATGGCATGTAATACCCTATCGCAAAATGCAGCATGCCTTATGAAAAGATAGATTACTGGGTGCAAGAAAACTTTTACTGGGTTGGTGGAAAAAATGAATGCTTCTTATCCAGATATTTCTAGCGGATCTCTTGAAAGTTGCTTTCATGGGGGTAAGGTTTGCTACACACGTACTCTTGTATCAGTCCACGTACCACAGGCCCCAGCACAGCTGGTAAGCCACACACGTATTATGGAGGAACATGTATATTACCGCATATAGTGAGGTACTTATCCCACCACTCTTCATTGAGCTCATGTAGCTCCATTTTCGGTCGTTCAACATCCGCGTGCCTCATTACCTCAGACTCCTCGTAGTCGTAGTTGATGTTTGTATACTCTTCTTCCTTCATGTACCATTCGTACAAGCACGTATGCTTGTTGTACTGTTGGAGGGAAGCAGGTGAATTAGATGAAATTCGTAGCACGGTAGGATGTTATGTAAACTTATCCCACATCGGTACCAAGCAACCGCGACAAGCTGGAACGGTTTCTGGTGTGTTATTTTACCACAGTCGTACCATGGCATGCGTGCCTTGTGCGCTTCTATCTGCAGCTCGATCTCCCTCTTTTTCTGTTTTAGGTTTTCATTTCTCTTTCGCTCTTTGTCCTCACGCTTGAGGTTATCAAGGATGTCACGCCATAGCTCGTAAGGGCCTATCTTGCCCTTAACCTTCTTGGACCCGGACCAGACCCAGAAGCTATGGATGGGATTGTGGTGGAGATGAAGTAGTCGGTCTATATGCACTTAAACGTATTTGTCCTTGGGGTTACCCTTCTATAGACTAGGTGGTGGTGGCCTATGTTAGAGATATCAGGGAATCCAGCCATGTGTTAGAATCGAGTCACGGGCGCTCAGTTTCTAGTCATAGGCGTGTAGTTTCCAGTCACGGATACAACGCATCTATAAATGTTCAGTACTACCCCTAATAGGCAGATGCAATCTAGCAAATAGACTTTTCAGTCCTAGCCCTAATAGGTGTGCAGTCTAGCCAATATGTTTTTTAGTGTTACCATATCTATTCACTACTGTGGATACTTCTTGTATATAAATGAAATCCAATCGATTCTCTACTTTCACATCTCCTGACCTTAAATTGAATCGAGGCAATGACGTATCCTCATCCTCTCGATGGCCCTATTGATCCACCACCTCCACACCCCCATTTAGGTGTCTACGGTAGAGATTACTACGAAAATCATAATGCTCTTCCTTGCTCGTTTTGGCCGTCATATCGGTATAAAGATGACGTTGTAGTCTAAGTTTATGAGTATTTTGGTGACGCAGAGTGTCGATTCTTCTGTTATCCACATTTTAGAGTACGAACAAATAATACTCACTTTCTTTTCTATTTTCTCAGCACCATTTACTTATCTCATCTACACTTTTGCAGATGGATGATTCTGGTTTTTAGTATTGGATTGACTTGTGGATAGAACTACACATTCGAGAATACATCTGTCACTTGCATGTCATTATTGAACACTACAGGAACAATTGCGCTAAGAGAGAGCCAGCAATGTTAGAAGACGTTATATCCTGCCTCACGTGGTAGGTCGGAGGAAAAACTAGGAGTAATATGGATGTGCTCTAGCGGTCGGTTGAGAATTTGATTACGTATTTTACTTGTATTGTGTTATCATTCCCTAAATATGTGAATCCCAATATATACCTAGGAGTCACGAAAAGTTTCCTCCTCCTCCTCTACAACCATCGGCGTAATATGGTCAAGGGGGATGCTAGGAGTCAGGAGAGTCTTCATAATTCATTCTAAGTTAGTATGAGTAGAAACAATGTATATTGATGTACTGCCTTAGTCTTATGTAATATTTCTTTGTACCGTATTGTTTGCAATTGAATAAATTGTACCTCGTCATGTAACATTGTAAGTGAACGATTTATTGCCTAGTGGTACGACACACAGATACGGTTCAAAAGCGGATAAGATTGTACGATATTATGCTTTGGGATGGAACGAGAATATAGGTAATAAAAATATGGCTGATAACATAGTAGTTATATAAACATCCTACATAACATAACAACCACATAATAGAAATAATATAAATACTTCTAAGTACTGTCTAATGGTGTAGTCAAGGGGCGTCGCCATGGCCATGGGCGAGCTTGTTGGACATGCCTGCCACCCTCCGCCGGCTAGCTGCTCTGTGACGCATGTGGTTGGTGGAGTATGTAAAGGGGTCGCGCAGAGGGTGCTGAGGTCGTGCAACGTCTATAGGGGTGGTAGGGTCGGGCTGCGTCGGTAGAGGTGCCCCCACTGTCTGCGACGGGCCCTCCTCATCAACCGTGAAGGCCAACCAATCATCTAGTACGGAGTGTGTCGAGCCGGATGTAGCGTCAAAGGAGCCTAGAACTATTTCATGCTACAACTATGTCAAATGTCATGCATAACATTATAATTGAATTGTAAGGTGTAATCCCGAATGATAACACTGATGGTGACGGACCTGGAACTGACCACCCGTGAGAAAACCGCAAGTCGACATGTACCACACTGATGATGGCCAAGACGACGAGGCTAGTTCTGTGTAGAAGCGTGGCGGTGTAGCCCTAGCGCATGACGGAAACCTTGTCTATGTGGTAGGCTTGACGACGTCAGGTAACTTCTGGCACGAAGCATGCCGAAAACCATTGAGCCAATGACATACGAGGCAATGCAGACCGGTCATCAGCTCGCCCGGGTCAACACGAGGTGGGATTGACTGCTAGTGGTCCATGAAGTCTAGTAGCTTCGTGTTGACATCCCTGCACGTGTCCGACTGGAAAGCACGAGAAAACACATGTAATATAAGAATGCAAGTTAGTAGAATATAACAAGCCTCACATACCATGGCATGGTACGCACCGCTAGCTTCATAGCGAAAGTGTTGGTGACCTCCGGCCCGTGCTGTGGTGGCTCTGGTGGCACTTGGATGCACCTAACCCGCGTCGCCATGTGGAACCAGCGTAGGTACGCGGCCTCCATCATAGGGTCATTAGGGCCACTAGGGACGTGAATGTCTGCAGCCGCCTCCGCCCACTACTCCACCCATGGCTACATCTTCCTGTCCAAGTTGCATCGTACGCGATGTCCTGATGCTTCCTTGTCATCCTAAAAGTCAAAGTTACCATTACAGAATTGAAAACATGATTAGCAAAGCACCTGTAACAAGACATACTTACAAGTGAGTTCTTTCTGTGGGTCGGTGCTGGAGTGGTGGGTCGGCGCTGGAGCAGGAAGTGCTAATAATTCCCGAACTGCCTATATACTCTGTTCGGGTAGTAGGGCTTGACCATGACGTTGAAGACCAGCTGCCGCCTCGTAAGCTGCAAAGCCTGGTCTTTGTGGCACAACTCAGAGAGGGCAAGAGATGCGCGTGTTGTAACCATCTCGTGGCCGTAAGGTGTCCATCGCACCCTGTCTATCTTCAGCTAGTCGAATGCTGTCACGAACTGAGGGTATGAAGCGCGTGTCATCGCCGTCGCCCACCTCGATTGCATGAAAAAATAAAATGTAAAGCATATAAGTGTAATGAAATAATTAAACAAATGTGTGAACATGTATTACTTACGTTGTGCTTGCACCAGAGAACCCATTATAGGGCCATCCACTGCGTCGTGCAGCCTGAACTTGTCGGGGAAGTAGGAAGAACCGTTGTACTTGTCGTACGACCTCATCTGTAGGTGACCTATGTTGAAGCGCTCGTACAACCACATGTTAAAGAGCAACAGACAACCTATGATCGACATGGAGACACTGCTCCTGCAGCAGGCTTTGCACAAGGCTCAGTACGTCTGCGCTTGGACCGCAAAGCCCCTGATTGTACTGAGGAACCTACTCCGGGGGTTGTCCACAATCTGCTAGGCAAAGAAGATGAACTACTTGTCGACGGTGTCCTGGTCCGTGCTGGTTGTACGAGCAGTGAGCTGCTCTGAGTATCGACAGACCTGAGCTGGCACTTGTCAGCACTCAGAGTACCGACAGGCCATGATGTGGTACATGTCAGCACAGGGAGTGCCAACAGGTCTCCTCAGTCCACCAAAAGCCTCCGTGACACCCGGATTCCTCAGGCCCATGACCGGTCGGTACTCCGCGTGACAACAACTCTTCGGACCCACTGCCATGTAGGAAGTCAGCACGCGGAGTATCGATAGATCCCTAGTCAGCATTTCATATGCTGATAGGTATCTATTCTTGAAATTTAGTGAATTTAGCTATTATTTTTACAATTTTCTTAATAAAATAGTATTATTTAAAAATATCACAGTTGCTGTAGTGATATCGGTACCGCCCATGGCATGAACAGTCGGTGCCAACAGCCCCCATGTCATTGCAGCTAGTGTCATTCCTGAGATTTCATCATCCAGTTAGAACGACCCTGCAACGTGATGAACCAATACCCACATAGAACTGCAACAGAGTTGAGCTGCTTTGGCTGCATTCTACTACTATTCGGCCACATCCTGGGGTAGTACAGGTGTTTGCCACAACACTGTATCTAGTTATTGGGCAACCTGCAGTTAGAAAATCCCCAGTAGCATTTTACCTGGGACCATGTTCTCGAATTAGATATCAATTAAAAAGAGGATACTTATGCCAACTTTTCCCAATGAATGAAACAAACCATATAAATTTTTGGATGTTAACTAGATATCCTTTTAAATTGATTATTGCTGTAAAACCTTTCCTAATCTATCTAATTTTGCCTGTTGCTATTCCGAACCTCTAAATTTTGTTTGATGTTTTGAGCCATCTAGCACTACTGTTCTGATATTTAGGTGTGAATAAAAAAAAGTAAAGGACTGATCGATTGAATCTATCTGGATGCTACCCTTGTCCAAGGAAACGCCTAAATCTTATCCTAGCAAGTAGTGACAAAGTAAATAGGGGGAAGTAATCTAATTATGTAAGTAAAGATTAATGACGAATAGGAAAAAAGCAGTGTTAATATCGCAATAAGGAAATAATAACTAAACAAGAAATGTACTAAAATGTAGTATTATATAGATGAAGTAGGGCTAGGAACATCGGTAATTCGGTACCATGTAGCCAGGGGTAGAATTATGGGGATAAAATTAATACAAACATTGGTCAGTATGAAATGTGAACTCGAGCATGTGCTTTTGATATGGGCGGCACACCCTAAATATATACTTCTCTGGAGACCCTTCTAAAGGAATCTATTGTGTCTGTGCTCGAACTGTCGCACGCCACTTCTGTCAAAGATCTCATTTTATGCCAGAACAACACCTTAGAAACTCTTGCTATGTCATTACTCCCCGGTGAGAACTCTCCGCCAATTAATCCGATCCAACACCTTTATTTTTCATCGATCTCATCGGTGGAGGCTTAGTCATCTCACTTTCATAACACACACCTTGTGCCAACCTATAGACTTGAAGCCATTCAAGAACAAGTAATATGTGATGAATATACCTAGGTGATGAATTATAGTAAGGGAACAATTGTATTGCAGCATCATACTGATGGCCCTTGTTATACACATCTATTAGCGTTATATTCTCTTAATATATTATTAATTATTAACGCTAACTTTGACGATTATTTGTGTATAGTATCATTTGGTCATGACTGACAGAAATCAATAGAAAAGACGACAAAATTAGACATAAATGGATCCTACAGGAATACAGACATCGATCCAACAAAAGGTGGCCACTTTCGGGCCAAAACCTAGTGATGCCGTGTGGCATGGTCCATAGAGCCATGTGGTACTGCTAATTCAAAGCCCATCTCAGCCCATCCAACATGGACTAGGTGTGACATTTATGTCATCGATATCACGGGATAAAAATTTCTTATACCAAGTTTGCTCTGTCTACTTTCTTTACGTTTTCGCATTTACATACATGCAATCTACCCTTGATTGTTTACCTTCCTAGAGTAGTTTGCTAGGGTTTGCTATAGGTTGCGAACCTTTTGAATGGTAGAGTAGACACACTAGATAAACATAGAGCACAGTTAGAGATAAATTAATATAGGTTTATCTTGTGAAGTTTTTAGAATCGAATAGTTTTAAGTGACCTAATTCACCCTTCTCTTAGGGCGTCACCGATCCTTTCAATTGGTATTAGAGACGGAGCTCGTACCTTTCACAAGGATATGCCAATTCAAGTGGAAGTTGAGCCATGTTCTCATTTTGATCAGTTAGGCATCACCACCTAGTGAGTTGTGATGTCCGGGGTAGGGATGGATACCGGCAGTTCTTCATGTTTTGACGGCACTCATTTCCCCTGTTAAAAAATTATAATGACTTGTTATTTATAAGCCAAAGGTTTAGATGTTCGGAGAGTCACCAAAGAGAGGATGAAGCAACGTGTCACAAACAAGGAGAGGCAATTCAATGCCTTAGTGAAGAGTATCTTTTTATCATCTCTAAGCATTGATACATTTAACCAAATTTATTCTCTCACCAATTCTTATGATATTTGAACTAATCTCATTAAAATATATGAAAGCACAAAGGATATGGGCAATAAGAAATATCATATGCTAGTCTCTCAACTTAATAGCATTAAACAACTTGGCCATGAAAATACTAATGACATGTACTTACGTTTGAACATTCTTATCAATGAGGTCAATGGGCTAGGTTTGACATCAATTAGAGATGATCAAGTGGTGAGAATAATACTTCAAACTATTCTTTCAAAGTACAAGTTGATAGTCTTCATCATCTACGACAACAACAACATTAGCAAGATGACTCCAAGCCAAGTTCTTGGTAAGATCACCATCCATGAGATGACCATGAACATCAAAGTTGAAGATTCATCTTCATCCGACGTCAAGAACCTTACCCTCACAAGCAAGAAAGCTCATTACCCACACATGAAAGAGAAGATAAGAAAGCAAGAGTAAGAGTCAAGCTCAAGCAAAGATAATGGTGATGAAGGTGAAGCGAGTGATGAAGAAGATGAGCAAAACACCTCAAGTGATGAAGAAATGGATCCCAAGATCGCCAAACTCATCTCAAGATTGGAGATGGATATCAAGAGGATCAACTCCAAGGTTAATCATCCAATTTTCATGAAAGACTTAGTCAACACAAGTGATCATATCAAGAAGGAGAAGAAGATCAAGAACAAAAGAGAGACAAGGCGAAAAAGCAAAGCATTTGCAAGCACAGAAAGATGAGTGAGTGAAGATGAAGATCCAAGCTCAAGTGACGAGAGCTTCACCATCTACTCCAAGAAAAGCTCTTCTTCAAAGTCGTCATCACGCAAGTCGTCATTACACAAGTGCCTTATGGTCAAAGGTATAGAAGGCGATGTAAGTGATGATGAATCCGATAAGGATTCACCCTATCAAGAAAAACTTCTTGATTTGATCAATGAGCAACAAAGGACCTTAAAGAAACAAGCTAAAGAACTTAAGAAATTCAATTCCTTTAATGATATTCATGCTTCCTTTGTTACTAATTATAAATAATTATTAAGTATAATCGAATTGCTAGACAAGGAGCATGAAGAGCTTCAGGCAAAACTTGAGGACATTGAATCTCAACTATCGGAGGATTAACTCCTGTCGTAGGGATCCCGAGAGACCCCTTTTTACAGATTCGGCCGGGGGGATGATCCTGAATAAGTTCGTCAGAGAAATAAATGGAGTGGAAGTAAATGCAACGGCCGGTGGTGGGGGATGATGACCTAGTGCAAGAAGAAGTAAATGCACCGGAATTTAGACAGGTTCGGGCCGCACGGGGGCGTAATACTCTACTCCTGTATGGATGCAATAACTGTCCTGAGGAAGTCCCTCAAGGATGTTGTTGGTTACAAGAACACTGGCCTAACTAAGAGCTCGAGGCTCCTTGTTCTCCGGTTGGAACTGTGCCTTGTGGCTTGTGTTGGTTCTTGGTTCTGTGTTCGTCTATGGTTCGGTGGTTGGGTTTTGGATGCTTGGGTACTTGCGGTCTCTTGTTCGCCTGCTTCTCTTCGATTGCTTTGATCCTCTTCTCTTCTGTGCCGCCAGCTCTTTTAAGTACCTACCGGCCGAGTCATGCCCCGAACGGGAAGGAGGGGGGCACAAGTTCCAAGACGCCATGACTGGGAAATGTGTCATCATTTCTTCTGGGTGAAGTGACCGGGGGTGAAAAAAACGCCGCACGCCCGGTCACCTGTCACCATAATGCCCTGGCAACGGGCGCCGTGGAGAGGGCCCACCGGGCAGCCGCAGAGCAGCCCAGCGTGCCCGCCCTGTCTTGTTCCTCTGCCACAGCAGGGCGGCAGACGGAATGCCTTGATCCTTGCGATGTTACCCCGAGGCAAGCCGGATGACACGGGACGGGACCCGTGCAATTAATGACCCCACGCCTCTCTGCCAAAACATGGCAGGAACTGATGCTGTGGCGGGAGCAGTTGGATGTGTCAGGCCACGCACGTTCATTAAATGCGGCCTCGGACCTCTGACTGGTGGACACCTCATCGTCAGGCCCCTCGGGGGCCTTTTTGAGTCGTCGGAGTACCGAGTGCTCGGGGGGTACTGTTCACATCCCCGAGCACTCTCTCCCGAGAATGCCCAGCTTTGTCTTCGGGGTGCCGAGTGCTCGGGGGTACTGTTCACCTCTCCGAGCACTCTTTCCCGAGCACTCTTGTATGGACCTTCAGGGAACTGGGTGCTCGGGGGCTGCCACGTGCAGCCCCGAGCACCCTCTCCCGAGCACTCTTTCTTCCTGGTACTTAGACTCCGTGGATCATCGGGGAACTGGGGTGCCCGGGAACCACTGACTATGGCCCCGGGCACCTTCTCCCGGGACTGAGCTTTTCTCATCCTTCAGGAGAGACCTCGTGGAATGGTGCCATGTGGTGGATGGCTGGCTGGGCCTCGAGACTCAGGGACCCCCGGTTCCTGATACACCGACAGTAGCCCCCGGGCCCATTGGTCAGGCGATGGCACGGAGACTGCGGATGGGCCCTTCGTCGCGAACGAGACCGAAGCCGGCGCGGATGCCACTTGGCGAGCTTTCAGATGGTGGCCCCCTCGATCCGGGCCTTTGGTACGGCCCAACGGGGAGACGAATGGACACGCGTCCACACAACTCCCGACGGGCATGACAATGGGACGAGCGGCACGCGCGGCTGCCGCACAGATCAAGGGAAATATGCCTGGCAGCCGCTGACACCGCACGACCAGTGGGAGATTCGCATGGCAGTTGCGTCGATCGAGGAAACCGTCCCGCCGAGTGCGCCGTGGCAGGAGACGTTTGAATTCTCTGAGGTATAAAAGGGGGAGGAGAGCGATCCGCCCCCCTCTTTACGCCATCTTGCGATCCTGCTCTTGCTTCCTTTGCGCTCCTGAGCCCTTAGAATCCCTTAGGCGATCAGAGCACCTCTTTCTCTCCACCACCCAGACAACCTCCCCCTCTGACAAGATGCCGAGAGCTGGGGGAAGCCACTGCGATAGGACTCCGGACAGCGTACTACCAGAGTCTCGCTTGAGGAATGAGGAGGCGGCGGAGAAGGTCAGGAAGCTGCTGGTCCCCGAGGGCCAGCAGGGGGCCCGGAAGGTGACACCGGCGAGCTTCCCGCCGGCGACGACCCACCCCGGGCGCATCGTCTTGTTTACGTCCTTCGTGGCAGCGGGGCTGGTGCCGCCGTTTTCAATATTCTTTCTTCAAGTCCTCGACACCTACGGCGTCCAGTTGGTGCACCTGAGCCCCAACTCGGTCGTCGTCTTGGCGGTGTTCGCGCACTTCTGCGAGATGTTCGTGGGAGTGGCACCGTCGGTGATGCTTCTTCGATATTTCTTCGCCCTGCGATCGGCCGGGAAGAAGAGAGGGCACTCCACAACGGACGTCGCGGGCTGCTACAATCTTCAGCTGCAGGACGGCATGGGGGAGCGGTACATCCCCCAGGTGCTGCGAAGCAAATGGGAGGAGTGGCGGCGGGACTGGTTCTTCGTCGACGTCGACCCCCACGACCGTCTCGCCCTGCCGAAGGTGGCGGTGGAGCCCCAGAAATCGACATGGGAGGTACCGCCGCCGGAGGACGCGAGGTTGGAGCCGGTCTTCGAGCACATCAGGTTCCTGCGCGACGCCGGGCTGACCTCGGTGATGGTGATGGCGGACTTCCTGCGCAGCCGCCTGGCGCCCCTGCGGGAGCGGGCCCAGCCCTGCTGGCTCTACACCGGGCCTGAAGACATCACCCAGACCCAGATCGGCGCGAGCTGGGACCTGGGCCTGGCGGAGCTGAGAGGCATGCTCCGAGTGGTGACCGGCGTGGAGGACATGAGCCGGGCGGAGCTCCCGTGGTGAGAAATGGCGCTCTGCGTCAACCCCAAGCGCGCGGCGATCCAGGCGAAGCTGCCGGAATTCGACGCCCAGGGCTTGTCGACCGACCGAGGAGCCAGAGCCCTGAGACCCTCGAGCTCCCCGGGTTGGATGAGGCGGCCAGCGAGGGGGCCGCGAGCAGTCCGGTGCGAACTGGTGGCCCGGGCGCCGCGAGCGGCGAGCCGCAGGCCAGCGGTGGGGCCGCTGCGGGTAGCTGCCGTCGCACCGGAGGAGGAGGCACCGCCGGCGGCAGAGTGGTGGTGGCGCCGGAGGACCGGGGGAAGCGCCCCCGGCTCTACATTCCCGTGCTGGAGTCCCCGCCGTCGCCATCGGCAGCGGCGGCGTTCCCGGTTCTGGAACCGCGCCTCATTCGGATGGGGCCCAATCCGGCGCCCAGAGACCGCGCGGCGGCCCTACCGAGCCCCCGGTGGAAGAGGAGGAGGGAGGACTCTGAGCCGGCGCCATCGGCCCCGGAGTTCAGGATCCCGACGGCCAAATGGCAATACCGAGGGACCAAGATCGCGTAAGTTTCGTACTTCATTCTTTCTTGGGCGCGCTTCGCCCGAACTAAGTTTCGGTTTTGATCTTCGTCCTTCTCCTGCAGGCCGCCTACAGGCGCCGCCGAGGTTCAAGAAGCGCCGGCGCCGGCGCCAGCACCCGAGCCAAGCCGACCGGCGGAGCCGGGGCAGGTAGACGCGGCGATGGAGGAGGGGACGGCAGAAGCGGCGGCCGTGTCAGGGCCAGCGGACACGGCGGCCGAGGCGGGGACACAGCCGTCGCCTGAGCTCCCGGCGCCGGTCGAACCTACCCCGGGCGTGCTGAGCCCGGGGCGGATGATGGCGTTGCAACCTTCGGGGACCCCGAACCCCCCGGAGGAGGCTCGCGGGGAACCCAGCGCCCAACCAGCGCCCAGCCAGCCTGCCGACCCCCTCCCGGTCGCGATCGAGAGCGTCCGGGTGGCGGTCAAGCGGTTGGGCGCGGCGGTGGACGGGGAGGTGGCGCAGCTTGAGGCGGAGCGCGCCAGGCTGGCCACGGAGAGGGCGTAGCTTACGACTGCTTGGCGCTCCTTCGAATCCCGCCTCATCGCGTAGCGCGCCGCCAACGAGGAGGAACAAAGTGCCATGGAGGAGGCCCGCGCGGAGGCCGCGCGGGAGCGGAAGTTTTTGGAGGACACCCGGGCGGAAGTCGTGCGGGAGCGGGAGGTTTTGGAGAACACCCGCGCAGAAGTTGCGCGGGAGAGGGAAGACGCCGCCCGCCTGGAGGAGGCGTCGCGGCAGCAGGCTGCCGAGGCCCTTGCCAGGGAGAGGCAGGCGCAGGAGTGGGAGGAGGCGGTCGCGAGCCGCGAGAGGGTGGCAGAGGCCCTCCAGGCTGACCTAACCCACCGAGAGGGTGAGGCCGATCGGATTCGCGCCAACCTCCAACGTTAGGCAGGGGAGCTCCAGAACATCGAAGGGGATCTCCGGCGCTGGGAGGATGATGTCGCCATCCGGGAGGTCGACACCGAGATCACGGTGGCTGACTTGGGCGCTCGGGAGGATTTGCTGACCCGCCGGGAGTCAGAGGTTGCCGAGGCGGCGGCTGCCGCCGCTGCCAGGGAGGAGCAGATCGCCAAGCACCAGGCGGAGCTGACCACCCGCGAGCGGGCTCTGTCCGAGCTGGCGGCGTAGGTGAAGCAGGCCAGCGGCCATGCACCCGACACCGGCTCTTCTGGCGTGGCCGGGGGCCAGGGGCTCGAGGAGCAGCTGCGGATCGCGAAGGAGAAGCTCGAGGCCGCCTTTGTCGCGCGGGCCAGCCTGCAGCATATGTTGGAGGACACACTCCGGCGGATGCGGCGGTCCGTGGCGAGGGCCGGCCTTGGGCGACTCGTCGTGGAGTCGAAGGGCGAAGGTCCCGGCCGATTCGTCCTGGGATTCCAGCAGGTCTGCGAGTGCCTCGAGGCGCTGCCCTGGGCCGTCCAAGAACTTGCCGCCCGGGAAGTGCGCGGCTTGGCCCAAGCGGTGGCCGAGCACGTGCTAGCCTACTACCGGAGCAGAGACTCGAACTTCCCGCTGGAGCCAGCTCGGGAAGGAGTGGTTGAAGCCGAGGCAGAGGCAGCCCGGGAAGCGGTTCGGAGCACCACTGCCGAGGTGGCGGCCGGCTTCAGGCGGGAAGTGCCGCCACCGCCAGCCCCCGGGGGTGGCCGTGACGATTCCGACTCCGACGCCGACTCCGACTCCGATTAGGCTTTTTGTAGTAGTTTCTTCTTCTTTTATTTTTGTCTTGTGATAAATACGGGAGTGATCCCTCAGAACAACTATCCTTCTTTTGAATATAATGGAAGCCTTTCTTTGGGTTCGCAACTCCGGTATTCTCCTGAGTGTTTGATGTTGTTTCTGATGTTTTGCCTTGATGCCCTGAGGAGTACTTAGTCGGTTTGATCCGACCTTTCCTTCCTGAAAGCGAAGTCGTCCCAATCGTCCTTCTCGGTGCGTTCAGCCCCCGAGCCCTCGTGAGTCCGCATCGGCTAAGTCAAAAGACAAAGACACGAACTTCCTTGCTCGGGAGATAGGTCGATCCAGCACGGAGCATGCCATGACCGGCGAACACTTTTCCACCTTGCGACCACTCAGTCAGCAGCTCGGAGACACGCGCGGGCGAAAATGCGACCAAGATTCCCCATGGTTCGGTGGTGCCTGGGCTTAGGACAGACCGAACCGAGCACCGACAGCCCGCCCCTGAGGCCTAGGCTCCGGACTACTCGAGCGGCTCGAGCGATAGGATTACCCAGGGTGCTTAAAAGCGGACTGAACACCATGACCACCATGAAAGACTTCGATCAGACATTACCGCACGTATGGTACACCTTTCTACGGACCGTTCTATCGTTCTAGGAAAAAGTGGACACACGGTAGGGTTTTGTGCGCGAGGAGATCATCTCACCGGGCAGATTAGAATACGAGGGCCCCCGAGGACGACTCGGGAACAAAATATTATTGAACGTAAATTCTTCTGAATTTAACCACTCACCGGACAGCTGTCGGCCTTTCGGCCAACCGATCCAGGAGGGGCGTGCGCTCCGAGCTCGGGGTGCCCGGGGACTTGGTTCCCTCAGCCGGGGCGCCCGAGCATCAAGGGGCGCGCGAGGAGCCCGAGGTCAGGTGATCTCGACCACTCATGCTTGAGCAGTAGGACCACCCAAGGACCCTTGGGGCCGAGCAGCGACCTAGGCATCAAGGCCCTCGCGGTCGAGCTGCTTTTGCTTTGATTGTCGATCTGTGACTTAAGAGAGAATGGAGAAAATCCTTGTTTGGTGCGCTCTGTTAGTGCGGTACTTGTTATGGACTGCTCTCGTTTTCGACCCGAGACCTCTCGAATACCCAGATCGGTGGACAAGAGCGGACAGCGGCATAACCCAGAGGTCCTATGGTTCGGTGGCGCCCGGGTATGACAGACCAGACCAAGCACCGACAGCCCGCCCCTGGGGCCTAGGCTCCGGACTACTCGAGCAGCTCGAGCGATAGGATTACCCAGGGCGCCCATGGACTCGGTAGTGCTCGGGAGCCTGCCACGACACCGAACACCACAGCCTACCACATCAGAGGTAAGTTAGCGGCAACTGCCCGCGCGCATACCGATCGGGATTCTTTTCTCAGCGGGAAAAATGAGAGAGCAAACTTTTCTCGCACAAACAAGCATCTCACCAGATAGATTAAACATATGGAATCCAGAAAAACAAAATCGACACACGATTGCACATTAATATTTATACTGAATTGATAATTTTTTACAAGGTTGGGTGACTTACCCAGCTAGTGGTAGCCCCTGGTCAACTTGGGCGGGGGGAAGCCCCCGGCCTGGTTGACCTGAGCCGCGAGCATGGCCATCTATGGGTAGAACTTGCACAGGTGCTCGATGTTCCACGGGTTGGGAAGCGGCTGCCCATCTTCTACCGCCAACCTGAAAGAACCTTCTCGCGGGACCCCGATCACGGTGAAGGGACCTTCCCACATAGGGGACAGCTTATTCTTTCCTTCGCACGACTGGACGCGTCGGAGAACTAGATCCCTCACCTTAAAAGACCGTGCCCGGACATGGCGCTGGTGGTAGCGCCACAGGCTTTGCTGGTAGCGAGTTGCTTGGACGACGGCGCGCCATCGACGCTCTTCCAGGTAGTCGACGTCGTCACGCCTCTGCTGCTCCTGCTCACCCTCAGAGTATGCATGCACCCGAGGGGAGCCTAGAGTGAGCTCGGAGGGGAGGACCGCCTCAGCGTCGTACACGAGTAAGAAAGGAGTCTCCCCGGTAGCGCGGCTTGGCGTGGTCCCGTTGGCCCATAACACGGCGGGTAACTCGTCCACCCATCCCTTCCCGTGCTTTGCGAGCACGTTATAGGTCCGGGTTTTGAGGCCCTTCAGTATCTCCACGTTGGCGCGCTCAACCTGCCCGTTGCTCCGAGGGTGAGCGACGGAGGCGAAGCAGAGCTTGATGTCGAGGTCTTCGCAGTTGTCCCGGAATAGGGCACTTGTGAACTGGGTGCCGTTGTCGGTGATGATCCAGTTCGGGATACCAAAGTGACTGGTGATGCCGCGGATAAATTGGAGCGTCGTGTTCTTGGTCACCTTGATGATTGGGACCGCCTCCGGCCACTTGGTGAATTTTTCGATGGCGACGTAGAGGTACTCATAGCCCCCGATTGCTTGGGGGAATGGACCCAAAATGTCCAGCCCCCAGACCGCGAAAGGCCATGACAGGGGGATGGTGTGAAGAGCCTGAGCTGGCTGGTGAATCTGCTTTGCGTGGAACTGGCACGCTCTGCAGCGCCGAACCAGCTCGGAAGCATCCTGGAGGGTTGTAGGCAAGTAGAAACCTTGCCGGAAGGCCTTCCCGACCAGCGTGCGGAACGATGCATGGCCACCGCACTCGCCCTCGTGGATCTCAGCGAGAAGCTCACCACCTTCTGCCCGGGAGATGCATTTCAGGAGAATACTGCCTGCGCTACGTCGGTAGAGATCCCCATCTACTATGGCATAGCGTTTGGACTGCCAAGCAACTCTTTCGGCAGACGCCTCATCCCCGGGGAGGAACTTTTCCTTCAAGTACCCCCGGATGTCGTCCATCCACGAGGCATCTTGAGAACATTCAGCAAGTGCAGCGCACTCGCCGGACGGCGGCACCCTGACGGGGCTTCCCACTGAGGGCGCCGCCGGGGTCCCCTAAATTGAGTTCGAGGTTTCCCCTTCATCCTGTTCGACAGGCAGGACGGAAGGCCGTGTGAGTCTTTCTTCAAAGACTCCGGCAGGGACGCGCGCACGAGAGGAGGCCAGGTGGGAGAGGTCATCGGCCAAAGCATTGTCGCGGCGAGGGATGTACCGCAACTCCAGGCCGTCGAAGCGCTTCTCCAGCTTCCTGACTGCCACCACGTACGCCGCCATTTGAGGATCTATGCACTGGTACTTTTTGGGTACTTGGTTGATCACCAGCTGGGAATCTCCCTTGACCAGGAGGCGACGAATCCCGAGGCCCACCGCGGCTCAGAGGCCGGCGATGAGGCCTTCATATTTCGCTATGTTGTTGGACGCGCGAAACTGCAGCTGCACGACGTACCGGAGTTCTTCACCCGTTGGGGAGGTGAGAACCACTCCGGCCCCTGCGCCTTTCAGTGAGAGGGAACCGTTGAAGTGCATGATCCAGTACCCAGGCGCATCGTGCCCGGGATATGCAGAAAACTCTTTTGGGACGACCTCGGGGACGGGCGTCCACTCTACCACGAAGTTAGAGAGTGCCTGGCTTTTGATCGCCTGGCGACTAACAAAGTGCAGGTCAAATTCCGCCAGCTCCACCGCCCACTTGACGACACGCCCGGTGCCTTCTCGGTTCCGGAGGATGGGTCCCAGTAGATACGTGGTAACCACCGAGACCTTGTGCGCTTGGAAGTAGTGGCGCAGCTTCCGGGAAGCGATGAGCACAGCGTAGAGCAGCTTCTGAGCCTGGGGGTACCTTGTTTTGGCCTCCCGGAGGACTTCACTGACGAAGTACACCGGTCGCCGTACCCGGCGGGCCCGGACCGCGGCCTCACCCGAGGGGCTGTCGCAGCCCCCAGACTCGGCGGCGTGGTCGGGGCTGACCGGGTGCTCGGGCTCTACTCCCTGGCCGGGAGGAACCGAGTGCTCGGGCTCGACCCCCTGCTCGGGGGGAGCCACGAGGACGGGTGAGTGCCCGGGGGCGGCCGGGAGCTGGGACCCAGCACCTGGCCCCACGCACTCGTCGCGCTCCACCACCAGCACCATGCTTACGACCTGAGGAGTGGCCGATACGTAGAGTAGTAGTGGCTCGCCTTTGGATGGAGCCACCAGCACGGGTGGTGAGGTGAGGTACTTATTCAGATCGCGGAAGGCATGCTCAGCCTCCGGCGTCCAGTCAAAATGACCTATCTTCTTCAGAAGCTTGAAGAGGGGGAGCCCCCGCTCTCCAAGCTTGGAGATGAAGCACCCGAGGGCCGGCATGCAGCCGGCGAGACGCTGGACCTCCTTGAGTCGAGTCGGGGGTCGCATCTGCTAGATGGCCCGGATCTTCTCTATATTG
Organism: Phragmites australis; assembly: GCF_958298935.1. Taxonomy (NCBI): domain Eukaryota; kingdom Viridiplantae; phylum Streptophyta; class Magnoliopsida; order Poales; family Poaceae; genus Phragmites; species Phragmites australis. The sequence goes on along the minus strand of NC_084944.1, from coordinate 17,422,876 downwards.
GTTTCGATTCCTCGGCTGGAAACCAAGAAACCGAGGAGCTTGCCCACGGGTACCCCAAAGGCACACTTCTCGGGGTTGAGCTTTAGGCGGGTAGTGTAGAGACTGTTGAAAGTCTCGACAAGGTCATCGAGCAGGGGGGCGAGGTCCCGGGACTTGACCACGAGATCGTCGATGTAGGCCTCGATGTTGCGGCCAACCTGCGGATCAAGGGTGATGCGAATAGCGCGCTGGAAAGAAGACCCAGCATTGCGCAAACCAAAAGACATTGACATATAACAATAAGTCCCCACCGGGGTGGTAAAAGCAGTTTTTTCTTCATCCTCTACGGCCATGCGAATCTGGTTATACCCAGAGTTTGCATCTAAAAAACACAAAAGATCACATCCCACGGTTGCATCTACAATTTGATCTATGCGGGGCAAGGGAAAAGGATCTTTGGGACAGGCCTTGTTTAGGTCGGTGTAGTCCACGCACATGCGAAGCTTACCGTTGGCCTTCGGGACGATAACTGGATTCGCCAGCCATTCGGGGTGGAGGACTTCTCGGATAAATCCGGCGTCGAGGAGCTTGCTGACCTGCTCCCGGATGAATTCCTGGCGCTCGGGCGCTTGCCGCCGGACCTTCTGCTTCACCGGGCGGGCGTCCGGATGCACAGCCAAATGGTGCTCAATCACCTCCCTAGGGATCCCTGGCATGTCGGACGGTTGCCATGCAAACACGTCGGCGTTAGCCCGGAGGAAGGTGACGAGTGCGCTTTCCTATTTGCCGCCGAGGTCACCACCGATTTGGACGACCTGGGAAGCGTCTTCGCCCACCACGACCTCCTATGTAGGAACGGAGGTGTCGGCAGCGAGTCGGGGTTTGGATGAAGAGGGTCCCGGGTCCCCCTGGCGGCCCTCGACCTCAGCCTGAGCCGAGGCTAAGGCCAGGTACGACTGCTCGGCGCTGGAGACGGCGCCGCCGGAGTCGGCAGTCATGGAGATGGGGCCTGCTAGGCCCGGCATCTTGACCGTGAGATATGCATAGTGCGCAGCCATCATGAATTTGGCGAGCGCCGGACGCCCGAGGATGGCGTTGTAGGGGAGGGGGAGCTCCGCGACATCGAAGAGGATGTTTTCCGTGCGGAAGTTGTCCCGACTCCCGAAGGTTACGGGTAGCTCGACCTGCCCGAGGGGCAGGGAGTGCCCAGGCGTCACTCCACAGAATGAGAGCGACGGCTTTAGGCTCCTGGAGGGCACCTGCAGCTTCTCGAAGGCCTCCTTGGATAGGAGGTTGAGGCCTGCACCCCCATCGATCAACACTCTGCCGACCTTGACATTGCAGATGGTGGGGGACACCACCAAGGGTAGTCGCCCCACGCCTGCAGTACTGGAGGGGTGGTCGACTATACTGAACGTGATCGGAGCGTCCGACCACCTCAGGGGCCTGGCGGCCTCTTCGCTCGGGGTTGCCGAGCACACCTCGCGCCGCATGGTCTTGATGCCACACCGCGAGGAAGGGGTGTAAGCGCCTCCGTCGATGAAGGCGACGGTATGCTCGGGTTCCTGGAAGCCGAGCTCGGTGTTGCCGGGGGTGGCCTCAGCATCGCCTCCCCCGCGGGACTCATCGCGCTCCCTCTGGCGCTGCTCGACGAGGCCTTTGACCGTACGACACTCTGTGAGATCGTGCCATCTGGTCTGGTGTATGGGGCACCATTTGCCTGGCTCGGGCCCCGCGGGAGCGGCGGCCCTCGCTGGAGCAGGAGCCAGGACGGGTGTCGGGGCTCTTGCGGGAGCTAGTGCCCTTGCAGGTGCCGGGACCCTAGCGGGAGCCGGAGCCCTAGGAGGGGCCCTAGCCGGGGCCCTCGCAGGCGAGGCCGTCTGTCGGTCGCCGCCCGGCGTTCTTGCCGGTGGTCGGGTTCTTGGGCCGGCCTATGGGCGGGGCCCTGGGCCGGTTCGATAGGAGCGACCTCGCGCTTTCTTCTCTTTTTCTTTTCCCGCCTGTCGGAGCGGGAAGAACTTGGTTGGTCGGCGGCGTGGCACTCGGGGCACGGAGCATGCCAAGCCCGGGCCTCCACCGCCTTGGCACACTTGTCGGCCAGTGCAAAGAGTTCCGCAGTGGTTTCAATTTCGTGCGTACCTAGCTTCTCAAGCATCCGCTCGTCGCGGACGCCCTGCCGGAAGGCGACGATGACAGCGTGGGGGGCTATCCGCGGGATGGTGTTGCGGACCTAGCTGAAACGCTGAATGAAGCGCCGCAGCGTCTCCCCCTCCTGCTGCTTGACGGCATGGAGGTCGCACTCCAAGCCGGGGCGCGTGAACGTGCCCTGAAAATTAGCCACAAACTGGTGGCAGAGGTCATCCCAGGAGCTAATAGATCCGGGGGGTAAGTTCATGAGCCAAGAATGGGCAGAGCCCCTCAAGGCAACATGGAAATAATTTGCCATCACCTTTTCACTGCCATCGGCCGCCTGGACAGCCGTAGTGTATATTTGGACGAACTCGACGGGGTCGATGGACCCGTCGTACTTCTCTGGCAGCTCAAGACGAAACTTGGAGGGCCATTTGACCCGACGGAGCTCGTTGGTGAAGGCACAGCAGCCGGTGCCGTACCCCGTGGCGCGGGTGGCGTTCCTTGGCGGCGAACGCCGGCGAGCCGGGGAGTCCTGGCTATCGTGGGCCGGCAAAGAGGAAGCCTGGTCCTCAGCCTCGGCCTCTTGCCGGGTCTCCCGCTGGTGCTCGTTGAGATGCAAGCGGAGGTCCTGGGCTTCGGATGCGGCAAGGGGGGTGGCGCTCCGCCTGGAGGCCCCCCGGCCTGTGCAAACGTTGCCCGTTGATGGGCCGGTTCTGGCGGCGCCACGCTTGGTGGTGGCGCGAGAACTCTCGACCAGCACCTGGCGGCGAGCAGAGCCGACCAGGACAGCGACTTCTTGGATCCAGCGGCCCTCCGGGGTTCCGGCGTCGCCTGAACAGGCGGATGCCTAAGGAGAGCGTGCACCGCAAGTAGCGCGCTCCCGGGGCCGGCCTCGCTGAAAGCGAGCCTATGTCGGAGAGGCACCCGGCGCTGTCCAGAGGCGGACCTGGCGGCCGGAGTTTCGACCACCAGCTGGGGGTCGGATGGTGCACCGGCGGCGGCGGCAGCAGCCCTGCTGGGCCTAGCGCCTTGGTCCCCTTGGGAAGGGAACGCCGCGCGTGCAGATCGCGGCTGCTGCTGGGACGCAGCAGCGGCTAGGGTCTCCTGTGCGAGGGGCTACATTTCCTCGCTGGAACTGGAGCCAGAATGCTGGAGGCGGTGACCACTGGCCATTTTTTCTGTGCAAGAAAACAAACAAACAGATTCAGGGATGTTCCCCCCTACCTGGCGCGCCAGCTGTCGGAGGATTAACTCCTGTCGCAGGGATCCCGAGAGACCCCTTTTTAGAGATTCGGCTAGGGGGATGATCCTGAATAAGTTCATCGGAGAAATAAATGGAGTGGAAGTAAATGCAACGGCCGGTGGTGGGGGATGATGACCTAGTGCAAGAAGAAGTAAATGCACCGGAATTTAGACAGGTTCGGGCCGCACGGGGGCGTAATACCCTACTCCTGTATGGATGCAATAACTGTCCTGAGGAAGTCCCTCAAGGATGTTGCTGGTTATAAGAACACTGGCCTAACTAAGAGCTTGAGGCTCCTTGTTCTCCGGTTGGAACAATGCCTTGCGGCTTGTGTTGGTTCTTGGTTCTGTGTTCGTCTATGGTTCGGTGGTTGGGTTCTGGATGCTTGGGTGCTTGTGGTCTCTTGTTCGCCTGCTTCTCTTCGATTGCTTTGATCCTCTTCTCTTCTGTGCCGCCGGCTCTTTTAAGTGCCTGCCGGCCGAGTCATGCCCCGAACGGGAAGGAGGGGGGCACAAGTTCCAAGATGCCATGACTGGGAAAGGCGTCATCATTTCTTCTAGGTGAAGTGACCGGGGGTGGAAAAAACGCCGCACGCCCGGTCACCTGTCACCATAAACGCCCTGGCAACGGGCGCCGTGGAGAGGGCCCACCGGGCAGCCGCAGAGCAGCCCAGCGTGCCCGCCCTGTCTTGTTCCTCTGCCACAGCAAGGCGGCAGACGGAATCCCTTGATCCTTGCGATGTTATCCCGAGGCAAGCCGGATGACGCTGGACGGGACCCGTGCAATTAATGACCCCATGCCTCTCTGCCAAAACATGGCAGGAACTGACGCTGCGGCGGGAGCAATTGGATGTGTCAGGCCACGCACGCTCATTAAATACGGCCTTGGACCTCTGACTGGTGGACACCTCATCGTCAGGCCCCTCGGGGGCCTTTCTGAGTCGTCGGGGTACCGAGTGCTCGGGGGGTACTGTTCACATCCCCGAGCACTCTCTCCCGAGAATGCCCAGCTTTGTCTTCGGGGTGCCGGGTGCTCGGGGGTACTGTTCACCTCCCCGAGCACTCTTGCATGGACCTTCGGGGAACCGGGTGCTCGGGGGCTGCCACGTGCAGCCCTGAGCACCCTCTCCCGAGCACTCTTTGTACGGATCCTCGGGGAACCGAGTGCTCGGGGGCCGCCGCCCGCAGCCCCGAGCACTCTCTCCCGGAACTCAACTCTTCTGATCATCGGGGGACTAGGGTGCTCGGGGGTAACCAAACACCTCCCCGAGCACTTTCTTCCCAGTACTTAGACTCCATGGATCATCGGGGAACTGGGGTGCCCGGGAACCACTGACTATGGCCCCGGGCACCTTCTCCCGGGACTTGAGCTTTTCTCATCCTTCAGGAGAGACCTCGTGGAATGGCGCCATGTGGCGGATGGCTGCCCAGGCCTCGGGACTCAGGGACCCCCGGCTCCTGATACACCGACATCAACCTAAGGCCTTTTTGAAACAATTTACGTCTCTCTTTAATTTCAACCTTAAAGTATATGCTTCTACTTCTTGTGATGATTTAATTGATCTATCTAGCTCACTCCTTTATAATGAGATATGTGTTAAGAATGTTACTGTACAATCTTGTAACAATCTCACTACATAAGAAAATGATGAGATCAAGCAAGAAGTGGAGAAACTCAAGAAGGAGTTAACAAGATTAAATGGCAAGAATTATATCCAACCTCCTCAAGATAAAACATGGTGAACAAGCTTGCAGAGGGGTCCACCATGACATATTTCAAGTGTTGTCAAGAAGACCAAGGTCCTTCCAATGCAAGCAAGTCGAGAAGGAGACCAAGGAGAAGAAAAAGACGATGAATCTCTCAAACAAGATCTCCAACATCTACACCAAGCTCAACTACAAGATGAAGACCAAGAGCAAGCACTACAAGCTCAAGAAGAAGGACAATGACAAAGTTATTGCACACATGATTAGGAGAAAGGATTGGAGGTGGAATCAACCCATTTGGGTGTCCAAAGAAGTCATCACCAACATAAAAGAGCCCCAATCGGTTTAGGTTCCAAAGAAGACTTGAAGTTCACAGGATGGCTCAAGGGATTTGGATACTTGGCACACAAGATGAGGTGAATGTTCAAGCAAGAAGTCAAGTGTATAAGATTGGGTGCATTGATAAAAACATTGATCATTTACCTAAAGTCCCTAATTCCAAAGGTAAAATAGGTAATTGTAGCTACATTTTTGTTCATGCACTTTATTTTTGCATCTAGTATCATTGCCTTATCTAGGATTGCATGTGCATATTTCATTTCTTTGAAATGCCTAGTGTAGTTTTTTTTCTCATATGGTAGGTTACTTATGTTTCTCTTTAACCTATGAGCAACCTACATAGTTTATTACTTATATGTTCTATAGGATAATTTCCCCATTGTTGTCAATGATAAGTGCATATCTCTCACAAGTATTTGACACCTGTATGCATACATTTAGGGGGAGCATATCCTATGGGTTGTGATTTTAGGACTAACATGTGTTGTGAGTAATATCTTTTGTAGTCTCAAAGAGTAATATATAAGTCTTCGGAGGTATGCAATGCTTAAAGGCTTCATTTGATATTATTGTCAATTCATTTGATCTCTTAAGCTACCTCCATGCATAATATGGCTTAAACTTTCGATCTTGTTATAGTGTCTAGTTATGCATATGGTTCACTCTTATCATATGTATGCACACATATAGGGGTAGTTTAGATCATATTATGTGAGTTTCATTGAATTATGATCCATGTATTGTCATTTCAAATGGTATCCACGTATCTCATTTCAATTGCTTTCCTACCGTTGTCATGCATACCTATGATTGTTCTCATTTTCCCTTCAGTTGGTATCATTTTTTCAATTGGATTTCTACAAGTGATATCATCTTATTGGATCATGATTCATGAAGATCTCTCCCATGGGCTCTAACATTTTTCCTTGAGTTCAACATGTGTTTGTAGCGTTTTTGAGATTATTGACAAAGGGGGAGGATTTTAATGACCAAAGCAAGTTCAAGTAGCATGATGATTATTGAAGATTGTTGACAAAGGAAGAAACATGATGCAAAAAGCGCGCATGAAAGAATTACAAGTGATATCAAGGCAAGAAGCACACAAAAGCAAAGAGTTCTTGTATGGGTCGATCATGGGAGACAGTGGCGATGGAGAAAGGGGGAGAATTATCTCCATAATAGTCACAATAAAAAGGGGACAAAGTGAAGGTTAAAAGAAGATATGATAAAGATGGGATCTTTTATTTACAATTGATCCATTTTCAGTTGGTATCTAAGAGGGCGGTTAGCCCCCTTACTGCCCTCTGAGGAGGCGGTTAGTCCGTCCGCCCTCCCAGGGAGCGGTTAGCAGCTCTAATCGCCCTCTCAGAGGGTTGCGGTCCTCTCAGGGGGCTGCAAGTACCTAGTTTTATCATTTTTTTCACAAGAAATCTATTTATTTAAATTTTTAATAAAAAATATAAAAATAAAAAAACTCAGCGTTCTACCACCGCTGGGCTACCCCGCAGCTGCCGGGCCACTCGCTATTGCGCACCCACATTGGCCTTGCACACAACTGTATCAGGCCAAGCTGACGTCCTCCTGGGCTCCTGCTCGACATAGCCAGCCCAACGTCAAGGATAACCGATTTTTTATTTTTCAATATTTACAAAAAGTACATACCATATCAAAATATTGCGCATCTAAGCTACTATCGTCTGTTGAAAGATATCGTCATTCCAATGGGTGATACCTTTTAAAAAAAAATAAAGATGTTGCTCTTCCAATAGATGACATCTTAAAAAATAAAAACACTCCTCTTAAAATTCAAAACACTATCAAAACTATAATAAAAAATTCTGAAAAACAAGTGTATTGTAGAGAATGCTATAATCTATCTCCCTAAAAATTTAAACTTGAACCAATACTTTTACAATGAGAAATAAGAAAAGATAAATTTTATTGTACACAGTCTGATCATATTTTTATTTGATTTTTTTAAGCTAGAGCATAGTATCCTCTACAAAATTAATTTTTTAAATTTTTATGACTATTTTGATAGTTTTTCGAATTTTAAGAGTAATAGAATATAATATTTTTTATTTTTTTATTATTTTAAGGGTGCTGCCGGTTAGTTGGATGGTAGTCTTAGATATGAAATATTTTAAAATGAACATATATTTTTATAAATATTAAAAATAAAAATAAAAAAGATTCGAGGACAACCTGTTCCGGCACTTGGGCCACGCGAGGCCACTAATTGCTCGGTTGGGTTGTCCTTGCACAGTGCGTCAAAGCCACTGCCGCTGTTCACACAATAATATCACATTACATAGAAGTAAATTCTAGGGGATTCTATCTAGAAAAGACTCTCTCCCCTATGATGATATATATCCACTTCCTCTCTCTCTTTTTCAGTTCAACCATTGGATCACGAGATGAATAACATAGATGAGGTCTCATGAGGGTTTTTCTAGACAGAGTCCTATAAAATTTGCTTCCACATTATATACATAGTGCTACTCCAACTTTCTTTATTCCATATTCACAAACACATGTATGCCTCATGAAATAAATCCTTACGCACCAACACAATGACGCTCCGCATCAATACCGCATGTCTTTTGGTGCAATTCATCTTCACTATACCATAGCCTATAAATATATCATGCATGTCTTATGGCGTGATCATTTTCATATGTATTGCTCTCTAACCCAAACATTCCACGTGACCTCCTAACCGTCTTGACTTCAGTTCCTCCCAGAACCTAGTCCCGACCCTATCACTGACCACGTCTGTCCTTAGGACAACACCTGCACATAAACAAAACCAAACAAATTCCAAACACAAGTTCTCACAAACTTGACTCACATCAACCCGTACAACACCACTCATATGTGTGTATTACACAAAACAGAACCACAATTATAATTATGTTGCAACGAGCATCATTATCACATGAATAATGTTAAATCACTTTGCTAATTTTATAACAACGTCAATTTTAGCATACATGATATCACATAGTCCTTTAGCACCCACCATGATCCAAAGCCGAGCTTCACCAGTGATTTCCCGTAGTATAGTTTGAGACCTTTTCATTGCTCCATGCCTGCCAGTGCAAGAAGACAATGTCAGTTATGGTAGGTGCAAGCTGCTGTAGGCTGACCCAACATAAGAGCCTAAGCCACTGTTCTCATGCGAAAACGCTAGAGCAGTGAATATGTTGCACCATCTCATGTTCCTGATCACAAAGTGGGAAGCTCGCTAGATGGGGGCAGTCCACGGCGCACCAAGCGATTCGCCATCCAACATGGGTTGAGGATTGCCAGCCAAATGATGAACTTGTAGCGCCGTGACGCCCATGTCTTCCACAGCCTTTTCCACTGCACAAAGCAGGTGCTGCAACTGAAGAACACATGAGGTAGGTAGACTTTGTGGAGAGCTAACCCGAGGATGATTGCTGCCATATGTGCCGATCCACCTCTCTAGGGTTGAGCACAATGTTTGTAGGGAATCCCTAACCAGGAGGTACTACACCAAAGCTACCGTTGGGAGATTGCCCTTGATATTGTTCACTCAACGATTATCCTGTAGAGCTTGGCTAACCATTTGTTGGGACTACGCACGCCTAGGCACAAACTCGACGAGGTGCCAAGTCTTTGAGCGATTTGCCGTACAACCATCCGTCTGTCAAGAGCAAGGTAGAGGTGCCATTGCCCACCATCGACATGGCCGAGATTGCAAACAATGCCCTGAAATTGGTGTGCACCTACAATTCGAGGCCCACCCAAGGATGATCCGATTTTGTCTTCCGAAGCCATAGCCTAAAATTTGAAGATCATGAATGCCAAGCCACCAAGCTCTAGGAGACAACAAATCCTCCAACATGAGACTAGGCAGTTGCCCCCATTAGCTTGTTTGCAACCTTTGCATAGAATACCACATCGCATTTTGTCAATTGCTTTGATGGCCCATTTGGGGATGTCCAAGGCGATGATTTTATAGATGGGGATCGTAGTGAGAACCGCATGATTAGGATTGGTTGGCCGGCCTTTGTCATCATCCTTACCCTTCCAACCTGGCATGCTATCCGTAATCTTGTCTAGCAGTGGGAGGATGTCAGCATTAGTGAGCTTCCTCACTACAAAAGGGATGCCAAAGATATTTGCATGGGAAACTCATGATCGTGCAAGGAACCTCTGCCCTCGCCTCCTAAATGTCTTGCTCTTGACTTTGGATGGGCAACATTGAGCACTTCTGTACATTGGTGTGCAGTCCCGATGCCTTGCCAAACTGCTCTAGGATGCTCATTATGAGGCCAAGCTCATTTGCTTGAGGCCTAAGGAACAGTGCCACATCATCAGCATATAGTGAGACACGATGATATAGGTCTGATCTTTCAAAATGTAACTAGATAAGTCGATTGGTGGAGACTCGACGTTGAAGATTCAAGGCTTCTGACCAGATTTGAATGCAACCCTCATAATCACTACACCATGTATCAGTTGGTTATCAACCATGCCTTGCGAATTGAGAACACAAACAAAAAAGTAGAAGAACACAATCTGAATTATTGCAAATATGGATGAAGCTCATTTGATAGATCATTCAAGTTTCGATTTGGTTGATCTATTCGACACAAGCAAAGAGAACAAGAATAGTTGATCTAGTCGATACAAGTATTATGAAGATGTCTGTTTCACCATGAAAATACTAGAACTAAACCAAACCCAAGTTTCTAAGGGTGGTGACATATACTAATATAGGGATGAAGCTAGGGTGGCCAAGGTGGTGCAGGACAAAGGAAGGACGTCCTAGGGCATCCCTTGTACATGCTCCTAGTGATGAAGACACACACCAACTTGGGTCTGGGTCCCAAACGAAATTACAAGACCCAAGGTCCGATAAAAGGTGACGCAACAACCAGCAGAAATAGCAGCAACTTCATGCAATGATTTGAAGACCTTCCCAAGGTGATATTTAGGTGGGACTAGATCCATTGGAAATCATATCAAATAAGTTGTCCATATCGTATTTGAACACTTCCATCGGACTCCATATGAGGGAGATAAGGCATTTTGAAGGCGGTGTTGTTAGGTTGTCCTGAACTGGTTGTAGTTGTGTCGATGCAAGGGAAGTAGAGGTCGAATCAGCCATGTAGCCAAAGTAGTTGTACATGATGGAGTAGACATAGTGATCGCTATACAACATCATATCAATATCAACATGAAGTAGAAGAAGTCAGGTCTTGCAATTGTTCATCCTTGAGGCAAACTTATCATCTTGTAATCCTAAAACACCACTTAGACAAAAATATACCCGATGCATGAATTGCATGGACTGCATGGCCGTGGTTACATCCATGACGAGCATGGCTGAAGGGATCGGTGATGTACTAAGAGGGGGGTGAATTAGGACACTTAGAACTATTTTGACTCTAAAAACAACACAAGATAAACCTATATCAAATTCTATCTAGATGTACTCTAGGTTTATCTAGTGTGTCTACTCTACAGATCAAAGTACTTGCAACCTATCTAAGAAGATAAATTGTAAGAATGTAAATGCGGAAACGTAAATAAGGTAGAGAGAGCAAAATCAACACAAAGATTTTTTCCCTTGGTATCGATGGCTTGAATGCCACTTCTAGTCTATGTTGGAGCTCCACCAAAGATATGCTCCCGGTCAGCACTCGGTCACGGTTATTGAGCCACCAAGTCACAAAGACAAGGTCTCAACATGGATGAGCCACCAAGACACCAAGCCAATGCCTCACCACTAGTCTCTCTTTCGGTACCTTGCCGCCGTGATCACTTCGGAGCTTGAGCTACCAAGGCAAGGGTCTCCGTGTCCCCACACAATCGCCTTACCGCAACTCCACACCAAGTCGGAGGGTCAACAAGCTTACCGGTGAGTCACCCATGCAATTCAATCATTCTTCTTCTCTATGCTATTCATATGGAAGTTCAAAATGAATGGCTCAAAGCTCACGGGGAGAGACTAGAGAATCACATATGTATCCAACTTTGTGCAAAAGAAAAACCAAGCTTTAACACGCTCTCATTGTAACTGATCTTCTTGATCACATGAGGATTGACCGAACTGCCTTCTACCAGCCTGCACGCAAACAAGGACTTTGAGGTGTTGAACCTTTCTGTCCTATATTTGTTCTCAAACATGCCATGAACTTCCATAATCATGTTGTGAGCATTCACATTCTCATATTGCTTCTGAAACTCATATGTCATAGTGATAAGCATGAGATAGCTAACATCAAGCCAATCATTATAATGCTTCTCATAAGCTATACGGTCAGAAGTGTCATCATTATCAGTTTGATCATCAGGATAGAAAACCTCTAGAACATAATCCTTTTTATCTTTCTTTAGAACAATTCCCAGATTATAGAACAAACCAATGAAGTTTGTTCCAATAAGATTATATTTTTCAAGAATCGATCGCAAACTAAAACCAGAGTTGGTGTTAGCAGTGGTGCCATAATCTACACCATGAAATAAACATGCAAAGTTCAACACTATGATTTCTTGTGAATATCACATTAAAAAATAATAAAAGACACTCTCACTATATGTTTTGTAACCGTTTTCCCTCTAATGGCATATAGTGGGTTGAGATCCATATCCATCTAAATCCTTGAAACCATGTGAGTAGGGGATCATAGATCGTTACCACTAGACGCGCAGTGCAACAAAAGAAGAGTTGGAGTAGTCCGGTGCAACATTGTGCCCATCAATGTAGAGGAAGTAGTTAATCTCATCACGAACAGAATGTCTCCTCATGTCCTTGTCGTTGATCAACACTGCCATAGCAGTAGTAGAGCCTCTAATGTATCCACACATCCAAGGGTGGAAGGCCATGTGCTAGTGTTCTAGCACTTCACACCCAGCTAGGCATTTGTGAGGGGGGGGGGGTCACATGGAGGTGGAGGCTAGGGTTCTAGGGTGGCGGAATTAGGACAAGGTTGGATGGTTTATGGCCATCCATGTTTTTTGGGATATGGCCATCAAAGTTCTCTATGAAGAATATTCCATAATGTTGATAGCCCTATCCATCAATCCTTTAACCAAAAGCCTCAAAAAATTAGATGGCCATCTCCTATCCACCCTCATCTCTCCAACCAAACACACCCTTATTGTCGCCCAGCCCCACGCCTCCACTTATAAAGACCCTGCTAATGGGTAGCCACATTGAAAGCCCATTGGGGTTTTAATCCCCATGACTCATTATTCATAAAGCCCACATACGGATCCAATCCGAATTAGTAATTGCCTCTAGGTTATATCACCAACAGAAAGCATCATTAGCAACCATACCATCGCTTGATCCAGTAGAAACTACATCAAGTATTTTTTTTTCACCCACTACTATAGAAAGGGTCATCCCTGTCCCAATTCACTGCCGGTTCATAAATAATCAGTAGTGATTAGGTATCACTAACGGTTCATAAGATGAACCGATAGATCTAATTGTGAACCCTTAAGAACCGATAGTGATATTTAATATCACTGTTGGTTCAAAAGCTCACCGACAGAGCAATAATTGAGCCAATACAAATTGGCAGTGATAATCCTTATCTTTGTTAGCTCGTATTCCAAACTGGCAGTAATATGGATTATCACTTGATGGCTCATATGCTCACCGATGGAGCAATAATTGAGCAAAAATGAACCAATAGTGATAATTATTCTATAAATCCCGAAACTGTCTCCCTTAGTCATGGCCCATCTCTCTTGTCTCCCAATCTCCAGAAGCTGCTCCAGAGGGGTAGTGATGGTCGCAGTGGTGTGATGGTCACTGTCAACACTGCAGCCTCCTCTACCCCTTGTGCCCCTTGTGCCCATCTTCCATGTCCTTCGATCTCGTCGTTGTCTCCTGAGCCTGAGCCACCTTGCAACTGCCCTCGTTTCCTCGAGCCACCTCGCGACCACCGTTTACCGAGCCCAAAGCTTCTCCCGAGGGGTAGTGGCGGTCGAAGTGGTGTGATAGTCACCGTCACCACTACAGTTGCCTCTACCCCTTGGGTCCAGCTTCGATGTCCTTCGTGCTCATCACCGTCTTTCCAACCGCGTCATCTCTCGAGCCTATAGCCCTGTCTCCCCATCTCCCAAGCCCATCGCCCTATCTCCCGAGCCTATCTCCCCATCTCCTGAGCCCATCTCCCCATCTCCTTGTCTCCCTAACTAAATGAGTGGAAAGTTGAATGGCAAGTTCAATAGCTAGATTGTGGCAATATGCAGATCTATATGAGTGGCAGAAAATACATTTTCTTCAAGATGATTGTGTTTTTGCCATTTATTTAGATGTACTATTGTAACTCGGATAGTGTAAGATGTAAAATGGATGGCGCAAGGTGGTTGTACCAAGAGCTCTTCGATGTTCCCAAGCCGAAGAGCTCCTGGTATAGCAGGCTTGGAACATTCGTTCCTATTTGTCCAAGTTTCAGATATAAAATACTCTACCGCGAATATTTTGGTACATGTCTCTGTCATCTAAGTTTTAGATCAAACTTAGGTAGATCTCCATACTGAAGAGTTCGTGGTAGAGTATTTTTACACATGTGGATAGATAATCACCGTCGGTTCTTGGCTTGAACCGACAGTGATAGTTGCATTATCGCTTCCGTTTCTCGACTTGAACCGATAGTGATACTCCATGATTATCATTGCCGCTATTTCATTGCTAGTTCCAAAGCTAGAACTAGAACTAATAGTGATACCATTTTTGGACTGACAGTGATAGCCCGCTCTGTAGTAGTGACCCCAGATACACTACAAGATGACGCCTCACATGAGGGAAATGACGTTCGTAGGCATCATCACTTTCAAATCCACACATTGGGGATTTTCACCTATAGGCTGGCACTACACGACCTCCTTATAGAAGGATGTCATCACCGTCACACTCAGGCTAAATCCAACCGTCGGAGGCATCAAACGGCCTCGTGTGTTGGATTAGGAATCTTAAACCAGAGTGGTTGGGTGCCACCATGACTGTCAAGTGGCCACCAATGCTATGAGGAACCATCCAAATTGTATTAGGATTGGATTAATCATTAAGATGATTATTTAATAAGATGATAGGTAACACACAGACATCTTTGACATGCCACGTGCTAGGCCAATCTGACTGGAATGATCGTGACCAATAATGATTAACCTGAATCCAACTTTGATAGTCCGAGCATGTGTTTTATGCCCAAGATTGGAACACGTGCCTTTACAACAAGCTTCATCACATCAAGGCAAAATAAAGAGTGAGTAATGTAAATATCTTACAAGTCCTTAAGTTATTACAGTTTCAACAATTTACAGAAAAATGAACACTGGGAGAACAAAATATAACAGTTTCACCTCTTAGACGGTTAGAGTTACTAAGCAGCGGAAAACAAGTTCATAACCAGCACAAGATAGGTGGCGCCAATTGCCCTGAGGCACCACTCCAAACAACACGAGTAGCTCGCACTACTCTTTCCCATCACCAACATTGGCGGGCATGAAGTAACTATATATTATTTCTTCATCACCTATAAAACTCAACAAAAGTAAGGTGAGTACGAAGGTACTCGCAAGATTTATTCCATATTGGGTACATATAATAATCTTACTCCAAAGATTATGCATTTGGAGATGCGTAGCAAGGAATCAGCCACAAGGTTAAATGAATTTATATGCAAAGCATTTTATCGACTCCAGTGTGTGAGCATCTACAACTTAGCAACTCGTACCTTCCTATCATGAGATAGTAACCATAAACATCTCCATCACTTGATCATGTTCTATCTAACATAACGAACAATAGCCACTTCCCAACATACCACAAACATCCCAAATCAGAATTCTACGATTCATGTGGATGGATATAAGCATGCTCATAACTAAGAGCACGATAATTCGAATTGATCTTACACCTTGCACGGGGTATATCTTTACCCACACGACTCGGATCCATCCACTTGGCCCCCGACACAACCTTTCTCATACCCGGAATTACCCCCTTGCACATGCCCCTATGGCACTAGGGTTACTGCAAGCATATCTCGGACACCCCTGTCTCCCCACCACCTTGCTTCTCTTTATTCTTTTTCTCTTACGCGTCATAGGGTCACAAGTTAACCATTAGCATAGCGTATGATAATCGGCTCATTCCTACATTTATTGAATATGTGGAAGTACGACAAGTGCTTAAACCAACGGTAAACAATAGTCAGTGCTTAATCGATGCAAGTGGTATATAACATTCGGGTTCCTCTCCCGAACTACCCCTAGTACCGCTCATATCTCATCTCATCCTCACAACTCATATATCCCAACATCATTTTTATTGTGAAAAAATAATTAAGCTCTATAGCTTGCGAATGATGGTCGAATCACTGCTCGACTTCTATTGGTGACCTATGCATTGCTAAGTATCTTCGATAACTTTTAAGTTAGACATCAACATGCTTATACACAGGTAACAAGGATAGGGATCATCAATAGTTTAAGGTAGGAACGATGATCAGCATGGATTCTACCCACAATTCCTGACATCGACTTGCTAGCATGCATAACATACATAAATCGATAATTTATCAAATTAGATACCGCATGATCCAAAGTAAAAGGTAAAATATGCTTAGATGCTTACCTTGTTGCTCTGATGCTTCGCTCACGTACAATTCCGGTTCGGTTCGATTTGATTCGAAGATCAGGCTCTGGGGTGGGGTTTGGCCTTGAGGTCGAAGAAGTTGCATGGAAGCATCTTCGGTGAAGAAGACGACAGGAAGGAGCTCAGGGAAGCTTTCGGGGAGCTTTGGGAAGTTCTCTCCATCGATCTCCAGCCGTCGAGGTGGTCAAGGTGATCTTCTCTCTATCTCTCCCTCTCGGTTTGGCGTAAGGGAGGGAGTGAGGGAGCTAATGAATGAGAGAGAGCAAGTGAGAGTTGGTTGATGGCTTTAAGTAGAGCCTCTACGCTCTGGCGGTCAGACAGCGGGAAGGACCCACGTGTTGAAACCTTCGTTCCTTTCCCCTTTTCTTCCTTTTCTTTTTCTTCTCCCTCTTAAATAACCTTGGGGTCTTCCTAACTATCTGTAAATGTTTTCCACTCACGACGTGTATATATACAGTGGAAATATGCATTGATCAATAACGTAACATTTTTGAAACATGTATAATTACTTAAATTAAAACCAATGACATGAAGTATGATGTCATGATGCGTATGCATGCTTAAAGACTAGATTAGAGTTTTGGGGTGTAACAATTCTTGTCTTGAACCAATAGTGATAGTTGGATTATTGCTATAGGTTTTTGATTTGAACCGACAGTGATACTCCATGATTATCAATACCGCTATTTCAATGTCAGTTCCGAAATTGGAACTGACAGTGATACCAGTTTTGGGCAGGTAGTTATAGGCTGCTCTGTAGTAGTGACCCCAGATACACTACAAGATGACGCCTCAAAGGAGGGAAATGACCACTACGTGAAAAATAAACAAAGCAAACACTATATAAGTGACGGGTCGCTAGGATCTGTCACTTAAGAACCTTTAGTGACGGATCCTGTTACGACCCATCACTTATGTAGCCTCGGGTTGGGACTGGACTATGACCCGTCACTTATGACAAGTCATGAGTGACGGGTCATAAAGTTACCTGTCACTAATAACATTAGTGACGGATCAAGTTGTGACCCGTCATGATCAACTCATTAGTGATAGGTCGTCCTAGGCCAGTCATCAGTGATGGGTCATGTTACGACTCATTACTTATGACTTGCCATCAGTGACGGGTCATGTTACGACTCATTACTTATGACTTGCCATCAGTGACGGGTTTTCATGGGCTAATCATAACTGACGGATGATGTTACAACAGGTTATTGATGACAAGTTATAAGTGACGGGTCATGTTATGACCTTTCACTGATTAGTCAGTTCTGTTATTAGAGCTGGCCAGCTACTGCCCATGTGAGAACTACTCTTTTCTTACTTAATTTTCTCAACTAAAAACTAAACATAATATGCAGATCTGAAAAGATATTGTGCAGAAAGTTTACAACCATGCTATAGCTAAACATTTACGCATAAAAGCATAAATATAAACACTAAATTTATAACGATGCTATAGAGGAGATTCAAACAAAAGAGATACGAGGCTACAAACATTTACAGAAAAATGCATCAATAAGTTACAACTTATGTTTAGCCTATTTTATGAATTTTCACTCACACGTTGAATAAAACTGGTGTAGGGTACGACAACGCGCGAGGGGAGATCTCGGGTTCGATTCCTACGGAACGTAGACTATAAAAATAGTGTGAAAAATAGCAAGTGACTCATAGCGAGTAGCGATGGGCGTGCATTAGGATGGCTCAGGTGAAAAAAAAAAATTAGCTTTTTTGTGTTCAAAAAGCGTGAAAAACAAATCATTAGTAACGAGTTAAGATTATGCATAAGTGACGGGTCACGGTTAGGATCTGTTACTAATGACGTTATAAGTGACGCATCTTAACTCATCACTAATAACTAGTCATCAGTGACGCGTTTAGAGTGACGGATAACGAACTCATCACCCATAATGGTTATTCCGTGTTACTAAAGGGGGTTTTTTTTTTCACGTAATGGACGTCCGCATGCGTCATCACTCTCTAATCCACACATCAGGGATTTTCACCTATAGGCTGGCACCGCACGGCCTCCTTACAGAAGGACGTCATCACCGCCACACTCAGGCCAAATCCGACCATCGGAGCCACCAAACGGCCTCATGTGTTGGATCAGGAATCCCGAGCCTGAGTGGTTGGGTGCCACCATGCCGGTCAGGCGGTCATCGACGCCACCATGCACGAGAAAGCTTGTCGGATCCTGTCAATCCCCGGTGGCGGTGAGGAGGGTTGTCCCTAATTCATGAGATTGTAACATTCAATGAGCATGTGTGTAAGAGTAAAAATTGGTCAAGTGCTCAGTAGAAGTTCTATGATGGGAGTAGCTACTACTGCTTGTTAACGTTTTCCAGAATTTTCTATTTTGATTAAAATTTCTATATTGTACTCCTTCCGTAAAAAAGAGAGTGATTTGAACATCGATGGTCTCAAAATGCAACTTTGAATCTTTGATCGCTGAATTCTTTCATAATATACTTGCAGGATACAATAAAATCCTAATAATACGAGTTTTGGCTCAAGTCTCAACTTTAGCACAGCAAAACCGAGATTAGCCCATACAAATTTTCCAAGAAAGAACGGAAAGGCTAAGCCTGACGTGTCAAGCCTGGCCCACGATCCAGTTGATCCGAGCTATCTATTGGGTCCATCGAGCCCAGCAGGTTAGGTTACAAATTTTCCCAGTTCATTATCCGCCGCCCCGACGCTCGTGACGATCGACCTCCCACGACACGACGCCACGGCGTTAGCTCCTCGCTCGCCGACGAGTGAGCTCCTCCTTCCCCTCCCTTCTTCCCCGTCTGACCCAACGCCTTGTGCGAGCTCCAGCCCCGTCTAGGCGTATACCCTAAGCTCCGGCCGCGGCCATCTCACGGACACGCATATATGTATCAATAAATTGTATCAGGACTTCCCTGTTGTTTGAGACGCCAAGTAGATATATTCGGGATGATCTTTTCACTGATTGATGCACATGTTTCAGATGAACTTGCTCATGTATCGCCTCACTAGATATTTTTTGAGATGATTGTTTGCCTGATCGATCCACATATTTTGAGTTAACATTATGTATGTAGCAAGTATCATATAGTATCCTATGTTTGGTTGACCTGTATGCAGCTACTGCTTTCCTTGATCAAACTTTGCTTTCTAGGTAACTTGTATTTTGAACATCTATTCAAGGGGTTCAAGGAATACTTTTTTCCTGAGTTGAATTCAGGGCATTCTTTTGTACGAGTGTATGTACTGTGTAGTACAAGTTCATTAAACAGTGCTAGTGGTTCTTCCGGTATTGCTTCCGTCGATATTTGGTTCTATAGTTTATAATGCTTTTGCAGGGTGCTTCCTATTACAATCTGATCCTAGAATCGCGTTGTTCTGAACTGAATAATTACTATACCTCTGGGCTTTTGTTTTAACATATTTGTTGCTGCGTTCAGATGCAGATCTATGTGAAGATCACCCTCACTGGCAAAACCATCACCATCGAGGTGGAGTCCTCTAACACGATTGACAATATCAAGGAAAAGATTCAGGACATGGAAGGCATTCCCCCGAAGCTGCAGCGCCTAATCTTCGCTGGCAAGCAGCTCGAGGGTGGGCACAATTTAGCTGATTACAACATTCAGAAGGATTCCACTCTGCACCTTCTCCTGCGTATTGGCGGGTGTGGATCTCTTGGTTACAGGTATGTTTATGTGAAGATGCCCGCTGGCAAGACCATCACGCTCGAGGTGGAGCCATCGGACTCGATCGACGATGTCAGGACAAAGATTCATGGCCACCAGAGGCTCCTGTTTGCCGGCAAGCAACTTGAGGATGGACAGACACTAGCAGATTACGAAATCCAAAACGAGTCCACTCTGCACCTTGACTTCAGCATGCAGATTTTCGTGAAGATGCTCACTGGTGAGACCATCACCCTTGATGTGGAGCCATCTGACACGATCAGCCGTGTCAAGGAAAAAATACGGGACCGCCACAGGATCATCTTCGACGGCAAGCAGCTTAACGAGTGGAGCAAACTTGCCGATTACAACATTCAGAAGGAGTCCACACTGCACCTCGACCTCTGCCCGCATGGTGGCATGCAGATTTTCGTGAAGGCGCTCCCTAGCAATACCATCAGCCTCAAGGTGAAGGCATCTGACACGATCGGCGATGTGAAGGCGAAGATTCAGGACCAGCAGAGGCTCATCTTCGATGGCAAGCAGCTTGAGGATGGGCGGACACTTGCCGATTACGATATCCAGGAAGAGTCCACCCTGCACCTTGACCATGCCATGCAGATTTTTGTGAAGACGCTCACCGGCCAGACCATCACTCTCGAGGTGGAGGCATCTGACACGATCGACGATGTGAAGGAAAAGATTCAGGGCCAGCAGAGTCTCATCTTTGATGGCAAGGAGCTTGAGGATGGGTGCACACTTGCCGATTACGATATCCAGAGAGAGTCCACCCTGCACTTTGATGCTTAAGTTCGGTGTCGTTTGATGCTCTAGTTATATCTTTGCTCTTTTAGGTGTCCTTGTCAATGCCTGGTTGAAATCTTATGACAACTTTGTTCGTATGCTTTGCGAGCATGTGACCATTAAGTGAGACTATCTGCTGTCTAATTTGGTAAATATTAAGAACATGCGTTTGTGATATATTTTGCTCTATATATCTTAGAACTGTGCATCAGTGCATGCTTAAATCCCTTGACGCTAAGTTTGCTGTCGTTTGATGCTCTAGCTATATAGTTGATCGTACTTGCACCTTGTACGTACTGATCTGATTTGCTGGCTGTTAATATTCTGCAGAGGTCAACAATGTGACGTACATCTTATGTTGTACTAGCATGTTGTACATCTTAGGAGAAATATACTAGTGTGCTTTCACCTATGATTTATACACACATACGATTTTTTAAAAAATCCATCTTATCACAGATGATTTCTTATAAGATCCGTTTGCATTTATTCGATAGATATACATAGATTTTACAATACACATCCGTATTTAAATACCCACAAACATTTTCAAATTTGATTGCTCGTCTTCACAAGGACTATTGGCTTCTCACATATACAACTCGCTTGTATCCGATCCCCAGGGTCTTTTAATTTCCCACACAGACAACCTCTAGTCTCCCCTTAATATAAAGCGATGAGAAGTGTTCATCTTTATCACTCACCATATCCAAATGTTCCACTACACTAAGAAGCATCCTCACTCGCCATCAACGTTAGAGAAGCGAGATCTCGACGAGAGCCGAATCCCTTTTACTGCACCGAGATGAGTAGTATCATATGATTTCCTTCACAGTTTAGTTACAATGTTATGTTCAAAGAGTGCATCTGCGCGTGTGCCTTTGGTGCTTTTAAGCTGAGTTTCAAAGAGTGCATCTACCACTATATCTAATATAAATGTTAGTTGTTTTAGACTTATACACATAAATTTAAGAAAGTGTTGAAATGACCCTATTACTCTGCAAGTATCACACATTAAAAATATACCTCAATTATTCACGAGAGAATGTAGCATTCAATTAGTGGGTGTAAGAGTAAAAAAAAACTGGTCAAGTGCCTAATAGAAGTTCTAAAATGACATATATTTAGGTGTCTTCAACAATTTATGCCAGCTAGCTATAAAGATATCCATATCATATTCTACCTACGTGGAGGAGTGTTAATGTGAGGAGAGAAGAAATCTAGCTACTAACATACAGTTAGTCTACAGCACATTTCAAGATGCATGCAGACTTTTAATACCCTATTACATATGAACTAGCATTAAATTAGGAAAAGACATGAATCATCTGTTGTGTTATCTATAGATGGCTTTTAATACCCTATGACATTAGAGGAGTCATCTATTGTGTTATGTATAGATGATATGGATAATTTTTATAGCTAGTGGTTGATTATATTATTGAATACACTCTTAGAGATAGTTGATGGTACTCCACTTTGGCAGACCTACCACACAACGATAAAAATATTATATTATTCATGTGCAGTTATTTTAAGGGCATCAATTACTCTTAATTTTTCTGAAGAAAACTATTATATCATGATATCATATCTACCACCTATACAAAATACGGAAGAATAGAACAATAGGGACATAAATAAGCATACAAATAATCACATTAACTGTTACTATCCCTTTCACATGGCCATCCTACTTGAAACATCCATGGTCAAATACAAAGCTACTACACCTAATAGTAAGTGGTAAGTATTTTGGTGATTAATAACAACCGTATCATTGTGACTAACAAGTATGTTTTGAAGGGTACCAAAAATTTTAGTTCACAATGATGATTGTGTATTCTTGGTTCCTAAGTTGATTATATGGACGATCAAAGTACTTGTGCATCAAGATTAAGGACTTCTAGTTCTAAGTGTCACAAAGGAGCTAAAGGACATTTAGAGTAGTATAGGTCTTCTTTCTTACTCTTTTTAACCGTACTATAAAGAGGGGCTAAGAAAGATAGCTTGATCTAGTGAGTCTAGATTTGGTTTGATGCACACTTTTGAATTTCTAGCACTAGGTAGCTCATAGAAGCCCTTGGTTAAGTCATCAAAAAGTTAGAGCTCAAAGAGGGTTGAATTTGACGAGCTCATCAACAAATATACCTCACCAAATAGTCTGGTGACTTGAAAAGAATTCTTACTAGAGTTTTTCTTTTTGGTTCAGAACAGAAGAGAACGTAGTGCACATGATGATCCGGTGTCTAACTAGTGAAATCAAGGAAGCTTTTTTGGTGACACATGTTCAAAAGTTTTCGAAGTGTTTCACCGGATGGTCCGGTGTTAGAGTGGTAAGTGAACTGGACTATTTTTAGCAGAAGCAAAATTTCCAAGGGAAAATAAATTTGAGCTCACCGGATTATCTGGTGATGAAAAGAGGGGATCACCAGACTATTTCTTGCAAAGGAAAATTCCAAGTGCAGAAAAATGAAACTCTACTCACTGGATAGTCCGGTGTTTACATTGTGCTCATCGGACAAATACACCAGAGCAATGTTGTAGAGAGGTTCAGAAGAGACTTCACTCATTGGATGGTCCGGTGTAGGCAAAGATGACATCACTGGACTAATTCTTGCAGAGAGGTTTGCAACGAGTGTTTTGGCCTAGTTCTTCTGACCGGATTGTTCGGTGTTACTTCAATGGTCACCGGATGAGTACACCAGAGGATCAACAGCTAATGACAGCTGGCACAGTTATCTCTGGAGTTTTTACTCACCGGATTGTCCAATATGTGTGAGATGATACTCACCGGATCATCCAGTGCTAATAGAAAAAGTGGGTGGTTAGGAAACGGCTAATTTTGGATCTCTAGCCTATAAATACCCCCTCACTTGGTTTCATTTCTCTATCTTGCAACCCAGAGGAGTTTCATACACTGTTTGTGTTCTCAAGAACCAAGGGAGAACACTTGAGTTGATTTTCAAGTCCCTAATTGAAGGTTAAGGACTTCATTAGTGCTTCAAGAGTAGCGAGTGTGCATCTAGCTGTAGTCCAGGCTTCATATTGGTCAAGTGAAGCTACTAGCTTGTTACTCTTAGTGGTTGGCAACACCTAGCCGGTCTTTGGTGATTGCAGGTGTCTCGGTGAGCTCTTGGAGTTTTCGTGGGAGCCCTGGGAAGAGCTATGTGCTTGGTTTGATACCCACCAATTCGAAGATGGAGAAGTGGCAATCATGAGTGAAAACTTGAGACTTCATGACTCAAGGGGGAGCGATATCCTTTTTGGATGCTCAAATGAGGACTAGGGGAGTGCCAACTCCTCGGTACCTCAGAAAAAAATATTTGTTCTCTTCTCCATCTCCTTACTTTCCTGCATTTACATTTGAGCATTTTACTTCTTACAAGCTTTTTTGTTCATATTTACTTTATGTTCTAGCTTGCTTGTTTTTCGTGCTTCCATCTAGTTTGATCGTGTAGTCGTATTTCAATTCATCTAGGCTAAGGTTGCTATTTGTTCTACAATTCTAGTGAATTTTTAATAGCCCAATTCACACCCCCCCTCTTAGGCTATTCAATCATTTCAATTGATATCACAGCCTTGTGCTCTTGTTAGGCTTAAAATCCTAGAGCAATGGCTCCTCGGGAATGGAAGTAGCATACCAAGGTTCGAGGGAAAGAACTTCTCCTATTGGAAAGTTTGCACGATGAGCTATCTTGAGGCTATCACCCCCAAAGTTTGGCAAGCCGCTTCCATTGGGTTTGATCAACCATTTACCGAACAACAAATTAGATGGAATGTTAAGGCTAAAAATATTATTTTTGAGGGAATTAGTGAATAAGTGTTTTCTAGAGTAAGGAGCAAGGAATTAGCTCATGATATTTGGACCAGTCTTTGTGAAATTCATGATGGTTCTATAAAAATTCGGGAGGAAAGATATCATGTGCTAATGAACAACCTTAATCAATTTAAGATGCTTCCCAATGAGCTATGCAATGATATGCATTCTCGCATGAATATGCTTGTTGAAGAAATCAATTATCTTGAACTCACTCAATTGTCTCGAGGAGACATTATTTGTCGCATCTTGATGGTGCTTCCGAAGCCTCAATACAACATTGTCATCTCTCTTCTTCATGAGAAAGATAAAATGATTGATAAGAAGAAGAAGAAGACAAATCTCCCATCTTCAAGTGAAAGCGATGAAGATGATAATGTTAAAGATGATGACGACTCCGGCACCGAGCTTGCCCTTCTCATGAGAAGAACTACAAGGATGATCTTCAAGTTTCAAAATAAGGGCTACAACTACGATCCCAAGAAGAACAAATTTCGCTCAAAGAAATTTGACAAGTTAGGTGGCGGTGACAAGAAGAAGTACTACTATTGTGGTGAATATGGTCACATATCATATGATTGCCCTCATCCCGACAAGAGGAACAAAAACAAGAGCAAGAAGGATGATGACAAACATAAGAAAAAGGGTCAAGACAAGAAGAAGAAGAAGAAACTCTTCAACAAGAAGGGTGGAGGCCGCAAGACTTAAATTGTTGGTGAATGGATCTCCGGCGAAAGCTCAAGTGATGATGAAGACAAAGAGTTTGTGGGCCTCCCCATCACCAATGATGATCCACTGCTACCTCCACCACCTATGTGCATCATGACAAAAGGTAACAACAAGATGAATAGTGATGATGATGGTCTTTCTCCTAATAATCTATCTAAGGTCATGAATGACTACAATACCATCATTAAGAAAAAAAAAGCTAAAATCAAGTATCTGGAAAATGATAATGCTAAGTTTAGATCTAGTCATCATGAGTTACTTGCTAAATACAATGATGTGCTTAAAAACATGATGAAGTGGTTGTATCTAGCAAGTCTCTTGAAGAGAGCAACAAGAAGCTAAAACTTAAGCATGTTGACTTGAAATACAGATATCAAGAACTTGAGTTAGCTTATGATGTTATTGATCCTAGCATGAATGAATTTCCTACTATTGATGTTGTTAAGGTCAATGCATCTACTTCTTGTGATAATCTTCTTAATATCTCATTCTCTTCTTCATATGATACTATATCATTTTTTGAGACTAACCATGCAAGGGAGCAAGAGCATATGAATGAGATTGCAAATCTCAATTTGTGTGTGGCCCGGTTGACTAAGGGGGAGTACAAGTACAAAAAAATCCTCATGAAGAATGCCATGTACTACAACAAGAGAGGCCTTGGATGCTTCCCCAACCCAGTGGAGAACATTACCAAGTCACCGGAGATCAAGAGATGCTTTATCAAGTAAGTTGGTTCATATTGCCAACATTACGAGGTCACCGGCCACCACAAAAGGAAGTGCCCAATTCCTACTAAACCCCTTCCTACTTTGCCTCCTAAATGCAGGTCCACTTTCAATGATCATGATTTTCTATTGCATAAGCTTAAAAGTGAAAAAGTCATGACTAAATTTATTAGAACTCAAGTTAAGGGCAAGCTTCCTAGGCAACTTTGGGTGCCTAAAGCTCTTGTGTCTCACATGAAAGGTGCCATACTTGGCTAGGTACCTAAACAAAAAAGCTTGATCCCATATGTGTAGATGAACTACAAAGATAGTGAAAAGTATTAGGTGCTTAATAGTAGATGCACACAACATATGACCGATAATGTAAAGATATTTACCTCTCTAGAAGATGAAGTGGGCGATTACGAAAAAGTCATTTTTGGTGATAATTCTAAGGCAAATGTGATAGGTTTGGGTAAGGTGGCAATCTCTGATTATCTCTCTATCTCTAATGTTCTTTTAGTTAAGTCTCTTAGTTTTAATTTGCTTTCTGTAGCTCAACTATGTGATTTAGGTTTCACATGCTTATTTAACGATGTTGATGTTGTCATAACTAGCAAAAAGCATAATGATATAATCTTAAAGGTTTTAGACATGGGCATATCTATCTTGTGGATTTTTTCTCTAATGAAGCTAGCTTGACAACATGCCTCTTCACCAAGACTTCCATATGTTGGCTTTGGCACCGTCGACTTGCACACATTGGTATTGGACAACTCAAGAAGGTGTTCAAAAATGGAATGGTGGTTGGTTTGAAGGATGTGGTATTAGAGAAGGACAAGTTGTGTAGTGCTTGCCAAGCAGAGAAGTAAGTTGCAAGCTCTCATTCATAAAGGTCAATGATGTCTACATCAAGACCCTTGGAGCTTCTACACATGGACCTCTTCGGACCAACTACCTACAAAAGCTTTGATGGTAATCTCTATTATCTTATCATTGTTGATGATTATTCGAGATACACTTGAACTTTCTTTTTAGATAATAAGAGCAAAACCGTTGGGATCTTCAAGGGGTTCACAAAAAGGGCAATATTTGAGTTTGAAGCCAAAATTGTGAAGATTCAGAGCGACAACAACACGGAATTTAAGAACACTTAAATTGAAGATTATTGTGATGATAGAGGCATCAAGTATGAGTTTCAATCAACCTACACCCCTCAGCAAAATAGTGTGGTGGAGAGGAAGAACAAGACCTTGATCACTCTTGCAAGAGCAATGTTGGATGGGTATGGTACACAGGAGAAGTTTTGGGTGGAAGCAATCAATACGGTGTATCATGCATCCAATCAAGTGTATCTTCACTGAATTTTGAAGAAGACACCTTATGAGCATTTCATTGGGAGGAAATCTAATATCTCCTACTTCTGGGTGTTCAGGTGTAAGTGCTTTATCTACAGGAAAAGAGAATGCCTAGACCAGTTTGAAAAACATTGTGATATTGATTTTCTTGTTGGATATGCATCGAACTCCAAAGCATATTGAGTATTCAACAATGCCACCGGTTTTGTTGAAGAAATATGTGATGTGTAGTTTGATGAATCTAATGACACCAAGAAGAAGGTGTTTCTTGTGATGATGTAGGTGATGAACCCTTGAGAGATGCAATGAAGAATATAGCAATTGGGGATATCAAGCCTAAGAAGGATGATGAAGATGTACCTTCTACTTTCACTCCACACACCTCCATGGCGCCTCAAGTTGATGAAGATGAGGATAAGGATGATCAACCACTTCCAGCACATGATGTCCATATATCTCAAGAGGAAGCTCAGGCTCAGGCTTAAGCTCAAGATGTTGCACCACTGCAAGATACACCTCAAGAACTATAAGTGAAGCATACACATATTTCTAAGGATCACCCCATTGACTTGATCATTGGGAGTCCATCTTGGGGAGTACGAACTCTTCCTCATCAATATGCTTCAGTTTGTGAACATTACTCATTTATGTCTTGTTTGGAGCCCACACATGTAGATGAGGCTCTTAAGGATCCGGATTGGGTAATGACTATGCTAGAAGAACTCAACAACTTCACCCACAATGAAGTATGGATTCTAGAAAAAGGCCTCAAGACAAGAATGTGATTGGAACCAAGTGGGTCTTCCACAATAATCAAGATGATCATGGTGTGGTGGTACGCAACAAGGCAAGACTCATGGCGTAAGGATTTGTACAAGTTGAAGGTTTGCATTTTGATGAAACATTCGCTCCCGTGGCAAGGCTTGAAACCATATGTACCCATCTTGCATTTGCTTCACATCATAACATTAAACTTTATCAAATGGATGTGAAGAGTGCATTCTTAAATGGCTTCATTAATGAACTTATTTATGTTAACCCCCCCCCCCCCCCCCGTTTCGAAGATCTTAGATATCCTAATCATATCTATAGGTTGCACAAGATGCTTTGGGCTCAAGCAAGCCCCAAGAGCTTGATATGAACGCCTACGTGACTTCCTCATCAACCAAGAATTTTTGAGATTGGGAGAGTGAACACCACATTGTTTACAAAGATCATCGACAATGAGCTTTTCTTGTATCAAATTTATGTTGATGATATAATATTTGGTTCAACTAACAAAGAGTTTTGCAAGGAACTTAGTGACATAATGTCTAGGGAGTTTGAGATGTCGATGATTGGCGAGCTCAACTACTTCCTTGGTTTTCAAATCAAGCAATTGAAGGAAGGGACATTCATGCATTAAGAGAAGTACATGAGGAACATCCTAAAGAAGTTCAAGATGGATGATTGCAAGCCAATCAAGACCCCCATGCCTACTAATGGACATCTCGACTTGGATGAAACGGATAAACTGGTTGACCAAAAGCTTTATCGTTCTACGATTGGGTCACTTTTTTACGTAACCGCATCTACGCCCGACATTATGTTTAGTGTATGCGTGTGCGCTCACTTTCAAGCTAATCCTAAGGAATCACATCTTAGCGCGGTTAAGAGGATCCTTAGATACCTAAAGTTTCATCTAGCATAGGCTTGTGGTACCCCAAAGGTACTAGTTTCCTACTCTTGGGTTACTCGGATTCGGACTTTGCGAGATGCTGTGTGGATCGTAAGAGTTTTTTATTTTTTTATTTTTTAGATCGCCAGGCCCTCTTCCTGGAGGCTTCTTTGGAGCCTTTGACGGGGCGTGCATCCCACGCAGTCCGCATGGCTCGAACGCGGGTGGCTCAGGAGGGGAGCTCCTTTCTCCCTCAGTCACTGCCAGCCGAGCTAAGGCTCAGATGCATCGTAAGAGTATTTCAGGTGGCTGCCACTTGCTAGGGTGATCCCTAGTTTCTTGGTCGTCTAAAAAGCAAAACTCGGTAGTCTTGTCCACCGTGGAAGCAGATCATAGCCGCCAGAGCATGTTGCGCTCAAATTATTTATATGAAACAAACCTTGTTGGATTTGGTGTTCATCTATAGAAGGTTCCACTCCTTTGTGACAACGAGAGTGCCGTAAAAATTGCAAACAATTCTATTCAACACTCTCGCACAAAGCACATTGATATCCATCATCACTCCCTTATAGATCATATACCTAAAAAATGATATTTCTCTTGGTAGTGTAAGATCAGAAGATTAATTAGCGGATATCTTCACAAAACCTCTAGATGAAGCCACTTTTTGTAGACTGCAAAGTGAGTTGAACGTGATAGATGATTCAAACATCATGTGATGCCTTGTCATATTGATGCATTTCATGGTAGGTGCTTATCTAACTTTCTCAAGATAGTGGTGATCATGGGTTTTGGTTGAGTTGATGTCCCGCTAGTTTCACTCAAGGCATGTTGTTGGGTTCACCTTGAAGAAGCTTAAGAAGGGAAGTAATAAGACAAGATAGATTTATTTTATGCTATACACTCACATGTCATATAGCTCGCACTCATGTTTACTTTCATGCACTTGTTACGTATTGCATGTGCATTAGCGGTAGAGAGATCACAAAGGAGGATATCTATAACACCAAATTTTAAAGGAACAAAACTGAGCATAACACATGTATGCCAGGATCAAGTTTTATATATGTGTTTACATCATCAGTGTATCCTCACAGTGTTAAAATTAAAATAACATATAAAACTTATTACAAAAGGACCCGATGTCTAAAAGAAAACACAGCAGAACTAAAGATCTTCAGCGCCAGTGGGGCTTCCATCTTTCACAAGCGTCAACCGGGGGCACTCTAGTCTAGAACAACAACTACGGGTCGAAGTCGTCTTCATCAAAGGTTGCAGCTTCATTGACGGCTTCTGAACAGCGGTAGAATATAAGAGAAGGGGCAACGAGTGTGAGTACAAAAATATACTCCGCAAGTGAGGGGAAAACATGCTATGGGGCTTAAGGCAAGGAAGGGTTAGACACGGTTAACTGCACTAAGCAAACTTTAACCTAATGACTTCAACAACAGGCATCCTATTTACTAGGTGCGAACTGCCATAACAAAAAGGATTGACTCATCGGATTCCATAACTGCCATAACTGTTATGACTACCAAGACTCACCAGGTAATTCCATTACCCGGCTACCCAACAAACCATACCAAACCCTGATCCCATCTAATCCTGAAGAAGTCCAAGTCCGCTCTTGTCCGTGAGCGTGGCTGACCGATTAGTTTGATACTCTGTAGAGTTTGCACAGCTTTTTCCACGAGTCATGATTCTCGTGTTGCTTCAGACTTCCGAGGTGTGGAGTTAGGGTCTCACTACAAGGCCTTTACAAAGCTTCCGCCAACTTGCAGGCACCTACTGAGGTTTCACCGCTAACATACGATTACCACTAACAGGCTGTGTACCTCGAGGAGGAGTTCCATGGATTTGATCAATGTGACATGACGGTGAACAACTAGTACGCACACCTCAAGTTCCTCGCTGATTCACTACTCGACGTCGGTGTTGACATCACCGACCAATCTACGCTCTTCAACATGCTGCGTGGCCTCTCATCAAGCCTTGGTCACACCATCCCAATTTTGATGATGCAGAACCTGCTGCCCATGTTAATGCGTGCCCGTGCCCACCTCCTCCTCGAGGAAAAGCGTTTCGACTAGACGGCTAGGCACCAGGCTGCATATGCTCTCTACGCCGTCTGTGCCCGAGTCAAATGCATCCTTCGGGAACGCGAACTGCAACTCCCTGGGCAAGCCAAAGAAGAAGAAGAAGAAGAGGAGGAGGAAGAAGAAGGGCAGGGGCTCTTCTAGCTCCGGCTTTGGCATCGTGTCATCCTCCTCTGCCTCGGCTCCTCCACCACCGGCGATGGCGGCACCATGGGTCGATGGCATCAATCTGTGGACTGGCAGGTTCCACGCCTGGTTGGCACCGTAGCGTGCACCTGGCTCTGTCATCCTCGGACCGCGCCCTCCAGTGGCTCCTGCGGCTCCTCACGCATACGCTGCCGACACTTTGCCTCTGGTCCAAACTACCATTGCACCCAGCTACTCTTTGTTGCCTTCACAAGCTACAGCGGGGCCTTCAACCCAAATTTCCTCACTACCATGTAGTAGCTATATACACAGCCTTCAATGCCTAACGGTGGCAGAGACTAGTTACCGGTGTATCATCCCACGTGTCTGCCAATCCCAGTATGCTCTCCTCCCCTCATACTTCTCCCCATCTTCTTGGACAACTGTTGGCGATAGTGCCATTCTTCCAGTCACCGCTGCAGGTGATGCTTTTCTGCCAACTTCTGTTTCTCCTCATCATCTTCGTAGCATACTTATTTCACCATCTTTAATAAAAAACTTACTTTCCGTTCATTCTTTGACTCGAGATAACTTCTATTTTTCTATAAAGGATCTTCGTTCCAGGGCAACAATTTTTAGCAGTGATAGCCGTAGTGGTGATCTCTACCCTTTGCATCCGTCACGTCATGGCACACCTGTGCTCTTGTTCAACGTCACTTCTGTCGATCTTTGGCATCGCTAGCTAGGATATCTCGGCTGCGATTCTCTTTCATTGATTTTACACCAATTTCCCTTTACTTGTAATAAAACAGAGGCATCATCTTGCCAAGCATGTTACCTCGGCAAACATGTTCGGCTGCCATTTTCATTGTTTTCTTCTCATGCTAGTTTTCCTTTTTCATCTCATTCACTATGATGTTTGGAAATCACCAATAATAAGCAATTCTAGATTCACATACTATTTGGTCATTTTGGATGATTTTTCACACTTTGTGTGGACATTTCTGCTTCGCCGCAAATCAGACATATTTCCCACACTTCTCGCCTTCCATGCATATGTCTCCACACAATTCCACCTACATATTCTTTCCATCCAAACCGACAACGAAGATGAATTCTATAATGCCGTTTGCTGCGCATTTCTCTCTCGCCATACCATCTACCTCCGCCTCTTCTGACCCTATACCTTGCAGCAGAATGGCCGCACCAAGCGTGCTCTCCGCACTCTTATTTATTGTGTTTGCACACTACTCCTTCACGTGCACATATCACCATGCTTTTAGGCCAATGCGCTTTCCACGGCCACTCTACTTCTCAACATATGCCCATGCAAGACACACCTCATGCGCCCTCCATACGAGCTATTCTTCGGCTGCCTGTGCTTCCCGAACAACATGGCGATGGCGCAGCATAAGCTCGCCCCCCTTATCGCTCCCTTGCATGTTCATCGGCTACTCCACAAATCATGACAGCTATCACTATTTTAACCTGACTTCCAAACGCGTGCTAACCTCTCGTCACGTCCACCTAGACGAGGTTGTTTTCCAATTTAAGCAAGTCTTGATGCCCTTGCCACCTCCATCCACTCCGAACACCGACGATGACATTCTTCTTGACCCGGCCATCATCGCCCATGGTGTAGCTCCATTGGTTTCTATAACAAACACACAGTCTACCACCGTAGCTATTTCAGTCATCAAATGACCGCCACCTCCAACGACTCTGTGCACTCCACTCTCGGCACCCCAGCATGGGTCCACCTCGCCACGCTCGCGGCCGTCAGCAGGCTTGGTGTCTTCGGCTTCACCAAACTCTGCGTCATTTGATTCAACACCACCATCGTCCGAGATGCCACCCAGTGCCTTCGACACACCTCCTTGCGCCGAGCCCTCGCCTACACCGTCTGCGCCTCGATGCCACCTAATGGTCAAACGCGCATGGGACAACATCCACCAGCCAAACCCGCGCTACATGACCACAGCCTCCACGACGCCAGATATGCTCCCCTTCTCTGTACGCACTGCGCCCCGTGACCCGACATGGTATGGTACAATGAAGGATGAGCACGATGCCATCCACGCCAACCGCACATGGACGCTGGTGCCACGCCTACCCGGTGCTAATGTAGTTACCTGCAAATGGATTTTTGGAACAAGCTTCACTCTGACAGATTGTTGGAGCAACGCAAGGCATGCTGGGTCGTTCATGGATTCACATAGTGCACGGGTGTCGATTTTAGAGAGACCTTCTCTCCGATCATCAAATCCGGCACCTACGCACCGTGCTCCACCTCGCCACCTCCAAGCATTGGCATGGGCACCAATTTGATGTGAGGAATTCCCTTTTGCATTGTGTCCTCTAAAAGCGTGTATACTCCTAGTAGCCCATTGGCTTCGTCGACCCTAAGCGTCCTAGCCATGTCTGCCTACTTAACAAATTTCTCTATGGCCTGAAACAAGCTCCGTGCGCATGGTACATGTGCATCACCACGTTCATGCATCAGATCAGTTTCAGCACCACCATTTTGTATTCCTCCCTCTTTGTGCTATGGTGGGGTCCTGATATGGCGTATCTGTTGCTATATGTCAATGACATTGTCGTCACGATGTCCATGACACCTCTCCTGCGACAGATCATCGACAAGTTGCACTCAGAATTGTCCATGAAGGATCTTGGGCCACTCAATTTTTTCCTCGGCATCGGCGTCTATCACACGGCTGAGGGTTTCTTCCTATCGTAGGAACAACATGCAAAGGATCTCCTTGAGTGGGTGTCCATGACCAATTGTAAACCAGTGGCAACACCGATCGACACCAAGCCAAAGTCCTCATTTGACAACGGTGGACTCTACACCGATCCGTCTAGGTACCAAAGCATCATTGGTGCTCTACAATATCTGACTCTAATGCACGCCGACCTCGCCTACGCCATCAACTAGGTATGCCTCCACATGCATGCTCCACATGCCTCACATGGGCTGCTTGTGAAGCGCATTCTCAAGTACATCCACGGCACGACAGCATTTGGCCTTCAGCTGTGTGCCCTTGTGGCCAATGACATCATGGTCTACTCCGACGCCGACTGGGCTGCTCGGACACCTGTCGCTCCAGGTTAGGATACTGTGTCTTCATCAGGGGCTCGTCAGTTTCCTAGTCATCTAAATGGAAACCTACTATCTCTCGGCGCACCAAACACATTGAATTGATGTCCACTGCATGCGCAAAAAGGTTGTTGTGGGTGACGTCCAGGTCACACATGTTCCAACCATGCAGCAGCTAGCCGACATCACGATGATGGGGTTGTCAATGAAGCTGTTTGAAGACTTTCGTTCCAATCTCATCATTGCACCATGCGAAGTTGTGACTATGGTAGGGTGTTAGTGTACAATATTTAGTCGTACCGACGTTGCATGTTAGTTAGCTGAATCCCTAGTCTTCAGGCACATTCCTCATCCACTCCTCTGAATGTTACTAGTCTATAGGGATTAGTTGGTGCACTTAACGTGCACTTGTACTTGTATAAATACACTAGAGATCATCAATATAAATTGTGTTGGATCAATTCTTCTCTGCTCACGATTACATCATGCATCAACCATATTAGGCACCCCTTTATTTTTATACCCAGATGCACTGAGCACCACTGAGATGAAGCGGTAGACTCCTGCGCACCTAGCATCACAGACTCACTGGCATCAGGCACAACTAGTGCCGGTGGCACAGGGGTTGTAGAAGCCACTGGCATCACATTGGACGATGCCGCCACAAATGGCGCATTGGCCGTGGCTGCCATAGGTGGCACCATCAGTACAGCCGCGACAGACGTCACTGGGGTTGCAACCACAACATGTGGCACCAGAGGCACATCATTCGCCATGTTTTGTGCATGATAGCCACACCCATGACGCCCGCCACCAGGATATAGACCACCAAAGCCAGCATGTCGTGGCGCATGGCCTCTCAACCATACACACCCCCGACCACTACCATAGCCACCACCATTTCTGCCCGCTTAAACATGAACATAGTATCCCTAGTTGTAGCCACCACCGTAAGTTCCATGGCCACACCATGCATCCTTTAACCTCCACAGCATCCATTATAGCCTTGTTCTCCACCACCCGTTCTCCCTCATCCGCCTCCTTGATGTCCACCTTGTATCCCGACGCACAAAACGTACAGAAGGGTATGAGCGTTGTAGGGTAATTGATTTATTGACACTACCAAGAAGTGGCTTCATTATTTGCTACTATGGTCTACAGTAATTGATTCAGATGATTCTACATTAAAGGGTCAATTTTTTGAGAGACAAATCACCAATTCATTCCCAAAACTTAGTCTGTCTGGCCCCATCTAGATAACCACCACTACAACAGAAATGGTCATCCGTGCCTCCCCATCAGTGCCGGTTAGGCACAAACCAGCACTGATGAAGCATCAGTGCCAGCTCGTAACTTCCCGCGCTCGATCGATGGTCGAGCCCGGTTGAACCGGCACTGATAATCAGTATCAGTGCCGGTTATTAGAACGAACCGGCACTGATACTTCAGTGCTGGCTTGTAACTATGAGCCGGTACTAATACTGAGTATCAGTGCCGGTACGTTTTACGGGCCGGCACTAATAATTATACGTCGATTAAAGGCTCATGCCTTCTTCTCCAGCCAGCAGAAAGCTCTCCCGCCATTTGTTGGAGCTCTACCTTGCGCTTGGGGTCAGCCGGACGAGGAGCTACGGCTGGACGTCGCCCTGGACCCCTCCCTTAGGCGGAAGGCTGACAAGGAGCTCGGCCGCGCCCTCTCCATCCTTCTTCTCCGGCCGGCCGGGCACCTCGCGAGCTCTCCTATGCCTCCATGCCGACTGCAGCCACCTCCGGCCACTCTCCGACCAGGCCGAAGGTATGGTGACATCCCCCTCCTTCTTAAGTAGCTCATGCTCTCCTCACTTCTCTCTATTCCTCGCCGGTTCACCTAGATTGTAATAAAATGAGTGAAACTAATTTTGTTGTGTTTGGAAAAGAGTGAAACTAAATTTGTTAAGATTATAAAATACGTAGAAAAATAATTAGAGCTCGGAAAAGGGTGAAACTAATTTTGTTGTGTTCACATTGATGTAATATACATGTTAAAAATACAAGCACACTTGAAAAATGTACTGAAATTCCTTTATTCCATTAATTATGCTGTAAATTATTAATTCCATAACTAATTAAGGAGAAATCCAAAAATGATGACACCAACTTTGTTAAGCTTCTTTTATCGTCCTCTGTACAGAAAAACACCATCAACTCATGCAACAGATGATTAACATAATTTCTTGGTTAATGTTTTACTAACCATTTACATTTCATTAATTTAAAAACACATAAAATGGAAAAACATTGTTTTTAAGACTTCTCTAGATAGATTAAAACCTAGCTCCAATTTTCTAGTAGTGATTTAAGAAAAAGAATATTTAAATCACCTCTAAATAGATTAAAACCAAGCTCAAATTTTCTAGTAGTGAATTAGTAAAAAAAATTAACATATTGAATATGAATATTGTGCTGAAGGGATGGCAAATCCACCCGCTAGTCGAAAGCGGATGCGGCAGTATTTAGAAGGTGGGCCCTCCGACCGAGACCAAGTGCCGGAAGGTGATGGGTCAAATGACATGGAGCAATCAAGATGCGAGGTAATTCAATAAATTAGGTTTGCATTTTGAAATATTGCATGGTTATCATTTCTTTGTTTTTTTTATTGATTGGTAAAACTAATGATAATCATAAATTTGCAGATAGACTGGACATGGATGTACAACTCTAACCGTCGTGGCCAAGAGTTCTTTCATGGCGTGGATGCTTTTTTGAGGGCTGCTGATTGCAAGAATGATCACTATATATGTTGTCCCTGCGTTGATTGCAAGAATGAGAAGCAGTTCTCAGGCATAGAGCAGATCCGTGCACACTTGCTTCGCATGGGTTTCAAGCCTTGCTATATCCGCTGGACCGCGCACGGTGAACATGAGGAGGTTGTGCATGAAGAGCAGCCCACAATCGAGGACGACAGAGGTAACGATATGACAGCTAACAAAGACATCGATATGCTGGCGTTCGAAGATACTTTTGTCGATAACGATGATGACGACCTACATAAAATGTTGCGCAATGCGGAGAGAGACTTCACCAGTGATAGGCAACACAAAAAGTTCGAGCGCATGAAGGAGGACATTAAAACACCGGTGTTCCCGGGCTGTAAGGAAGAGCACAACAAGTTGCATGATGTGCTGACATTGCTGCAAATGAAGTCTAGCAATGGTTGGTCTGATAAGGGCTTCAACGAGTTGTTACGATTCATGAGGGACTTGCTTCCAGAGGGCAACGAGTTGCCTAAAAACACGTACCACGCCAAGCAGATTATCTATCCGTTGGGGTTGGATGTAGAGAAAATACATGCTTGTTGAAACGATTGCATGTTGTTTCACAACGGGGATGCAGACTTCGAAGCGTGTCGCATTTGCGGTGTATCACGGTACAAGCGC
The DNA here is from genome assembly GCF_958298935.1 of Phragmites australis. Taxonomy (NCBI): domain Eukaryota; kingdom Viridiplantae; phylum Streptophyta; class Magnoliopsida; order Poales; family Poaceae; genus Phragmites; species Phragmites australis. Next base: position 17,385,347 of record NC_084944.1, on the reverse strand, counting down.
AACATTGATGATATCGATAGCAATGACGTAGGGGAGAAGATGAAGGATAAAATACCCCCCCCCCCCCGCTAAGATTGTTTGGTATTTCCCTATAATCTCCCGTCTAAAGCGATTGTTTGCCAATAAAGCGAATGCCGAGTTGATGCGATGGCACACCGAAGGGCGCAAGAAAGACGGAATGCTTAGACACCCTGCTGATGGAATGCAATGGAGGAACTTCGATACAGAATACAAGGAATTCAAAGCTGAAGTGAGGAATATAAGGTTCGGGTTGAGTACGGATGGGATGAATCCTTTCGGCAACATGAGCAATAGTCATAGAACTTGGCCCGTGACTCTCTGTATCTATAACCTTTCATCTTGGCTGTGTATGAAGTGGACGTTCCTTATGATGCCTTTGCTGATCAGTGGCCCGAATCAACCTGGCAACGATATCGATGTGTACCTCCAACCATTGCTTGATGATCTCCTTGTACTATGGACATATGGCGTATGGGTGTGGGATGAATACAAACGCGAGCATTTCAACCTACGCGCAATGTTGTTCGTAACGATTCAGGATTGGCCTGCTCTTGCAAACCTATCCGGAAAGACATTAAAAGGCTACAATGGATGTGTCTGGTGCTTGGATGAAACAAAGGGGCTGTGGCTGAAGAATTGTAAGAAAATGGTATACATGGGTCACCGTAGGTTTCTGCGCTCGGATCACCCGTACCACAGGAATAAAAGAGCTTTTGATGGGACAGTGGAGACTCGTCACGCTCCGAAGCTTCACATTGGGCAGCATGTATATAAGATGTTAATGAATCTTAGAGTTGTCCTTGGAAACGGGAAAGGCAGTACAAAATTCCCAGTTAGAAAACTCGCTCCTATGTTTAAGAAGAGATCAATTTTTTGGAACCTACCTTATTGGAAGCACTTGATGGTCCGACACACGATCGACGTTATGCATGTGGAGAAGAATGTGTTTGACAGCTTGATTGGTACCTTAGTGGACATACCTGGCAAAACAAAAGATACACTCAATGCACGGTTGGACCTGGAAGATATGAAGCTAAGGAAAATTCTACATTCTAAAATCCTAGGCAATAGGGCAAATGAACTTCCCACGGCTTGCTACACCCTGAGCAAGGAAGAGAAGATGAGCATGTGCAGTTGCTTGCATGGAATCAAAGTTCCAACCGGTTACTCCTCCAACGTAAAGAGATTAGTGAACATGAAAACTTTGAAGTTAGTTGGCATGAAGTCCCATGATTGTCACATGATGATGATACAGTTGCTTGCTGTTGCAATTAGAGGTATTCTACCGGATAAGGTCCGAGACCCAATCATAAAGTTGTGTTCATTTTTCAACGCAATTTCACAAAAGGTCATCGATCCGACTAAACTAACAAAGCTACAGGAAGACATGGTCCATACTATATGCCAGCTTGAGAGTATTTTCCCTCCATCATTTTTTGACATAATGCCACATCTCATTGTTCACATCGTGCATGAGATAAAGTACATTGGCCCCGTGTTTCTGCATCAGATGTATCCTTTTGAAAGGTTCATGTTAGTTCTAAAGAAATATGTTCGTAACCGAGGTCGGCCGGAAGTTTGCATGGCCCGAGGCTCGGGAACGGAGGAGGTCGTTGAGTTCGCCGTCAACTACATGGATCTGAAAGCAATTGGTAAGCCTGTATCTCGCCATGAGGGAAGGCTTAAGGGGAAAGGGACGCTAGGTCACAATTCAGTCCGTTCCGACGATTATGTTTTATTCACCCAAGCACATTTCGCAGTTTTGCAACAAGCAAATGTAGTGGACCCGTATGTTCCAGCGCACGTGCAAATGCTATGGTCCACAAATCCAACAAGGTCAGGCGATTGAATTGCAAGAGCGCACAGAGATAATTTCGACAGTTAGTTACGTAGACACATGATGGATAAAGATACAGATGATGCACTGTTGGAAATGCTGGCTAATGGGCCGTCAACTATGATTCAAACATACAAAGCATACGACATTAACAGCTATACATTTTATACGAGAGCACAAGACAACAAGAGCACTAATCAAAATAGCGGTGTCCGTATTGATGCGTACGATCGCGGTGGCAACAGGGAGACCTACTATGGATTCATAGTGGAGATTTGGGAGCTTCAATATGGAGAACAGTTGAAAGTCCCCCTGTTTCGGTGCCAATGGGTCAGTCTCCCAAGTGGAGTGAATACCGACAAGTACGGTATGACTACCATCAACCTCAAACTCGTCGGATACAGAGAACAACAATTCGTGCTTGCCAATGATGTTACTCAAGTCTTCTATATAAAGGACACAGACCCAGTTAACAAGGAGGAACGTCATGTGATTCTACAAGCAAAAAGAAAGATTGTCGGTGTTGAGGATATCGTCAACGAGGAAGACTACAATCAATTTGACGACCTGCCTCTCATTGATGACACTAAGGAACCTACATACATACGTTGTGATCATAACGAAGCTATAATCGTTAAATGAAAGCAGCTTTGATGTAACAATTAATTTAGGATTCGCTGTAATTTGTATCAGGGGATGTAAAAAAGTGAAGCCGATATTTTGTAACAAGTTGATGTTTTGTGTTATTTCACTCGAAATCGATCTACAGTCAACGACCGCCTCAAACATCGTTAGACAGCTAATTAAATATCAGAAAGTGTATGCTTTGACTGTTAAAATAATTATCAGAAAGCTAATTAGAAAGCTGATTTTTTTTAACATAAAACAAGTTAAAATGGTTTTATAAAATTTATTTGCATTTTCTAGAATTAAAATAATTTTTAGAATTAATTTGCATTTCTAAAACTATTTTCCAGATTACAACATTTATTTTATAACATTAAAACTATTTATTAGATTGCAGGGGAAAAATAAGTATAAGTGCCAGTTGTATGAAGGAACCGGCACTGATACTTCTACTATCAGTGCCGGTTTAGGCTTACAACCGGCACTGATACTCCAAGTTTCAGTGCCGGTTGGAACAAGAAACTGGCACTGATATGGGGTTTATCAGTGCCAGCTGTGATATATAACCGGCACTGATACTAGTATCAGTGCTGGTTAGAAACTACAACTGGCACTAATACTCATCCACCATATATACGCCAAACACTTAGCCGTGCGCTATCCTCATTCGCACCATTCACCAGTTCAGCTCGCCGCCGCTCCGCTGCGCTGTGCCGACGCGCCACCCCGCCGAGCCCCGACGCACCGTCCATCGTCCCGATGCGTCGCCCCGCCGCTTTGTCCTCGGCGCGCCGGCCCGTAGTCGGCCGCCGCCTCCTCCCGTCGCCACCCCGACACCGGCGGCCTCGTCCAGACGCGCCACCGCGGCGAGCCCCGACGCGCCGCCTGTCCTCCCGACGCGCCACCTTGCCAATTCGTCCCCGACGTGCCTCGCCACAGCCGGCCGCTGCCTCCTCCCAACGTCACCCCGTAGGTGAGCCTCCGACGGCAGTGGGAATTTAGGGTTAGGGTTGCAGTGACTTTTGACTATGAGAGCTTTGCTTTGAGTGACTCCCTAAGTTAGAATTTAGAAGTATATGAGAAGTCCAGGTGTTCCTTATGGCTGTAGACAAGAACCGATAGCTGATATGAGTTGATCTTTATAGGATTTTGATGAAGGTGTAGGCATGATTTGAAGGATACGGGTCCCCTCACTTGTTATTTTTTTAAGCATGCCGAATGTTTCTTATGATAATAGTAGTTAACCTTTGCATAATTGCATCAATAAATGGCTTTACTGTATTTAAACTAATAGTTTTGCCATTTTTAGGACACTAAAAATTTGATTTCATAACAGTGGGTTTTAACTAAACACAACATGTATTCTGGCTGGTGTGTCTCTTATAGTGGGAAGCCTTTTTCAGTGTCAGTCTTTGACAGAAAAAATGTGAATGAATAATGATTAATTCGGTTTACAGTTGATCCAGAAATGTGTCATTACAGTTTTATTTCTATCGTCCAGTGAATGAGACAGTACTTGAGATCAACAATGTTGCCTTGTATTTGTATGTTTCAAAATAAATAAGCCCACCAGTGAATGAGACAGTACTTGGACAAGAATGCCTAGAACCAAATCATATGATTTATATAGCATCAAGTACATATGTTGTGATAGTGTGATTCTGTTAAGGTTTGCTTGTAGATAGTGCTACTGATTTTCTTTACAGACTAATCATATGATTGTATATAGCATCAAGTACACCAGTAAATGAGTAAGCTATACTTGTGAATTCAGACATACATTTCACTAATCATCGTACCTATTTCTTTTTCGCAGGTTCTGTGGTTTCGTTTGGAAGGCTGATAGGATAGGTAATTTAAAAGATATTCTGCTGAATATCTTTTTTTTTTCTATCACAATGACTGATGGATGGGCGTGGACCATCGAAAAGATCGATGATATAGCTGTAGACCTAGGAAAGATAGCTAACAAAAGCTTCGATCCATGTTCGTGGAAGTGCTCTATGGATGCGAACCGGCTTGTACTTCAACTTGAGGAGGTAGTGAGAAGCCTTCAGAAGTTGGCAATTCAATCGGCCGAGCTCCTGGACCGTCAAGATGTTGGCCACCTTAAGGGCGAGGATGCACATCCTAGCGTAGACCCGAACGAAGTTGTTCCCTATGACTACACTAGTTCTGAGAGTGTGACGCCATGTGACGATAGCGATGAGTACTGGTGGTTGCCGAGTGAATCTGATTAGTAATTTGAATGTGTGTGTGTGTGTGTGTGTGTGTGTGTGTGTGTGTGTGTGTGTGTGTGTGTGTGTGTGTGTCTATATTACTTCTAGTACTAGTGGTTCCCAAACTATTTGTAAAGTATGTTGTATCGGGTTGCTTGTCGTCAAAACTTGTTATATTAAGTGCTACTGAGCTGCTAGTACTGAATGGACATGGATACTTGGTTTTGGTGACTACTGAGCTGCTAGTACCATGTTAAACTATTTTATGATTGTTGTATGCAACTTTAGTCATGCCACTTTTGCACGATACAATCATTCAATGTCCTCATTCTCTGGTTCCAGTATCGATCTAGTATTATATGCCCAGTTTAAATTGATATGACTTGTCGATGTTGCAAGAAATCTGAATAGATGGAATTTTTATGTAGAAATGGCTCATACAAAATCAAGTCGTCGCCCACGGACATGCCCCCCGATACAAGGCCCCTCCTCTGACCAGGATCTAGTCGCGACTGATGCTCAGGATGGAAACCCAAGTGCATACCTCAATCTGAGTCAACGTGACAATGATGCTCCAGAGGTTTCAATCACTGATGCTGGTGAGGATGGTCTGACCACTGATACTCCGGAGGGTCGGACCACTAATTCTGCACCAGATGGTTAGTCATCCGAAGGACCGAGGCATGGCCGAGGTCCCAGCAAGATGCCTGAAGGCCGGTTTGTCATCACGGAGGTCGATTCAGCTGGAGAGCCCATAAAGCCTCTACAAGTACTCGGGCCATTCAAGACAGCGTGCGGGTGTCTCGTAAGGGACCACATCGCAATCACTTACAGAACTTGGAGAGGCAAACGAGGTGACAAGTGGGCGGTTCCCGATACGATCAAGGATTTCATATGGGACAAGTTGTCGCAGAAGTTCGAGTACCCTGAAGGATGCAGCATGGCCATAGCGATGCATCAGTCCCTAGACATAATGGGAAGAATTTTCAAGAATTTTAAGGGTAAATTGTACAAAGATTATCACTTGAAGGGTCTAACGCCGGACTGGGATGATTATCCGACAATGAAAGATTTTTGGAATGATTTCGTGGGGTACAGGGATTCAGAGGAAGAAAAAGATAAGTGAAGCAAACAAGACTAACTCCCAAAAGAACATATACCCCCACAGAACCGGCTCACGTGGGTACGTTAGGAAACTTGACTAGTGGGAGAAGATGGAAGAAGACGTAACTAAAAGCGGTGTCACACCTACCACGTCTGAGTTGATTCCTCAAGCGAAGAACTACCTGTATGGGAGAGGGGTAACTCTTGCGCCTGATGGAACCTTATGCTTCAAAAGCGAACGAGAACTGGAAGTCACGCAGAAGATTAGAGATGCCCATGCCCAGTGTTCCCAGGCCTCCTTCCGGGCAGACAGGGAGAACGACGAGCTAACACTGTCACTGGGAAACAAGGAGCACACCGGTCGAACACGTGGCAATGGTTTGAGGCCTTGGAAGGTCGGATTCGAGGAAAATGCTGACACTTACAAGAAACAAAGAAAACAAAATGTTTCAGAAATGATGACCATGCTAAAAAGAACAAGTTGCAGAGGAGAGATAGACGACAGACGCGAAAATAGAAGCAGCTATGCAGCAAGCCAGGCATTAAATAAGGCAGGAGATGTTAGCCGTCACAGAGAACGCTTTGGCGCCGAGCCCTGGTGGTCTCCGGAGTAGCTGCGCGTCCACGGGGCTTCCAGGAGAAGCATCAATCCGTCACTCCGTGGACGACATCACAGAAAGCACACCAAGCAAGCTTGTCGTGCCAGTCTTGGGTGTTCCCACCACGGTGGCTAGGGGTCTGGCTGAGCAATGGGTGGAAGGGACCCTCTTCAACGATAGTCCGATACCACAGGGATACACCAGGGTACATGTGGACACTGTAATACAAAAGTATCGTAAAAGCAAGCTGGATTACCCTGGAGAGGCGGGGGAAATGAGGCTCTCGAAAAACGTAGGACATTACGTCTTGTGGCGCAAGCGCGACATTCTATTTGGCAAAGACACAGATGAGTCTGGGTCTAGTTCGGAGCCGTCGGATGCACCTAGAGGAACTAAGCCTCTGCCTTCGCCTCCACAGCCACTCAGAGGATCTACACCTCCGCCTTCACCTCCGCAGCCACTCAGAGGATCTACGCCTCCACCGCTTTCGCTTCCCCAACCACTCAGAGGACCTCCGCCTCCTCCGCCTTCGCCTCCACAGCCACCAAGAACATCTCCAACCCCTTCGTCGCCACCGCCTTTCCCGCTGCAGAAGCCGGTAGCACTTGCAAAACCTCATAAGTCGATGTCATCTCAGAAATCGACTTCGTCATAGCAACGAGAAGCAGCTAAGAAGCAGCAATCAGCATCTAAGAAGCCGGCATCTCCTCTGCCTTATGAAAGAACTGAGGAGGAAACCAAAAGAATAGTGCATGGCGAAGTCACTACACACTTCAAACGTAAGGAGCCAGAGAAGATTCCTATGGATCCAGCAGTGGTCGGCAAGTTTCTTGACTCTTTGATGAGAAGATCTGGGCCTCCACCGCAAAAATCTAACTACGCGCGCATCATGGGTAAAAGGCAGTTAAAGAAGACATCGATCGATAAGGTAAAAAAACAACAGAAAGAATTAGAAAGAAACTTCCTACTATCGTCTGGATTGACAAAAGAAGCGCTTTATAACGAGTCCAAGGCTGAAACAAGAAAAAATTGTATGGAAATTTAAGCTTGGCGAACCAATGGTCGAGCACCTCTCGAAGCTAACAACCCAAATGCGGAGATTCCATGCCTGGTACTTGGAACAATCGAAGGCCGGTAGATGTATGTTCGCGTACAAATACAGACATTGTGATTTCCTCCATGGGGACGGCAAAGACTAGATTCATTTCGACGAAATGTATCAATTGTACCACCAAGACGCCCTCGGTGTTCAAATCATGAGTTTGTGGACTCTGTAAGTGTCTTACATATATAATTCACAATATATATTCTTGTGCCATTAGACTGAATGTCTTAACTTCTTGTATATGTAGAATGGAGATACATACATGCGGTCAAAAGGGAATCACTCATGTAGCATTCCTCGACCCAATGAAGATAAACTAGACGACGGTCGCCACCGATCCACAGGCAACCGAGGATTATGCACTTGAAGCTATTCAAACGCACCAATTAAAGCGATACATACTTCTACCTTACAACTTTGGGTACGTGTTTTCCTCCATGTTTGTACTACTCTTTTTTACCATCACGATGTTAGGACTTACGACTAATTACCTACGGTGACATATGTGTAGATTTCACTGGGCCCTCTTTGTCATCTAGACTAACTACAGCTGTATCGTTGTCCTCGACGGGAAAAGAAATCCAGCCACCGAATACCAACCTGTCATAGACTTGCTACAACGGTAAATTAATTATTTCATTAACGCTCTAGTAAACTTGGAATTGATTGAATCTAAGTCTAGTTACGGTCAATAATCACACTCGTATAGGGTGTACACACGCTACGTCAAGAGGAAAGGACGTCACTTTCCGTTCTGGAAGGAATGGAGAATCGTAACAGACTTTCCTTGTAGGCTTCAGACCCAGGGCAACAATTTATGTGGCTACTATGTATGTGATTTCATGCATGAATGGACCGAAAGCAATTATAGTCAAATAGAAAAAGATGAGGTAAGTGGTATAGATATTGATGTTTAATTTTCAGTTCCTACTAGTGTTCAAATAGATTGATTTCTTCAATTTTGGTACTTGCATCCAGCTAGAAACAGGTATCCTCACGCCACGGAGAATCAACGTAATTCAGGAACAACTCTGCGGGTTCATCAATGACCAAATCATTCCAGAGTTGGGGTGGTACCATGTTCCCAAATGGTGTACTGACGGATCCGGCCCTTCAAAAGACCCGTGGAGCTCGTTACCTGATTCTTCAAAAGGCAAAAAACGTAGTTCAGGGTCCTCGGTCAATAAGAACAATTGAATGACATCTTTTCTTACCCTTTTCTTGTATACTTCTATTAATTATGAATTATTGTTGCAAACTATTATTAGTTATGATCTGTAGTCAATAACATGTGAAATAACATAGTTACGTATGCATGAATGAGATGAAATGAGAATGAATTATGTATGTGTGTGATACATTATGTGTTGAGATTATTATATGTGTATGTGCTTTATGTGAGATTTGCAATGGCTACATTTTGTTGTGGGGGAGGGATGGTCTATCAGTGCCGGCTCAACATAAAAAACCGGCACTGGTATTATAATATCAGTGCCAGCTTTTACTAAGAACCGGCACTGATATTCTATGTATCAGTGCCGGATTTTATTCTTCAGCCAGCACTAATAATTATTATCAGTGCCGGCTCAAAAATCGGCAGAGTAATCAGTGCCGGTTCAAAAACTGCCACTAACAGCGCTTTTGAGCCGGCACTAATGACCATTTCTATTATAGTGCACTATTCTTGCCACCATATCTCCTTTGTTATACATCTGCCCATGGATTTCAATTTCATTTTATAAATTTTTCCGTTCATCGACCAAAAGATCAAAATTCACTAAATTTGCAAAATTTTGATTATTTTTCATCCTCTACTCTATGGATCCCACGTACCAAGAAAATTCTGAAATTAGATATTCCGTTCCTCTCCGAAATTCGTAAAAGTTCCCTCAAAATTTCGGTGAAATTTTAATCCCTCCATCTGTCAGTTGAAGCCCACAGTTCTCTCTGAACCCAGATCCGAATTTGGTGTGTTTTATGAATTTTGAATCAATGTGTTCCCGATCTCCGGTGAACTCGTCACCGTTGAACAGCGTGACCCCCCCACCCCACCCCATCGATCAGCCGTAGCACCTGCGGAGCTGAGCGCCGTCCTCAGTTGGAACGGCAATCGTTGACATCCCCCAATGTTTTCGGCGGTGAGACACGAGGCGCGGGCAGAGGTCACCTTGAGTTCCGGGCCTGCACAAGCACCAGACGATCTCACCTTGAGTTCCTGCTCGTTGTCGAAGCTTGCTTTAGCTGCGTAGAGCCGTAGACCTCCTCCTCCGTGAATCCCGCGTCCAACGCCGTCCGTACGAGGACCAGCGTTGAGATCGACTACTCCGTTCCTGTATCCTCCTCCTCCTACTCGTCATCCGCTAGCGCTCAAAAACGAGATCCCAATCCAGGTCGTCGACGGTCGAACAACAGGTCTGAGCTGCCACCGGTTATCGAGTAGATCGGATGGGGACGCGAGCTCCGGGGACCGTAGGGCCGCCGGAAAAAAACATATCAGAGGACCTACCTTGTGCATATGTTGGAGATCACCGCGACTCTCACCGCCGGTGAGCTCGGGAACGCAAGCGAACACGAAGGTGGACACAGGTGTTCTTTGCTGCTGAAAGACTATATTTATTTCTGTATGTTTCTTAGCTATTTAACAGGGAAAACTTAGAGCTAATCATGGCAGTTAAGCTGCCCTACATGCGCGGCACGCACGCCTGACGATCGGGCATGGCCACGACCACGAACTTGCCGCGCAGGACGCGGATGCACTCTCGCATGAACTTGCATGCGACGAGCTCCACAGAACGGTAACTAAAACATGGAAACATGGTGTCGCGCAGGAGTATATGACAACATTCTCCCCCTTAATCCTCGACGCGATCACCAGAATGCTTGTTGACGCCGATCTTGATGCGCAACTCCTGGAAGCGGACACGACCGAGCGCCTTGGTCAGGATGTCCACCAGTTGAAGGTCAGTCGCCGTGTAGCTGATGACAATCCTGTTCTCGTCGACACACTCTCGAATGTAGTGGTAGCGCACATCAATATGCTTACTCCGATCGTGGAAGACGGGATTCTTGCTCAATGCAATGGCGGATTGATTGTCCACCATGAGCTCCGGCGCTCGAGACTCAAAGCCAGTCATGTCAGCTAGGAGTTGAGTTAGCCAGACACCTTGGCACGCCGCTGTCGCCGCCGCGATGTACTCCGCCTCACATGAAGACAGAGCAACCACTTTTTGCTTCGCCGATTGCCAGGTGATGGGGTTGCCGCCGAGGAAGAAGATGACGCCGCTTGTGCTCTTGCGAGTGTCGATGTCTCCGGCCATGTCAGCATCGCTGTAGCCGATCAACTTTGGACGCCCCTCCTCGTGCCTGGTGTAGTGGATGCCGTGATCACGCGTACCGGCCACGTAGCGTAGCACACGCTTCACTGCGATCAGATGATCCTCAGCCGGCTGCTCCATGAACCGGCTAAGATAGCCCACCGCGAACGCCAAGTCCGGCCTGGTGTGCAGCAGGTACCTCAGTCCGCCGATGACACGCTGGTACTCCGTGGCGTTCACCGGCGAGTTGGTGCTTCTCTTGCTCAGCCTCAGCCTCGGCTCCATGGGCGCAAGGCTTGGATTGCACGTGCTCAGCCCGGTGCGCTCCAGCAACTTTCCTGCATACGCGACTTGACACAGTTTGATGCCATCTGAGCCTTGACTCACCTCGATCCCAAGGTAGTAGGATAGCAGACCTAGATCACTCATCTGGAACATCTTCTTCATCTCGAGCTTGAATGCCGCGATCTCCTCGCAGTTGGTTCCGGTGATGATCAGATCGTCAACGTAGACGCCGACCACCAACCGTGCTCCTCTGCTCCGCGTGTACATGCCATGCTCGGAGCTGCTCTTCTTGAAGCCAAGAGACACCATGGTGGCATCAAGCTTGGCGTTCCAGGCTCTGGGGGCCTGACGGAGCCCGTAGAGGGCCTTGCGAAGGCACAGCACCTTGTGCTTGTTGTCGTCGTCGATGAAGCCGGGCGGTTGAGCGACGTACACCTCCTCCTTGAGCTCGCCGTTGAGAAAAGCGCTTTTCACGTCCATGTGGTGCACTTCCCAGCACTCGTGCGCCGCCAACGCCAGCATCACGCGCACGGATTCGATGCGCGCCACCGGCGCGAAGACCTCGTCGAAGTCAATCCCGACGCGTTGTACGTACCCTTTGGCCACCAGCCGCGCCTTGTGCCGCACCACCTCGCCGTTCTCGTCGCGCTTCACCTTGAAGACCCACTTCAGCCCAATGGCTTTGTGGCCGGGCGGGAGCGTGGCGAGCTCCCAGGTGCCATTGTCCTCGATGGACTTCATCTCATCGCGCATAGCTTGGCGCCAGCTTGCCTCGTGCTCTGCTTCAGCGAACGTCGAGGGTTCGTCGGCCGATGTGAAGTGCAGCTCCTCGTCGAGCACCCGGCGTGCGAGGCCAGGCAGCGAGGAAGGGCCGATCATGGAGTCGATGGCGCGGAACCTCAACGGAGCATCATCGTGGTCGACGTCGAGGTCCGGCTGCAGTTCAGCTGGTGGCGAGACAAACTCCGGCGGCTCTGGTTCAGCTTGTTCTACCGCCGGTGGCGAGGAGGGAGTACGACTTGGTGCAGGGGATGGCGAGGTAGGAGCATGAGCTGCCCCTTCGACAGGCTCGGTGGCGAACTCGACGACGAACGGCTCGTAGGTGTTCCCGGTGGAGTCGTTGCCGTCCTCCCAGCTCCACTGCCTGGCCTCGTCAAAGACAACGTCGCGTGACACGACGACGCGCTTCGCGACAGGATCATAGCAACGGTAGGCCTTGGACCCGTGCTCGTAGCCGATGAAGATCGCCGGGGAGCTGCGGTCGTCAAGCTTCTTCTGGTGTGGGCGCGTGTTCTTGACGTGCGCGATGCAGCCGAAGGTGCGGAAGTAGTGGACCGCCGGCCGCTCTTCGTACCACGCCTCGTACGGGGTCTTGCCATCGAGCGCGCGCGTCGGAGCTCGGTTGAGGATATAAACGGCGGTGGAGACGGCTTCACCCCAGAAGTACGCCGGGAGACCCTTGGCCTTCAGCATGCAGCGCGCCATGGCGACCACACTCTGGTTGCGGCGCTCAACCACTCCGTTCTGCTGCGGAGAGTACGGAGCAGTGAGCTGCCGCTGGACGCCGCGTTCCGCGCAGTACTCGCCGAACTGCACGGAGGTGAACTCCCCCCCACGATCAGTGCGGAGGATCTTGAGCTTCCGGCTTGACTCGACCTCGACGGCGGCCTGGAAGTTCTTGATGGCCGACGGCGCTTGGTCTTTGCTTGACAGCAGGTGAAGCCACATGAACCTACTCAGATCATCGACCAGCAGTAGAAAGTATTGGTTACCACTGGGTGTGGCCGGCGAAATCGGGCCGCACAGATCGCCGTGGACGAGGTCGAGGATGTTGCTTGCATGCCGGCGCGCCTGGTCGGGGAACGCGGCACGTCGTTGCTTGCCGGCGAGGCAGCTGTCGCATACTTGCTCCACTTATTCAAGCGGAGGGAGCCCGTGCACCATCTCCTTCTGGGCTAGCCGCCGGAGCGAGCCGAAGCTGATGTGCCCGTACCTGGCGTGCCAACGCCAGGCCGCCTCCGTGCTCCGCGCCGACAAGCACACGGGCCTCCCGATGCTCATCTCCAGGATGTAGAGGCGTGTCGCCGATCGCTGGACCTTCACGAGCAGTTGACGTTGCTGATCAAAAATGCGCAGCAGGCCGGCGTTGATCTCCACTCTGCAGCCGGCTTCGTCCATCTGTCCGAGGCTCAGGATGTTGGCCGTCAGGCGAGGAATGTAGTACACCCCCGTCAGTGCACGGTGCTCTCCGTTCTTGCACGTGAAGACGATGGTGCCGCGCCCTTCGATCTCCACCACGGACCCGTCGCCGAAACGGACCGTGCCGCAGATGCCGGAGTCGAGCTCGGAGAATGCTCCCCGGGCGCCAGTCATATGGTTCGTGGCCCCGGTGTCGAGCACCCAACGCTTGTACTCGCGCTCTTCCCTCGGGCCGAGCTGGGCGAAGACTCTCTGCTCTTGGATCTCGACGATGCGTCGCGGCGGCGGAGTTGGGGAAGGGTTCGCCGCGGCGTGCGCGGCTGGCGCCGGAATGAGGATGACGCCATGGGCCATCAGCAGGGCCTCGTCATGTTCATCACCCTCCTGAGCCAGATGGACCTGAGCTCGCTCGTTCCGCTTCTTAGACCTGCATACTTTGGCAAAATGGCCCTTTTTGCCACAATAGTCGCAAACATCATCAGGGCCCGCACCGCCGGTTTGGGCCAAGTTGTTGCTGTCACGCGCGCCGCCGCCGCTGCGGCCGTGACTGCGCGTTTTTCCGCCGCCGCGCCTGTTGCCGGAGCCGGAGCCGCCCTTGCTCGACACGCCGTCGCGGATCTTGAGGCGGGCGGCCCACTCCTCTTCAGTGAGAAGGAGCCTGCCGCTGCTGTCCTTGACCGGGGCCGGTGTGGACTTCTTTCTCTGCTCGACGGCGCGGAGGCGACCGGTGACTTCCTCCACCGAGACGATGTCCAGATCCATCAGGGTCTCGATGGAGATTGCCACTTGTTCCAGGTGGTCGGGGACGGAGTGTAGCAGTCGCTTGACGATGGCTTTGTCGGGGACGTCGTCACCGAGGACGCGCAGCTGGTTCGCCACAGCTTGGAGTCGCAGCGTGAACTCTTCTACCAATTCGCCGGGTTTGAACGCCATCTCGGCGAACTCCCGGCGCAGCTTCTCAGCATTGGCCTCCTTGACGCGCTCGACGCCGACGCGGATGGTCTTGATTGCCTCCCACGCATCGAACGCGGAGTCCTTGCGCGCCAGCCCTGCTTGCATCTCCGGGGGCACAGCGCGGAGGAGCGCGGCGAGCGCGTTACGGTCCTCGCGGTACTCTCCGACGCCGGTGGACACCACCTCCCACAGGCCCTGGGCCTGCAGGTTCACCATCACAACCGACGACCATTCAGCGTAATTGGTACGCGTGAGAATGGGGTAGGGGATGGCGGCCGAGCTCCTCTCGACAACACGCTCGATGACTGTCTCACGGACGCCGTCGCGGTGCAGGGGTCGACGAGGTGGAGGAGACGGAGAAGTCCGCCGCGGGGTTCGCACTGGTGAGCGTTCACCCTGCAGTCGTCCGGATGCTGACATCGCCGCCTAGGATCAAAACACGGCTCTGATACCAACTGTTGGAGATCTCACCGCCGGTGAGCTCGGGAACGCAAGCGAACACGAAGGTGGACACAGGTGTTCTTTGCTGCTGAAAGACTATATTTATTTCTGTATGTTTCTTAGCTATTTAACAGGGAAAACTTAGAGCTAATCGTGGCCCTACATGCGCGGCACGCACGCCTGACGATCGGGCATGGCCACGACCACGAACTTGCCGCGCAGGACGCGGACGCACTCTCGCATGAACTTGCATGCGACGAGCTCCACAGAACGGTAACTAAAACATGGAAACATGGTGTCGCGCAGGAGTATATGACAACAGCATACAGTGCGATATACATGCATGCATGACGTTTCACGTAGAAACATAGGAAAAAAATGCACGGTCAAAGAATCCCTACCTTGTGCTGGATCTTGGCCGTTATGCTGTGAATCGTATCAGAGTAGATCGGATTGACCCGCTCGCTAGTATAAGATCAATCTTAAACTTGTGCATCAATCAGATAAAAGATTGATCGATCAGGCCAAATACTATATCTCTACTTAGTCAGCACGTGTGCCGCGGCCGGAGCTCAGGGCATGCGAGAGCGCACAACGCGGAGGGTCAGAGGAGGAGACGGGAGAGAAAGAGAGGAGGAGGAGCCCACCTCGTCGGCTGCGAGGGGCTAACGCAATGGCGTCGTGTCGTGGGAGGTCGCCGCAAGCTTCGGGGCTCCGCTAATCAACTCCCGGGAAATTTTCTAACCTAACCTGCTGGCTCGGATCAACTGGAGCATGGGCCAGGCTTCCACGTATGGCTTATGCCCTTCTGTAGTGTTGGCAGATTGTTTGGGCAAATTTGGGTTCTGCCCCGCTGAAGTAGAAAGATTGGGCCGAATTCAAGTTTAGATGTACTGGAATTAGGAGACTTGAGCCCAAGCCCGATTATTACAAAGCTCATATGATTTAAATTTTATTTTATCCAAATAATATATTATAAAAGAAATCAGCTGTTAAAGTTCTATTTTCCGACTATATTGATGTTCATATTAAACACCTATATTTTTTTTCTACAAAAGGAGTACTATATAGAAAATTTAATCAAAATATAAATTCTTGGAAAAGGTAAGCAAGCAGTACTAGCCACTTGCTTTGAATATAAATATAAGCCATTTTAGACATTTAGGATAATTTTTTATTTGCCTTTGCAAATTGCCCTAATATGAGATTTGCCATTGCAAATCGTCTAGTCTGGTCTATCCATCTATGTTGCAAAGCTTACCCTTATTTATCACTATTGACTAGTCAAACCATGACGAAGATGAGAAATCACTACACAATGACCTACTTTTGCCGACAGTGGGTTGTCAATGAAGAGTGGATATCGAAGATAGATTATGTGTCGGCATTTGTCTAGAAATTTCTTGTCAGCCTATTTGTCGGAAATTTATATATATAAGGATTAGTTATATGTTGGCATTTCTCCTTTCGATTGATAAAGTGTCGGCAAAGCTTAAGAAACTTATTATCTATCGGCACATCATATTTGTACATTATATATGTGTACGCATAGAGTACATGGGCTCAAAGTGTGTGGTGCACACGGAACCAAAAGCCATTGGCGTGCTACCTGAAAAATTGGCAGGTGTGTGTGGAACTAAAAGCTAACTACCACATATCAGCTCCACACCAATCCCTAACTCCTCACAAAAGAAAAAAAAATCCCCAATCCTTCTCCATCCACCACCGCCAAACAGTCCACCGTCTGGGACCTCTCCGTCGCTCGCTTGGGCTGCACCCATCACCCACTCCATCCCCCGCTGCCCACCATCTGGGAGCGCCCCGTCCCACTCCGCCACCTGGGAGGCGTCATCGCTGCCAAGCACCACTCCATCGCCATCGGCAAGCACCTCGCCTCCTCAGATGTGGCGCGACCCCCTCGCCTGGTGCCTCCTCTTGGCTGTTGGTGGGGTGCTAGCCACCTCGTTGCTGGTTTGGATTGGGATTCTCTGCAATGCAGCATAGGGTAATGCAAAAAGGGTAGAAAAGGGTAACGCGAACCACAATAATTTCTTGTTTTTTTTCTTCTGGAAGCAATAGATTGAAGTGCTAGCGTGAAACAGAGAATCCTGCCGGTGGTTTGCTTGGCTGAGTCCTGCGCATGGTGGCAATGGGAATCAGACAGTGGAGGCTGATGCAGTGAACTAGGTTCTTACAGTAGTGATTTTGATTTGTTTCTGAATTCTGAGCCTAGTTTGTCTAATATGCATGTACATGTACCTCTAGAGGTTGATGCCAGTGAGCATGATTCTTCTCAGGTGAATGAGACTAAAGAGGGCACCTCTATGACACCAAGAAGGTTGGCGTATGTAAGTTCTCGTTCATGGCTATAGCGTTTAGCTGGTCACCATGACCTATTTAATTATTTATGCTGTTAATTCTTGTTTAAATTTTAATTTGCTTTCGTTTAAAGATTGTGTTGTTTGGTTTGTCAGAGCGCACCATGAACCTATTTTTGGCTCCTCGCATAATCTTAATGCTCTTATTGTTCAAGCCAGCAGCAAGAGCCTCCTGTATGATGCCGATGCCAAAGTCGCTGTTCTCAGGTTAGTTTTTTTATTAGTGGAAATAGCACCTACGTACAGCGTACCAGCTTCTTTCAGTTACATGGTCTGAAATCCAATCGTACTAAATTAGATTTGGTGCTTGCTGGCTTTTGTTTCACGGACAAACCTGAAGTTGAGGAAGAAGTGGACTACAGTGAACTACAATTGGTATAGTACCTTTTCTTCCTTGGAATTGATTTGTATCTGTTGCCTCTTTTGTTTTGCATAATATTGCAGCTTGTGTGTGCCATGAATGTTTTACTTTCTAAGAATTGGATACCTGTGCTAGCTATGACTTGAACTTGTTATATGGAGTATGGAATGTGTGTCTACTTGGACCTTTGTGTGCCTAGACATATGTTCAATATATGTGTTGGTTCATCATTCTGCAGGATGTTACATTTGTCCAGTAAAGTTATTTTGTAAATGTAGGTGCACATATCTATTTTTTGTAATTCAGCTAATTTGACACTAGTTTTTTGGTAAAGGTGCATCATGGATAAAAGATGAATCGATCAACCTAGGTACAATAAAACTTCTCACCAGATATTAGATGCCAGTGTCATATGAGTGTTTTGTCTAATATCTTGGTAATTAATCATATGTAGGCAAACTAATGAGTACATAGAAGGAGTGGACATGTTTCTAGAGTTTGCTTTTCGTAATTCAGTGAAAGAAAATAAGATATTGTGTCACTACAAATATGCAAGAATGCTTGTTGGAGAGTCAAGAGATGTACGTGAGCACTTGATATGTGACAGGTTTACAGAAGGGTAGAAAATGTGGTTGAATCATGGAGAACCAAGTTCCAGCTTTTTCTCAAATAGCAAGCAATTTAGTAGGGTCGAAGTGGAGAAGTCAAATGAAGAGAATGATATTTTTCAGTTACTTGGAGACTTAGTAGGGGATTTAGATAACATGAGGGATTTAGAAGGGGATGAGGGGTAGCACAATGAGGATGTGGAATCTTTTCACAAGTTGGTGGATGATGCCACCCAAGAACTATACCTAGGGTGTAGAAACTTCTCTAAGCTATGTTTCATTGTTAGATTACTCCATATCAAATTTCTTCGGGGGCGAGAGATAAAAATGTTGACATACTACTAGAGTTACTAAATGATGTTTTACCTGAAAGGTTGTCACCTCCTAAAAACTTCAATGCTACTAAAATATAATAAACGCCTTGGTTTTGGGTACACCAATATCCATGCTTGTGATAATGATTGCATAATGTTTTCAAAAGAGTGTGAGAAGGAAAATGTTTGTCCAAAGTGTAATACTTCAAGATGAAAATCAGAAAAAGAAAAGTCTTAATGGGAAACATGTCCATAGAGTTCCTATGAAAGTGCTTTGTTACTTTCCTATAAAGAAAAGGCCCCAAAGGTATTTTATGTCCTCTAAAACAATGGCTGATGCAAGGTGGCATGATGAAGGGCGCACGAAGGATGGTTTGCTTAGTCATTCGGCTTATGCTCCTTTCTGGAAGGATTTTGACTCTAGCTATCCAGAGTTTGCCTCAGATAGTAGAAATCTCATACTTGTTGTAGCTAGTACTGGTTTTAATCCTTTCAGGACAATGAATTCAACTTAGAGCATTTGGCATGTTATTCTGATTCCATACAACTTTGCACCTTGGAAGTGTATGAAGCAGCCAAATTTCATCCTCTCTTCATTAATTCCAGGCCCTAAGGCACCTGGAGGTGATATGGATGTCTATCTTGAGCCATTGGTAGATGATTTGTTATATATGTTTGTTGATGGTGTTAGAACACATGATGCTTCTAAGGGTGAGGTGTTCCAGTTGTGTGCTGCCATATATTGCACCATCTCTGACTTTCCAGTTCTGGGTTATTTACATGCATGTGTAACATCTGGTAAAGTTGTATGTCCTAAATGCCACTCATATACATGTTCTCACCAATTGAAAAAGGGAGGCAAGTATGTCTACATGGGGCATCATAGATTCTTAAATGCTAACCACATATTTAGGTTTAATTAGAACTAATTTGATGGCACTATGGACATAGGGCAGCACCTACACCGCTTAATGGAGAGGAAATTTTAGAGCTGATAGCAAATATACACACGATTTTTGGGAAGGATCCAATTACAAAGAAGGTAGCCCATAGATAACGTAAGAATGCCAATGAGGCACCAATTGTTTGGAAAAGGAAATATATGTGGTTTAAGTTGCCATATGAAAGACCTACTCCTGCGGCATAATTATGATGTTATGCACATAGAGAAGAACGTTTGTGATAACATTGTTAACACCCTTGTGGACACTGAAGGGAAATCAAAGGATAACTTAAATGCTCACTTGGACATGTAGAATCTTCATCCTGTCGAAGTATATGATAGATTCTTTTTACCTCTAGCAATTTATACAATGAGTCCTGATGAGAAGAACTTGTTTTGTCAAGTGTTAAAGGGAGTGAAGTTTCCATATGGTTATGCACCTGATATATACTCTAACATGCATGTGAATGAGAAGAAGATAATTGGGCTAAAGAGTCATGATAACCACATTTTTTTACAGCGCTTACTTCCACTTGCTATTCGAAGGATATTGCCAACTCGACTAAGTGATGCACTAATTCGTGTCAGCAATTTTTTCAAGCAGATCTACTCACCTACTATTTGTATCTGTGATATACAAAAACTAGAGGCTGAAATAGCGGAGACACTAAGTATTCTTGAGACTATATTTGTACTAGCCTTTTTTGATATTATGGTACCCTTGATGGTACATCTTCCTACTCAAGCAAGAATTGTTGGACCTGTACACTACCGTAGCATGTGGCCAGTAAAGAGGTACACCAAAACTATTTTTATTAGCAACAAAACCTATTGTTAACCAATATATTTTGAGTGACCTTATAAAATGAAGTTTTTTCATAGGTTTTTTATGAGGTGCAAAGGCTATGTTCGCACTAGAAGTCATCCGGAGGGATCAATTTGTGAGGCCTACAAATTTGATGAGAGTCTTACCTTCTGCTCACAATTTTTACACGGTTGTGAGACTAGATTTACTTAGGCAAGTGAGAAATAATGAAATCCAAGATGATGACATGTCCAATAACCCACTATTCTTTCAAAACATGGGGTGGCCTTTGAGTGGCAAGTTTACCACATCTTTAGACTACAACACATGGCTTCAATCACATATATATGTGTTGTCCAACTATGACAAAATAGAACCATACTTGAAGTAAGCTATCCACATTTTTTATAGATTGCAATTCTTTCATATTCTTTAGTTTAATTAGTTACCCATTTGCACTTAACGGAAATTTGCAGCAAACACATTGAGTAGCTTTCCACAACTGGTCATCGCAATCAACAAGAAATCAACTGTATTCATCATAAATTGTTTCATGAGTGGTTTAGAAAGCATGTAGGTTGGAACATGACTGGCCATTTGTGCTTCAAATTGATGTTTATAGTGAATATATTGGTATACCACCTACTAAATTATAGTAATTTGTTGCAGATGAAAGGTGACAAGAAGTCATATATGCAGTTAGGGGTTTCAGGTCTAGAACAAGACTATCACAACTTGAAGGTACTTAAAATCTATTTTTCAATTTGACCTACATACCATCCACTACATGAAAAAAAGTCATTAGTGATGGGTGATAACAGGCATCAGTGACGGGTCATAACTAATGACCTTAATAGTGACGGGTCATCACCCATCACTAATGACCTATCCTTAGTGACGGGTACATGATCTATCCTTAGTGACGGGTATAGGATCCATTTAACCTTCTTTGCCAACGGTCATTAGTAACATGACATAACCATGACCTGTCATTAATTACTAATTTTGCCAAATTTCGTATTCTAGTGCTACTGAGGTGATAAAAAATAAGAGAAAAACAAAATAAAAATAAAAAAATATTTGCGAATAGCGTCATTAGTGATTGGAGTTGGTCATTAGTGACATATTACAAGTTGACATGTTACTAATGAATGGCATAGGATGACCCGTCACTGATAAGTGGATCATTAGTGACAGCTCAAGTTATGATACATCACTAATGACTAGTCTAGGACGACCCATCACTGATGATCTAGTTATTAGTAATGGGTCACAACTTGTCCCATCACTAAAGACTAGCTTAGGATGACCTGTTACTAATGACTAGCCTAGGACGACCTGTTATTGATGACCTAGTCATTAGTGACGGGTCACAATTTGACACGTCACTATTATCATCAGTGATGGGTCATGTTATGACACATCACTAATGACCACTTATTAGTAACAGGTCATGTTATGACCCGTTACTAATGACCACTCATTAGTGATGGGTCTATATCTGGTCCCGATCAGAAGACACATTAGTGACGCGTCTTTATTGGACCCGTCACAAATAGGATATTAGTGATGCGTGTTGAGCAGCCATCACTAATGTGGTGTCTGCTTTGCTGGTTTCTTACGTAGTTATCCAAAATATGTGAACTTGAGAGTTTTTCCTCATTCAGTGGTAGTTGCGGTACAAAGCTATTTTATTTGATTGTTTCTGTTTTAGAGCAAGTCTGAAGTTTTGAATCTAGCAGATCCTTTCGTTGCGGCATGTTGATCTGCATTTTATAGCATGTTGATCTGCAAGTCTGAACATGGGTTTTTGTTGTAGCAGATCCTTTCATTTCAGTCTACTTAACATTTTGCTAAGTATGAACTTTTTTTTCCATTTAGATACTTAGCAACTGTTATTTCAAGTGTTATGGAGCAGTAACCTTTTTGTGGGAAACATAATTTCAATTGTCATGCAGTCGCAACCTTTTGTGCAGGATCAACTTCAAGTGGTTTCAATATTGAGCGTAGCTAACTAATTAGTTGACCTTTTCTGGAGTGCCAAACATTGTAGAGCAAGTGATAATTGCTTTTGGATTGCTGTGCTATGATTATTTGGCTTCATAGTTCATCTTTTGACCATATTTTGGACCAATGCTCTATCGCTGAGATCTGGATGTAAATTGTTAGGCCTTGTGGCAAGCTACATTTCTATGAATCTCTAATTAAATTTTGACCTGTCATCGATGGATTGGACATGACTAATGTGAATGTGCGACCTCTCTGATAAAATGATGGTTGATGGATTAGGTGTGAATGTGTGAAGCATGTATATTTTGGTTCATAGATCGCATGACATGTACAATCTACCTTTTATATTTAAATGTTACATTTATATTTAAAATTTGTCCCATCATTTTGCCGACAGTTATGTTGCCATGGAAGCTCATCTGGTGATGCTGCTGGGCCTATGCTTCAGCAACATAGAAATTGTTGGCAAATCTTTATAATTGTCGGTCAAAGTCTATCTGTCGGAGAAAATATATCTGTCGGCGAAGCTAATAACTTTTGGTATAGCCTTCACACTACCCTACATATAATATGTTGGGGAAGCTTTCACCTACAGCTTCTAACGCGATTATTTACAAATAGTTGGCATAACCTATGCCGACACTTTTTGTGTTGCCATGGGTACCCTATGCTGACAGTATCAGTGTAGAGAGAAGTAGGCCATGATCTAGTGAATGTCCTTTTTACCCCTGTCTTCTTCCTCCTTTGGTGCTTCTCCTTTGTTCTTTTTTCTTCCTCCATTAATTCCTTACTGCTCTAGTCAAAGGTAGGAGCGGCCCAGTATGGGTCATGGGTGATGTACATCCAATTGTTTTTGCAAAAAAATATTATATATCATATTCTACAGCCTCTAGTTGATAACGAGCCAAACAACCCAAATGGCCCAGCCCAAGACACGGCCATGGCTAGCCCAAATGGCCTCAGCGGCCTAGCTAACATCCAGGACTCCACCAGACTACCACTCGACCTATGCGTCGCCACTAGTTCAATCGGCTAACGCACACAGTGACGCAACCACATAAGAGTCAAGATGGAGCACAGCGGCGGTGACACATCAGGCATGGGCGTGGGCGTGAGCGCATGCGAGACAGGGCGCGGTAGCGGCTTGTCGGGTGCAGGCGTGAGCGTGTGCTAGGTGGGGCTCGGCAGCACAAGTGCCTTTGCAGCGTTGGCGGGGTAGGGCAACGCAAGCGAGGCACAGCAGCTTGGGCTCGTCCTCGACTAAGATGACGTAGTGAGCAACTATGAATTGGGCATCATCTTGTTTATTTCTTTGAATCTAAATGTCTGACGAGTGATGTAGCAATTAGCAAACTTAGATAGTTAGATGTAATATATGGGATTTCATATAGTTAGATTTTATATTTATGGTTATCAAAAACCTCAGCTATATATAATGTATACACCCAGGTTAAAACTTCTTAGCCCACGACTGTTCAAAGGTCGGGAGCTTTATTAACTTTCATCGTTGTATCAAGTTGATACAACCACACAAGAGTTTACCCTTAATCTTTGCATAACATAGATGCACACATCACAATCTAAGAAACAACAATACGGTACATGAGACACAAAATAAGGATAAGTCTAATAAGATAAAAACACATCCCCGCAGCTAGACCTTGGATGCAAAGTCTAGACTACCATCCAAACCGGGCAAAGAGCTCCCTCTCTACCTCCTCAGTCGCTTACATGCCATAGTAACCATCTTGTGATGCTCCTTACAATGTAGTACAGACCATATGATGAGGACATCACTCTTTCGAATACACACACACTGAGTATTCCTCCAACAATAGATCCATTGACACGAGCTCGTGCGCGTCAACTAAATCATGAGGTGAGCTCGTTCCTTAGTGTTCCTTTATATTTTGATAAGGATGGGATGCTACTGAATAATTGTGATGTATTCTTACTTAGGAACACGGGAGAAAACCAGCAAGGGCACCCAAGCCAAGGTGGTGGTCCAATCAAGTTCGAGTCTGTTTCGGAGTCCAAGACCAGACTGCACTAAAATCGTCGCCCAGGACGCATACGGACTCCGTTTTCAACGTTCTACATATGGTTGGAAAGCTAAGGAGATAGGCTTTCCAACGGGACTGGTCCCATATCCAAATTCTTTCTGAGTCAACAGAAATCGTCGAAACAAGTGGACGTCCAGAATCTGTCATGGTGCTGCGCCACCATCTTTTGGCCTGTTGGGCCGTGTAACGTGTCGGAGTCCATTAGGGACGCGTCCAGGGGTCCTTGGACGACCCTAGTCTCTTATATACAGTACCACCGCCGCAATTAGGGTTGAGTTTTGCTTAGATATTGATCTACATACAGATTGTGAGATTTTCGCTCTTGTTCCGGACCGACTAGGCCGCCGCAAGTGTTTATGGAACCCCAACTTCGAGTGCTTGAATTCTACTCGCAATATTTCAGATTGCATCTTCTACATTCTTGCTTGTGTCCTCGGTACGCTTGCAGGGATTGAGCCTTCTTGGCGAGGTCAACCGCGCGACACGGTTGATAACCAACGGAGCTGTAGTGTAGTGATTACAAAGGAGACGATCTGTTCGGGTCGAATCCTTTGGATCATCAACGTCGAGTTCTCCACCTACCGACTTATAGCTACCTATCGGAAGATCAGGCCAATAATTCCATCACCATAAATAGAGTTAGTGTGTACAAATAAAAATAACCTGTAAAGAAAAAATAGATTTTCTCTTGTTAAAAATAATGTCATTCCTACATAGTTATAGAGATTAATAAAATATGGCCATCGCCGCCAGAATGTGGCCATTTAAGTTTTTACTAAGACTATGAACCTAATTCCGAAACATGTTTTAAACACTTCATCGTTGCTAGAGATTGGATGTTACCTGAACTATAAACCATACAGAATATGTGAAATGGCCATCAAAGAAGATGTACTTAATTGTATAAGATTTGTGTTAAAAATAGCACTTCTAGTCTTCAAGACATTATCTTTCACTTAGGTTATCTTTTGTTAATAGAACACCCTTATGTAAATACCACAGGAAGATTCTTTTTAATGGTAGTTTTAATTTTCACATCTGACTATTCTAGATAGATTCATCCCCTTACACAAGAATCTTGTACAAAGAGCTAACTATAAACCTTCAAGTTTGATTTAAGCTCTATTTAAACTCATTTCGGTCCCAGACAAAGTGATGTTAGTGAGACATGCTGTCAATTCATTCCATATGACCAATTTCGGGCCAGTTTGATCCTCCCTGAAGGAAATATTAGTGAGGAGTGACTCCATCACATTAGCTATTGATGCTTGTTTGTTTCGCATGATGCTATATAATAAAGGAAATTGGACTCTCAGTGGCAAGTTGTCTAACTAAATATCATCCCAAAATTTAATTTTAGAATCGTCCTTTATGTTAAAAGTATCCTATCCAAATAGGGTATTTTTTACTTTCATTAGTCCATCAAGAAAGTACGAGTTACCTGGTTTTCCTTCTACATGCAAAAGTGGGTTTGACCACATATATTTGTTTCATAGGAGTTCTTGCCAAGTCTTATCCTCAGTCAGTAACTTGTATAGCTACATATATAGATGAGAGGTATTTTGGATATCAAGATCACTTATCCCTAATCCACCAAGTCTCTGGGTTTAAACAAGACTTTTTATTTCACCGGTGGTACTTCTTTTGTGATTATCATTTTGCCAATAGAAACTTGATAAAAAATAATCGATTTTTTATAGAAAAACATGTGTGGGATTTAGAACAATGACATCATATAGGCAGGTAGGCTGTTGAGAACTATGTTTAGAGTACCAGTCTGCCGGTACTTATTCTTCCAGCTACTTAGTATTTTTTATTTGTTCCTCTACTCTTTTTCAATAAGAATTTCTGAGTTTTCGATAATGTGACTAGCACACGACCAAGCCATGATACACAACCACTCGCAGCTCAAGCACATGCAAGCGCATAAATCATACACACTCTTCAAGTCATTCAAATTATATAATTCCCCAGACTTCCTTTTCTCGAACACTTCACTTGAGGAGTTCGGCGATTATACGTCGATCCGCGACCATGCTACGGGAGAGACAACCTGGATTGTACCTTGGGACCAAAGAGCGACAAACACTGCACGTCGAGGGCGTAGTTTGCTCTTAGGGCAGTGCAATTTGCACGCCTCTCTAGGAATTTTCTTCCTCACTCCGTTCAGAAATGGTATACATATTTTATTTTTTAAAAATTAAATTTTATATACTTTGATTAATATTGAATCAAATTATGAAAATATCTAGTGTATACAAATTATATAACTATATTTATTTTTAAAATAGTTTCACACTATATAGGTTTTGTAGCTATAAATGATATATTTTATAAAAAAACTTAGTTAAAATCCAATTTTAAAGATCGAGTCCAAAAGAAATACGTCTACTATTTCTGAATAGAGGGAATATCGCTTATCTACTTGTTTTCACTTCTCATTTAATATCAAGTACGTCTTATTTTTGTAACATATTGCCACTAATTTCATTCTTGATGCAACTCGACTAACAATACATGCTAACACTGGCTAAATTTGGCAACTAATTTGGTTCCAACCCAAACACCTACCCCTACCAAAATTTGGCATGTCTAGATGGGGCGTAAACCAAACAAGCCCTAACCCTTCCTCACTTTTCCTAATATCTACTTCACTTCGAACAACGATTAGTGTTACAAGTATTGACATGTAATTTAGCCTTTAGAATTTTCTTCCCATGTAATCATTTGATAGTGTTCGGACATTTACAGTTCAAGTATCACACTTGTAGGACCCAACAGAAGATGTCTCCAATTTAGTAAAACAAGAACACTCTATGATCACAGGCTCACAGCTATCCCCACCCAATTATAAGGGGGAGCACAAGGGTGAAGAATACCTAAAAATGGCACTAATTTAGAACTTAGAAAGAACTGGACCTTGGATGTAGAATTTTAACAAAACACTTTGGTGCCATTAGCATGCCCTTGCTTGTTCTACCAAAAATGAAGCCAAATCCTCCAAAATTGAAGTAAAATCATGAGCAAGGATCCTCTAAAATTGAAGTGAAATCATGAGGAAGGACCACGCCACGGAAAACAGAACTCAATCGGAATTAAACAAATCACACGACGTGCGTGCTGTACAGTTTGAAATGCAAAGGGATTCAGTGTCCTCTGAAGAAAAGCAGCTATAGATAGCACAACACAATGCTCTACGGCTTGTTTTTCCCTTCCTCAAATGGAATCATTCTGGCATTCTGTACAGCCGCTAAGTCCAGAGTCGCGCAGCGAGCAAATGTGGGAGGACGGGCGAGACTGAGGACGGACGGGAAGAGGTACCGGGGCGGTGAGACGGACGGGGCTAAGGGAGGACGGGTCGGAACAACAGCGAGGCGGCGGCCGGAGCTGAAGGAGGATGCAAGCGTAGGGCTCTCAATGGTCAATGCAGAGGGTCAGAGGAGGAGACGGGAGAGAAGGCAAGGAGGAGGAGCTCACCATGTCGGCGGCGGCGACAAGCAGCGAGAGGGCGTCGTGTCGTGTCGTGGGAGGCCGTCGCTACCTTCGAGGCGGCGGCGAACGAGTAGGGAAATTTACCTAACCAATGGGCTCGATGGACCCAATAGATGGCCCGGATCATAATAGAGCCAAGCCCGATTATGAAGCCCATGAACTCTTGAAAAAAACACAGTTTCGATTATACTCCTCTGATCACAAGTAAGTTATTTTTTTCAGTCAAGCTATACAAATTTTAGCGGTCAATATCCTTTTTATAATAAGATTGAACGTCAAAAATGATGGGAATAAATTTATCTCTAAAAGTAGTTTCATAATATTATAATTTTATTAACTTCTACAAAAATTTAGTGATCAAAGAGTTGCTTTTTCTTTTCTTTTTTTGTTGGGGGAGGGGGCGGCATAGAGAATTTCCTCCGAAACAACTCCTCTTCTTCTTTACCA
This sequence comes from Phragmites australis, assembly GCF_958298935.1. Classification (NCBI taxonomy): domain Eukaryota; kingdom Viridiplantae; phylum Streptophyta; class Magnoliopsida; order Poales; family Poaceae; genus Phragmites; species Phragmites australis. The sequence continues at coordinate 17,357,221 of NC_084944.1, read as the reverse complement.
GAGGAAGCAGTATTCAGAAAAAAAAAATGTAAGTCAAATTAGCAATTTCTAGAAAGAAGTCCTGCCTACAGGGTAAAAGTTCGTAAAAGGTTGAGCTTGACAACACCGAGGTAGATGTTTGATCCTCTCCGGCAAAGTTGTTATGCTGTACTGTAGACTCTAGTCTATTTTAGATTCTTTTTCAATCCTAGTAAGATTTTGCTACATGGATCCTAAAAAGATATACTCTATCTTTTTTTTAATACCGGTCCCTTACTCCGGGCCTACCTTGAAGGTCAAATCGGAGATGTACGACACCCGAGAATCAAACCCAGTGGATTCGGTCACATACTTATGCCTTGCCGCTGAGCTTTGTGCTCGTTCACAATATGGAAAAGGCAATGCCAAACGGAACCTTAATCTTTCCAACGGAAGTGTGTGCGCGCGCATATAAGACATAATTGCACATGCACGTCACACTTATGAACCTGCGAGTAGAAATTCTGCAAGAAAAGAAGTACAAATTAGTAGATGAGAAAAAAACAGAAATAACCGTTTAGATGGAACGAAAAAAAAACATAGCAATTTCAAGACAGTAAATGACAAATGAATTACTCCATGAACTTGGATCCATGTTAGTATTTCTCAAAAATTTCTATTGATGTTTTCCAAATGGCTATATAGAAAATCTTTACGTAGGATGCAACTATTTTTATTTTACATTTTTTAAAAGAGGGTTGACCGTTGCCTACTGAATCTTGTTGCTAGGACTTCTGCATTTAAATTTAGTCCGTAACCAATAACCAAAAGAAAACGAATACATATGAGGAGCAAGATAACTTCACAGTATTCGTGTATTTAGGTGTACCTTTTTCTGTTTCCTTTGTAGAATTAATTACTATGTATTACGTTGACTAGCTGGAAGTTTTCTCCTTTTAAAATATAACAATAAATATATATATATGTATCCCTTTAAAAGGAGCTAGCTCCTTTAGTAGTCCATCCGTGAGGGGTGAAGCGAAGCATGCGAAAAGGTGTCAATCAGCCGGGCAAAATGATGGTTTTGCAGAGGCGATGACGACCGCTTCTATCCTAACCTAAAGATATGATGCACGCTCCTGCTCCTGCTGTCCTGCATCGGCAAAGCTTGCTCGCTTTTGCTACCAGCTGCATGCATGCCTGCTGCTCCTGCCTGCTTTTCGTTCAGGCAACCTCTTCACATTCCTGTGTGTGTGCGCGCGTTACCTCTCTACTTCCTTCGTGCGTTTGAGACAGGGTCCTGGACCTGCCATCATGCAAGGATCGATGGTGCTTGTTGCTGCGGGATTGGGATCACAGACGACACAGATCGAATTGAGTCCAAGTGCTCCCTGGGCAGTCATTACATATTGTATCCAAATGCATGGTGCATGTGATATTGTGATGGATGCTTTGCCTGCCTTAGATGTGCCCAGGCCCAACAAAGCTAAAGTTGGTAAAGATCGATAAGGCATACAGCAATGTGGCTTGTGGGGAAGGTTTTCGGCTTTACAGGGACAAACGAGTGGGGGTGGATATATAGCTAGAACGAGTGTCCATTCTCTCTGAAAAAATAACACATTACCGGGACTCGTGTATCTTAAAAAAAATTATTGTGTCGATGCGTATCCACGCGTCGACTCACGTCCGATATGGCACGACGCGGATCGGACATCTCAGGCCACGTCGAAGGGGAGGAGGAGGCGGCGGCGATAGCAGGGGATTAGTGTGTTATTAATGTGTTATTTCAGAAATACTAATATTATTTACTAATAAAAATAAATAATATATATTTTAATATAATATTAATATAAATTAGATGAATCCACTAATATTATTTTTTAAGTTTGCCGCACCGAAGTCGGACTCCGACCCTGCACCTATCCTGGTAACATGGATGCAAAGTTGACAAGTTCGAACCAGCAGGCAGAGAGGCACGCCAAATAAGGCACAGCATCATACCAAGTTCAGAGATTATGCACATGTCAATGACGTGGAATCATAGCTGGCAACCGAGTATGTGTAGTGTACATATGCTGCTCGCTCCATCGCGCATCTCAAATTAAAGAGAACAAACGGATCCCTGCTGGCATATCCATCGATCATCATCATCAGGGCGACCTGCTTAAGGATGTTCCACCAAAAGACACACACATATATAGGAAAGAACAATGAGAGAAGACATATCTTTGTGAAAGTCACGCGACTATATATGTGAATAAAATCAGGCCAAGATCTCCCAAAGGTATAAAGTATACACATACACAACTCATGCACAAGAGGGACAGGACTGATTGCAGCAGGCCTGTATGATACTCGATACCTCAGGTACCATATGTACATGTCAATGTCGCTGACAAATCCATCTACTTTAACAACAAAGTGTGGCCTTTAGCAGTAATCTACCCGCTTTTGCCAAAGGCGTTGTCTCATCTACACGTTCCAAAAGGTATTGTCACGAGCAGTATGGTACACCCATTGAGTGAGCTAGAGCCATCTCTCTCTCCCTCTCTCATTCATGTACACAACAGTTCTCTGCCATGAGGAGATCACATCTGCCTCAAGTGGAAGTATGGATGATTCGTTATGAGTACAAACATACGGTAGTGGCGTAGCCAGGCGCAGAATACCGGCTTTGTTTTGAGTACAGCCTTGCAGCAAGAGCGCACAAAATTGGCTGCGGCAGCCCACGAGACACGCCGGGAATCATGTCTTCCTCCGGCTGGTGCTCTCGTCGCATCCCTCGTCGCTGCCGCGCATGATGGAGGGTAGTGCAGGCCGGTCTCGCTGTCTGCCTGGTGGATTGGATATCGCCTTCAAATGGCAGTACGGCATACGTCTATGCATATGCTTATGGTCAGATAGTGGGGGACCGGAATTAGTTTAGTTTCGAACTCAAAGTTGCATGAACTGCTAATCTAGTAACTGAGCTTAGCTGGTAAGAAAATTAGGATGGACCGTTGATGTGTTGAACCAGCCAGTATAATTTATTTTTGACCGGCGCCATATATTCTTGCTGTACAATATCTCACATCTTTTTTGAAAGGGTCTTTACCTGTTGAAGTATTAGTGAAGTGAAATTGATTGTCTTTTTTATCAGTTTAAGCTTCTGGATCAACTGATTGGTACATATATAGTAGCTCAACAGTCAACAGGGTTAACTGCAGGGTTAACACATTTATCCTCGAGGCCAGTGGCCAAAAGTTTTTGTCGTGGGATCAAATATTTGATTATTAAGCCAAAGTTAACTTGTAGTTGCCGGAACATCAGAGACTTTATCCACGCGAGATATATGCATGGTTGTTGTATCATTGAGCTAGCAGGCAATGCAATGTTTGGCAAGATGCTTTGCTGATAATGAGTAACCCTGACCTGATTAGAATCCAAAGCCTAGAGAACTATGATATATACACTACCACAGAAATAATCATCAATGTCGGATAAAAAAACCATCATGGACGATTTTTGAACCAACACTGATTACTCATCACTGATAGTTACGGACTATCAGTACTAGTTTATGAACCGGTACTGATAAAGGAACCGACACTGATACTCCATAGCAAGGAACCAGCACTGATACTCAAGTATCAGTGTCGGTTTCTTGTTATGGACCAGCACCGGTACTTATTATCAATGCCGTTTTATGAGTTCAGCCGACCGTATTGATGTTTTTCAGAAAATAAAAATCTACCGAAAACGAGTATCAGTGCTAAATATATTGCAAACACAAATCAGATGCACTGATTCTCATTACCTTCATTCCAATCATCTCACAACAGTGTATATTACAAACACAAATTGGACGCACATAACAAACGTTTGCACAGATAAGTTCCGATTATTAGAAACACTTACACAAACATTTGCGCATATAAGTAATCCTAAACGAGGAGAATCCCATCAATAATCACAAACATTTGCACAACATTTGCACCAATGTGAGCGAATCTGCGGCCCTATTCTGCTCATCCAATCCCATTAGCAATCCTAAACGAGGAGAGAGAAAGTGGATTAATTTCATAACACAATCGAATGGGGAAAAAAAACAAATATGTGCAAACACGAGTCACAGCAGGAATCAAATTTGACAGCAAATGGGATCCAAAAGAAATTGATAAATCAAACAATTTGTGCTTCGTCATGCTACTCACAATTACAAGAGATCGAGCACCTGCGCTAGAATGGTGTGGAGCAGCATCCACGTGGCTCGACGGACCTCCTCCTTCGTCAACGGCGCCACCTTGGCATCCTTCTTCAGCACATTCACTCGAAAACCTTAGTTACAACTCGCCTCCCCCTCCAGCCAAACGGAAAAGGATAAGTGCACGAGCACGGAATAAAACAACTTGCCTTCAGGGCCTCCAGTGGAGGCGAGAGGGAGAGCGATAGGAGGGGGCGGAGGCGGTGGTCGTCGGGGCTGACGTCAGGGGTGATGAGGAGGTGGCAGGAGAAGTTGGTGATAATTTGGAGGATGGGCGCTAGCAGGTTTGAGCCTGGCAGTGGCATCGAGGTGGCGGCCATAGCCTCGCGTGCGATTGGGCTATGGTGACATGGGGTTACGAGTGCAATCGTGCGAAGGCGGGCCAGCCAGCGCTGACCGAGGCGGGCAGAGGAGGCCGGTGGCACACGCTAAGGAGGGAGGTGGGGTATTGGGGTGGGGGAGAGAGAGAGGAGGTGAGGGGCTTAGGACGAACTGCGAATGTATAGGGACTCAGTAAAAATAAGCAAACATGAGGGTGAGCAAAATCCGATTTAATGAAAATTTTGGCTCCATTCCTCACATCAGTGTCAGTCCGAATTAAAAACCGACACTGATAGTATCAGTTTCGATTTGTATCAAGAGCCGTCACTGATACTGACTTACGAACTTACATTGATACTTCATCGAGCGCGAAAAAATATGTACCAACATCGATAGTTCATCAGTGACGGTTTTATCATAGCCGACACTTATACCTCGGCTCGAACTACCACTTCTATGGTATTCATAGTACATGAGTTCACTACAAGCACGTTGGCAGGAGACGGCCGGCGTTGGCGTGAACATGCTGCCATCACTGTCAAGTCTAGAGGGAGCCCGGACATGCATGTAGCTGCTTGACCAGTCATAACATTAACATATGCCTTGGTCTCTAAATCAGGGGTACCATGGGGCATGCGTGCCACTTTAACAAGATGCAGGTTGGGGCTATGTTTGGATGTTAATCATATCATTCACCAGTATAAAAACACTTATAATTGTTGGTTCTAAACTGACGTCGGTGGTACTCAGTCCTAAAATTAACATCGTTAGGAACAAAAAAATAAAAAAAGAAATTGTTTTTGCACTGAGGTCACCTCTCACGGTCATACATCGTAAGTCACAAGTTTTTTTATGTGAAATAAGCATGTATGTGGTACATGCAAGTCGATCCCACGATCTCACCCCTCGTGCGAAGCTTCTTAAACATCCCACCTCATATTATAGTGGATGGTTGTAAGGTAATTTGTTCTTTTGGCTCTTCTTGTCCAAATCTTTTGACAATTATTTGAGCATTTAGGTGGCTTCAAATAAAAAGTTGTTAACTACAAAGTTGTATATCTCATTAAGAGCTATAATATTTATAGACATTTTTTTCATCTAACTCCATATGAATATATTATAACTTTTTTAATAACTCACCACAAACATGCAAAAAGACACATATTTCCCATGACTTCATCATGAACCTACTTAAACATTACATATATTATTTCACCATATGATTATTACCATTAGAGTTCACCCTTTATCTAACCTATATTTTTTTATAATTTCATGTTTCATCCGAGTTTGGTCAACCTAAAAGCATAAACGAATATCAAATTATTTTTGAGCCAAATTTAGGCACATTAATTACTTTAAATAAAAAAGTTATTAACTATAAAGTTGTATTCTCATTGAGAGCTGGAATTTTTATATAAAATTTTTCCCCTTCTAACTCTATAGAAAAAAGTTATGAATTTTTTAAGACAGATTTTCCTCCATTATCGCTGCCGGTTCATAACAAGAACCGACAGTGATGCTCCCTCCATTATTTTTTCACTACCCGTTCATGTCAACAACCGGTAGTATTAGTAGTAATAGTAGTAGTGCTGATTCTTGACACAAACTGGCGGTGATAATTATTTTTACTATCGGTTCTTTTCTTATGGATTTTTAGTACCAGTTCTTGACAAGAACCAACAATGATACATTATTATTGCCTATTCTAGTCGAACCGGCAATGATAGGAGGCAAGGAAGGGTGTTTTGTAGTAGTAATTATTATTTCTAGGATCCTAGAATTAGGGGTACGTAGGTATCTAATAGCTGGGCTAGCTCCAAATGATGCTTGCCACTTTTGACAATGATAGATGATCTGAAAATTTTGGTTTGACCACCATCATGAATTGTTCTCTCTACTTTTGCTTAATTAGCATTCCACCATCATGAACTTTCTTGAGAAATAGCAAATTATCATTCCAGATCTTGTGACTTCCATTTCTTGTAACTTTATTCCAAAATAAGGGTGTGGCGACTAGCTACTGCATTAGCGTCCATGAGACACGATGACGGCAAGGACATTGCCTACGCCTACTTCCTATTCGGAGTAGCTCCACCATGCCACACCAAATTTCCTAAAATGTTGGCGATAACGATCCCATGACTCTATCCACAATCACAATAGCCACGACCTCCTATTCTCACAACCTGATCCACAAGACTAGGAGTTTTGTTAGCTTTCGTTAGCTAACGTTTACATGTGTTGTACTTGTATAAATACCTATGAGCAATACAGATTCAGTCGAGTTGGCTCTCATATCTTCTCGATCTCTGCCTCTCTATCTCGCTTCTCTCCTCGTTCATGGCATCATACGCCAACCAAGGGGACCTGACCACCCCATTTGCAAACCGATCCTCCCCCCCCCTTCCTATGCAATGGACAACAGTTCCATCTCCTCCGTCGTGCCAATCGCCCACCCACCACTGCTTCCACTTCTCAAATCCATATGGTGAACATTCGCAACCATGTGCCCATTGTTCTTGAAATGGCCGAATCAAACTACACCTAGTGGCGGCGCTTCTTCGACACCGTCTTTGGCAAGTTCGGCCTACACGCCCACATCATCACAAAGCCGGTCGACGCCCCCGCCGACTCTGAGTGGGCTATGAATGATGAGGCCATCTGCAACTGGCTATATGCCACCATCTCTCGCGAGATGCTCGACATCGTCATGGATCCGAAGGACAAGGCCTACGACATCTGGCACGCCATCGAGGGTGTCTTTCGCTACAATCGTCTCACGCGTGCCATCTACATGGAGGCGGAATTTTGCAACCTCTGTCAAGGTGAGATGACCATCACTCAATATTGCAGTTGCCTTCGCACTCTCGCTGGTAGCCTTCACGATGTCAGGCAGCCGGTTCGCGAAGAGAACCAGGTCATCAACATCCTCTGCAGCCTCAACCCGAAGTTTTGCAACTGCAGATGCAGGCGACCCAAGCGATGTATGCTGGGTGCTCGACGCCCTCCTCGACCGCCACCTCAGATGGTGGCTCTACGTCTACAGGCACCCATCCCCGCTCTAAGAAGAAGAAGGGAAAGGGTGGCAATGGCTCTTCCTCTGATAGTGGCAGCAATGACACCGCTGGCGGTGCCGCCCCTTGCTTCCCCACTGCTCCAACCGGTGCCTGGACTGCAGGCTCTAACCCGTGGACCGGCATGGTCCAAGCTTAGCCCATGCCGTTCCGAGCCTCGAGATAGGGAGTTCTTGGGCCCCGTCCAGGTGTCCCTCCTCAACAAGCCCTGACGGCGCAAGCGCAGGCTCCAGACTCGATCTGCAACCCCAGCACCAAACTACTAGGATCAAACATCCCTGCTCACCGCGCTCAACTCTACCGCCATGGGCAGCTGCAGCAGCACTTCCGATTGGTTCTTCGATACCGGAGCATCCTCCCACATGACCGCAACACCTGGTAATCTCCACTCCCTCCAACCGTATCATTTCTCCTCCAAAATCATTGTTGGGAATGGTACTGTACTACCAATCACTCACACAGGAAGTGCCTCAATCCCAACCTCTTCTTCCTCCCTACAAATTCGCAATGTCTTGTTGTCACCTTCTATCATCAAGAATCTCATTTCAGTTCGTGCCCTTACTCGAGATAATTTTGTTTCAATAGAATTTGATCCTTTTGGCTTCTCGATCAAGGATTTGCGAACCCAGGCGGTGATTCTCTGATGTGATAGCAATGGTGAGCTTTACCCCCTGCGGATTCCTTCTTCACACTTCCTTCATGCCACCACCAACTCTGTTGATTTGTGGCATCAAAGGCTAGGGCATCCAGGGCGTGACTCTCTTGCAACCACATTAGCATCTTTCAATTTTTCATGCAATAAATCCACACCATATTTCTGCAATGCTTGTCAACTAGGAAAGCATGTTAGACTGCCTTTTTCTTCCTAAAATGCAGTTAGCTATTTTCCTTTCCAACTGTTGCATTCTGACATTTGGACATCACTGGCTGTAGGCAACTTAGGATTTTAGTATTATTTGGTTATTCGCTATGACTATTCTCACTTCATGTGGACTTTCCCTTTAAAATGCAAATCGGAGGTCCTTGCAACACTTTTGTCATTCTTTGATTATGTTCGAAATCAATTCCAGCGGCCCATTTTTACGTTTCAAACCAACAACGGAAAAGAGTTTGATAATCACACATTGCACTCATTTTTCTCCTCACATGGCATTGCTCTTCGGTTCTCTTGTCCTTATACCTTAGCGCAAAATGGAAAAACTGAACGCATCCTCCGCACATTAAACAACAGTGTGCGCTCTCTACTATTCCATGCCTCCATGCCACCGGTGTTCTGGGCTGAAGCACTTGTCACCGCGACATACCTTATCAACCGGCAGTCGTGCATTGCCACTCAGTCAGTCACTCCATACGAGTTTCTTCTCGGTGCTGCGCCAACATACGACCACCTACTGGTGTTCGGTTGCATGTGCTACCACAACGTCTATGTGACGGCGCCACATAAGTTAGCTCCACGCTCATTGCCATGCGTCTTCCTAAGGTACCTACCGAACCACAAAGGATATAGGTGCTACAACCCATCCAAAAGACACGTCATCACTTCCCGGCACGTTGTCTTTAACGAGCTCTGCTTTCCCTTTGCTATCGGCAAGAAGGATGACACATCCGAGCCGCCCTCATCGTCTCTCCATGAGTGCAATCCTGCGGTTATCTAACCCCTTTCAGGACATGCTACGACCTTGCGACGATAGGATCTCACACGCGATGGCAGACATCAACACTCGTTACCTCACCAGAACCTCCGATGTCCAACACGCGGAACCGGACGATGCCACTACTCCATGCGCGGCCCCACCCATCGCGCTACCTCGAGCAGCTGCGTCACCGCACGGTGCCTTGTGTTCGTTGCGCTCTTCTTCATCAACGAGGTCATCACCCACGTCGTCACCCTCTACCGCCGTTGGTGCTACATTGATTCTGGACACGCGCACGATCATGCCATCCCCTCCGACACAAACGTCTTGACCTCATCACCAAGCACACCGTCTGGTTCATCTCCACCAAGCCCACCCAACGCACCATCTTCTTCGAGCGCACTAGCGATGTCGCCAGCCATCTCGGTGCATGTCCAGCCTATGTCGACATCGACTCACTCCATAGTCACTCACGGATGTGTGGGCATTTTCAAGCCCAACCCACAGTATGCTCAAGTTGCTTCGGTGGTGCCAATCTCGCCCATTCCTACCTTCGTCCGAGTTGTGCTTCAGGACTCCAATTGGCAGTAGGCTATGCAAGTTGAGTTCAATGCACTGCACACCAACAACACTTGGACCTTGGTACCACAGCCGCACGACGTCCACAACATCTCCGGCAAGTGGGTTTTCAAGCACAAGCTGAAGTCAAATGGAACACTCGATCGCTACAAGGCCTGGTGGGTCGTTCACGGATTTTCACAATGATCTTGAGTTGACTTCAGTGAAACTTTTTCCCCAGTGGTCAAGCCGGCGACGATTCGCTGTGTGCTCTCGTTGAATGCTTCAAGACAATGGCTGGCACACCAGCTCGATATGTCAAACGCATTTTTGCATGGTGATCTTGTAGAACGGGTTTACAGTCAGTAGCCAATGGGATTTATCGATGATTCCGCCAAGGATATGGTCTGTTTGTTGTCCAAATCCTTGTACAAACTCAAACAGGCCCTGCGCGCCTGGTATCTCCGCTTCTCCAAGTTCATCACTAGCCTTGGTTTCGTCTCCTCGCGCTCTGATTCATCACTATTAATATTACGCCAATGCAATGAGATGGCCTATCTCTTGCTTTACGTTGATGACATGGTGTTAACTTAATCAAGCTGTGACCTCCTCTGAGCATTGATCCATCGACTACAAGGGGAGTTTGCAATCAAGGACATGGGGCCTCTCCATGTCTTCCTTGAAACTGACATCAAGCGATCAGCACTGGCTACTTCCTCTCCCAAACACATTACGTAGAAGACTTGCTGGAATGTGCAGGAATGGTGAACTGTAAACCCATATCCACGCCTGTCGACACCAAGCCTAAGGTCTCCTCCGAGCACAGCACCAAGCTTCCTAACGCCACCAGCTACCGTAGCCTCGCCGGTGCTCTCCAATATCTCACAATGACGAGACCTGACATCTCCTACGCCATGCAGCAAGTGTGCTTGCATATGCACGATCCAAGAGATTGTCATATGGCCATGGTCAAGCGCATCCTACGCTACATTCACGGAACGAGACCTGACATCTCCTACGCCATGCAGCAAGTGTGCTTGCATATGCACGATCCAAGAGATTGTCATATGGCCATGGTCAAGCGCATCCTACGCTACATTCACGGAACGACACATTTGGGACTTCATGTTCGAGCTTTGTCGATGACATCAATCACGGCGTACTCTGACTCGCTGGTTTCTTGGTCCTCAAAGAGGCAGCCTACAGTGTCACGATCCAGCGCGGAAGCAGAGTACCGCACCGTCGCGGATGCCGTCATAGAGTGTTCATGGCTCCGGCAACTCCTCGGTGAACTTCATTGTGGCGTGTCCAAGACAATGGTGATGTACTGTGACAATGTGTGTCAACGTGTTATATGACTACCAATCTTGTTCAACACCGACGTACAAAACACATTGAACTGGACATTCACTTTGTCCGGGAAAAAGTCGCCATCAAAGAGGTTCGTGTTATCCATGTTCCTACAAGCTCACAGTTTGCGGACTTGATGACGAATGGGCTTCCATCTTCATTGTTCAACGAGTTCAGGACCAATCTATGCATCAATTCCAACAAAGCAATGACTACGGGGGGTGTTGGCGATAATGATCCCATGACTCTATCCACGATCACAATAGCCACCGCCTCCTATTCCCACGGCCTGATCCACAAGACTAGGAGTTTTGTTAGCTTTCGTTAGCCCACGTTTACACACGTTGTACTTGTATAAATACCTGTGAGCAATACAGATTCAGTCGAGTTGGCTCTCATATCTTCTCAAGCTCTGCCTCTCTATATCGCTTCTCTCCTCGTTCAGAAAATATTCAAGTGCTTTCAATCTTTCACTTCAAACTGACATTGGAAAAGGTTAGATTTTTTAGGAGTTTCAGTTGACATTTGAACAAAATTTCGATTCTAATCTGACTTTGAACTGAGACTCAAAAACTTCTACTTTCAGAACATTCACTTGAAATAAAAAGAAACTTCAGATTCAATACCTTTCAACTGCGATCAAACAAATTTCTCAATTTGAGAAATTTCAACCAAGATTTGAACTATTCAAAATTTCAACAAAAGAAGCAACTTTCAACACAAGAATGTTGACTTTCAAATTGAACATTTCAACTTTTGGCTAAGAAATTTATAACTTTAAAACAAACTAAATATAACGAAATATTCCTCTTTCATATTAGAGAATCCCGAACTTTCTAGTTCGAGGATGGGTCTTTCACATGCGCTTTCCGGTTCTTTCTGCCCCAGACATGGCACTCGCAAGTGATGTGGTGGTGGAGACGTTGTACTAGCACTTGTTGGTAGAAGCTGTTGCGACAACATCAGTATAATCCATGTTGTCGAAATATATGGCGGAAAAGGAAAAGCCTCACGACTGGGGACGTTATCTCCCGGTCGTCGTGTTCTAGACGGTGTCCATGGCTCGACAGCTATCTCGCAGAGTGTTGTAGCATTTCCGATCCACGACGTACGCCAAATCTCCCTTTGGAATGGCAAACTGAAATGATAAAATCTCTCCCTTTTGCATGAGCCAACAATTAATCTGTAAGCCCATTCTCCAACTTGTAACAAGGTGGCCAAGTTGTAGAGTGGGTGGCCGCTAAATACCCTGCAGATTGTAAACGGGGTAGGCTCGACGCACAACAAATTCTTGTAAGAATCACTTGCATCGAAAGGGCCAAAAGAGAGCAGCAAAAGCGGAGACACTGCGGCGAGCGGAGCGAAGGAATGTCCCCCAGGCTAGGCCAGGTTGCCGCCGTGCCCCCGGGACACACGCCCCAACTCGTCAGTCGTGTTCCTTTTTTCTCGCTTACAGTTGGGCCCCACCATTGCATGCACGACGAAGGGGCCCGGGTTGTAGCCTCCGGGCCCTCCGGCAGTGACACGCTGCTGCCTAATGAGTGCCATGAGTGTGTTTCTTTTGTTGCTGCTGTGTCACTGCATGGTCTCCGTATGTGTGCAAAGTGCCTTTGGAGCTTGGAGTGCCCACTCTCTCTCTCTCTGGGAGATCGATGCATGCAGATGCAGTGACCGGCGATAGAGGAAGAAAGAATAAACAAGAGGTGGGGGGGGGGGGGGGGGGACGCATTGCAGTTCTCAAAAGCTGCTAATAACACGCTCGCCAGGAACGCAATGACGCGGTTCGCCGCTCTCCATGACCTCGGGTCCTCTCCCCAATGCTCAGGATTACTGTTTCGTGTAATCTATTCTCTCTTCTCATTTGGATGGCCACCACGCACTCTGCTAGCTATAACAACGAGCTCACTACGTTGCTGCAACCCCAATCCTCCAGCATGCAGTCTCCGATGACACGCAGTTCTAGTGGTTTTGGTATATTTGCAATAATCCCTGAAGCAAATTAAGATTGATAGACCAAGCTGGATAGCAATAGCAGCATTGGTATATTGCGTATTCGATCAGTACTATATGTAATCCCGATGATCAAGAGCTGGGAAGCGCACCTAGTCAGGTACATTCTTTCAATGTAGATAGAACAATGTGTTTGCTAAACCACAAACGGATTTGTCCACTTCCAACCCTAGTAAGATCAGTGGATTGGTCCCGGAAAATGAATTGGTAGACAGAAACGAAAAATTCAGCAGTCCATTGAGCTGTTGTTAGTTAGCCGTTTCTTTTATAATGGAAGAAACATCCAGCCTCTACGTCGTGGGAAAACCCGTAAAAATAACAAGCTGGGAAAATCATCCTGGACTCGAAAACAATCTTGAGGCTTGCATTGAACTGAAAGTCTGAAACACGAGAAACCTGAACTGAGGCAGCGAATCAAGCGTTTGGTACTCGTAAAGTGAGCGAGGGTGTGGAAACATCGTCATGGCGCACCAATGGAAGAAGCCCAAACAGGCCTGTGTGTGTACACCAGGGTCTTGATATGATCAGCAGCCTCCTTTGGATTGGAACAGGAATGAACATGAACACGTTCGAATATAATTCCATTCGATCAGACTCAAGAGAGTCAAGATCGATGGCCTAGCTCGCGAGCATGCCTGGGTTAGTGTTTTCATTCGCCAACACGGAGCCAAGGGGGTGTAACATTCTGAGTTTTAACATGGTAATTAATTGTAAATTTTATTCTAAATCAAAACTTTTTTGAATAATTAAGCTAACTAAAATCAAGAAAATATGTATATGAATATATATATATATATAATATATATATCAGTATGTATACATTCGTATACATTAAATGAGCTAAGCATTCCAAATGCACCAAATTTATTTCTAAATAAATCCCTACATGAATTGGTTTATGGTTTTTATTGTTCCTTTTGTGAAGAATTGGAATTGAATGTCTCTCAATTTCAAATTTATTTGTAGATTCTATTAACCTCAATTCCAAATTGAATTCAAATCTTTTGATTCAAATCATCTTCAAGATCTCAAGATCCAAATCCAAATCACAATTCAAATGTCCCCATTTGAATTTACGTGAAGACCAAACTCAAATCCAAATTCAAAAACTCTCTTTTGAATTTATCCAAAAACTCTTCTTTCTCCTTTTTTTCCCTTTTCTTTTTACCCCGGGTCGAAATTCCCCTCCCTTCTCTCTTTCTCAGCCCAACCGGCCGTTCCTTCCCTCCCACGCGCTCAGCCTAGCTCGCCTCACACCGGCCTGCTCGCGCATGCGCGCTCGCCCACGCCCTCGCATGCGCTCGGTAGTCCATGTGCAACGCATCCTGCCGTCGCTCACCCGGCCTCCATCTTCCTCTCCTCCACCTCACCATTGCGACGCACCGGCCGCCGTTTTCCCCTCCGGGAAAATATCCCCATGCATCCTCCGCTCCCTCGCTCTCTCTCTCTTCTCCCTCTGCCCATGCTCGAGCCGCTCATGCCTCTATGCCATGCGACTTCCGCCCCATGCATGCGCGTGGATGGCGCAGCGGGCCCATGCCACGGGGAAAATGGTGGGCACCGCCCCCACCCCCTCACCACCGCTCTGTCGCCGTCGACCGCGTGATGCAAGTGATTGCACTGCCTCCCTGTAGCTCCCTTTCCCTCTATAAATAGCACAACCTCGGACTCGCTCTGTCCTCTTTTTCCTATTTCGCCGCCGCCGCCGCCATTGCACGCCACCACAGCTCGCGGTCGTCATTCCGCCATCCACGTGCTGCCCAGGAGCTCGAGGAGGACGCTGTCGTCCTTGTGCCGTCATCCGTTCTCCAGAAGCCCGATGGGAGGCCACCCACGTAGGACGTCGAGCTACTCTGCTGCTTCTACACAGTCGCTCTGCTGGCCGTCATCCAGTTCTCACCAGCTACGAGCTCGGTGAGCCCCCTCGGTCCCTTAGTCCCCCTCCTAGTAGCACATAGCTGTCCCCGTGCTCCCTTCTCGTGCATAGTCACGTGCAACCGCATGTTTTTGTCTTCTGTCACCATGATGTGGTCACCGCTGGTGTGCTTCTGCTATGTGGTTATGGTCCGGCCATCGTGGTGTGAAGTCTAGGGGCGCTAAGCCCTTTTCCTTGCAAGTTGACCCCTTTCCCAGTGCAAGGGAGGTGATGTCCGATTTCCTCAGGCCACTACTCTCTACTCCGGTTGCCAACTGGTATCGTTTCCACCACCGGCCGCCGTTGATGAGCTCCCCGCCAAACCCGTCGTGTCGAGTAGAAGCATGACGCTCTTTCGTCTTTGTAAAACCCCAGTGAAAACCCCGCTCCGACGAGATCTCCGGTGACACTCCACCACAATCTCTCACCGCCGCATGTTTTTCCCCACTTCACTGTCGCGTGCCCACGCGCACACGCAGTCGGGCTGCTGTCACCATGCTTCTCGGCCTGGCCAAGTAGGCTGGGCTCAGCCCAGTAGTGATCGCCCTACCAGGCTGGCCTAGCTGCCCAAAGGCCATGCCCTAGTGGGTCGACCTAACTCCGCAGCCTGCAAAGCCAACCAGCCCAAACTCGAGCAAGCTTGCTCTATGCAGCCCAGCACTATGCAGACCAAGCCCGGACCGATCCATCCAGGCCCGAACATGGCCCAAATTCGAGCCTAGTCCAACCCATCTAGTAATGTTCATGTGGGTCCCACCGATTCACTATTTGTGTGGGCATGGGCTACTGTTCAGTGGGTCCCACCTATGAATAGTATAATTTCATAATTTCTAATTTAATTTTAGTTAAATCTTTCGGAGTCATAACTTCTCTATTCTAACTCCGATTTTGGCAATTCTTTCACCAAAATTTATTTAAATTCGGGATATACCCATCTATCACTATGTGATATCCAGTAAGGCTCATTTAGTTTTGTGTTTGGAGTTATTTGATTCTTCTCTAGTATAGCTCATTTTTTATCGTAGTCACAATTGTAGAGCCGCTAGAGTTTTGCGAGTGCTGCGTCGGAAGCATCAGGAATGAAGAAGATCCTGACTACAACCAAGACTTTGACGGAAACTCTGAAGAAGGCAAGTCATATCTCCTTAATCATACCGAACCTATGGTTTTCAAATAATATACATGATCAACTAAAATAAGATTTATTATCGTATGTGTTATGTATTGCGTCTTTACAAACTACTTGTAATAGTTAATCCTATCAAACACATGACATGCCTTGAATATTATCATGCAGAATACATATCACCTTATGATTACATGTTGTTATCTATATTAATGACGGACGATGCCTTGATAACTAGCATGCTTAGGATTGAATACGCATCCTCAGAGACGTCGCCCTGAACTTCATCTCTTCGGAGATGATGATTTATTGTTATTAATGTTAACTCATATACCATGAATCCTTGATGGTTGTGAATTCTATAAAGGGTGCTTGATGTCGTGTGGGATATGGAGGGTGATATGTAAAAATAGGTGAAAACTGATTTGGTGGGGTCAGGCAAAGTAGTACTTTAGACGAGGATGCTCCTAGGGGCTTGAGTCACCTTTGTGGTATTCATTGTGGTAAGATACCCGCCCTGACCGCTTAAGGACCAAGTCATTGCGCCATCTAGCTTAGCCACCTTGTGCAATCATGCGTTCTGAATGTGCAAGACTTGACTTTTCTTTCATCGGACCGGGTTGGGCATAATACTAGGAGGCTAAGAGCAACGAGAGGTCAAGTATCCATCTGTCCCTTTGTTTGAATGCTTCAAGAACCAGCCTAGGTTTTAAAAGGGAGCAGATATTCAGTACATGGCCTCTGGGGCTTGGGTGTCTCGTAGAAAAGCCTGATAGGAAAGGTGTTGGAGGTTCTCGGTACGATTTGCTCTTTCTCTTGCAACAGTTGGAGGCTGAGCATATCGCGTGAGTAAAGTTGTACAACCTCTATAGGGTGTAAATCTATTCAAGTATCTGTGTCCACGGCCATGGACATGCGAAAGCAGCAATCGCGTTGACTAGACTCCAGGTGTGTATATCTTGATGAGTGAGTGTATGGACTAGATTCATGGCTTGATACGCCAATACTAGAGGTACACCAGGTGTGATACTAGGGACTGCAGAGTGAGGTGTAGCCCCTCCTAAGGCTGTAAAACCCCTAGATATAACTTGTGACATTGTTTTGAACTATTTAAACTATTTTAAAATCAATACTAAATGACACAATTGAATACCTGCATAAACAGCTTTGTGCTCTCATCACTGGGAGGTATGGGTGCCTGTCTCCCCTAGGTTAGGTGAGCATGCAGCAGCCTACGTGAATGCCGTGAAGATGAGCTGAAGCTACTCCGCGAAAAGGTGCTAAGGGTGCATTTTGTTGGAGGGCAAGGTTAGATGGGATGTGACTATTCCTGTTTTTTGAATAAGATGATTCATTTTTCTATTTGGTTGGATAGATGAGATGGGCTAGTTTTCTATTTGGTTGGTGAGATTAGAGTGGATAGAATGAGTTAATTTTTTATTTAGTTGGATGGATTGGATGAGCTGAATTGGTTATGATGATATTTTGGTGAACTTACCTTATAATTATGCAACATTTGAATCAATTTGTGCATGTTTGAATTTATTTGAATTCAAATTAAATTAAAAAGAGAGTATCACATAAAATGATAAAAATTATCTAAATGAAGCATTACAAAGGAACTCATTTCTTCACCAAATAACCTATGGTTGAAATATTTTTATAAATTATTACATCACATGAGAAGAATATTAGTGAATTTTTTCTGATTTTTAGGAATTTATTTGAGGCATTAAAATTTCTAGAAGATATAAAAGTAGACTTCTTTGGTGAATTTTAATTAAATATTGGCTTAGATTTTTTTATCAAATCAATTAAAATGGATTGATGGTGAGCTCTAGTTTACTTATAAAAATATTTAGAATATTTAGACCACTCTTTTACTATCAAATAAAATCGAGAGTTAAATAAAAAATATAAATGCACAGTAGACACGAGCATGAACGCGAGCGAACCTGGATCGTTAGGTCTAGCTATTTTGCCAGGATCATACCATCCAATATCACGGGAATATTTCTATCTTCCATTTACCTTATCCAACTATCTATCTAACCAAACACATAAAAAAGATGACCATCTCCCACCCACCCACATCCACTCATCCAAACACACCCTAATTTGTCTCACGGCCGGGGTGCCGGCTTGACCGTAACACGGTCTGAACTGAATAGTTGCTGCTGGGAAGATGATCGGCTTCCTGTGTATAGTCTCAGCCTTGTTATGCGAAATCGTTTGTTTTCCGATCCGAGTTCGGGTGTACTGATGGAAGGATGGGTTGTGCGAGCGTTGCGGATTAGAGTATCTTGGAAACAAGCCGTTATTCGCTGAGCAATATAATGTCGGCTCATTGCGCCGCATGAAGCCGTACCCGACCTTTTTGTTGGGTCGCCATATCATCTAGTTTCGCCAATTTAACCATCCACAACATGGTCCTCTGACAAAAAATGAAAAACAACAACAACAATAATAATTGAATGGAATATCCACTACTACAGAAATCTTCATCAGTGTCGATTCAAAATCGTCATCAATATCAGGTTTTGAACTGACACTGATTATTTTGTACTAATAGTCACAGACAATTAGTCGTTCCTCGATTTAACATCTTTTAGACGAAAAAAAGCAAAAAAAAAAAAAAATCTTGACCAGACACTTCCCCAGTTGCTCACCCGACCTCACAGTAGCTTCGCGATTTTCACTCACATGCAATTCACAGCACTCAAACTCTGACCTTATAATAGCTCCCCTCTCATGCACATGACACTCTAACCATCTCTCCTCTCATTCATTCTTTGATTATAATAGCAAAATCAATCATTTTCACATCTTCTAATCAAATGTTTGAACGAGTATTTGGATATATAAATGATCTTAGATCAAAAAATGATCAACTATAAAGTTATAGATCTCATCGATAGCTATAATTTTTTATAAAATTTTTTCCTATCCGAGCTAGTATAAAAAAGTTATAATTTTTTTTAAGATAAGGTGTCAATTAACCACGACGGTCCGCTGAAACTTTATTATGATAATTTGAGCACTTAAATGATCTCAAATTAAAAAAATTAACTACAAATAGACCTCGTCAAGTACAATTTCGTTGTAAAGATTTCCTCATCAGACTTCGAATGAAAAAGTTATTAATTTTTTAAGACAAACTATGAGAGTAGTAATCATCAATGACGGTTCGTAGCTAGAAACGATTCTGATAATTACTATCACTGATGGTTCATAAGTAGAATCGGCACTGATACTAATTATCAGTACCAGTTCATAGCTACGAACCGATACTGATATATCAGTATCAGTGCCGGTTCTAACTATAAACTGATTTATCAGTGTCGGTTTGTAGTTGAAATTGGTACTGATAGTGACTATCAGTGTCAGTTCTTAGCTCTTTAGTCGTTATTCGCGCGCGAGAGTTTAAAAACCAGTATTGTGTTTTTAGTAACGGTTACTGTTAAACCGATACTAATGAGATACTATATCTATGGTGTTATGTAGTAGTTAGCCGAGCTCCAAACCCAAACAGTTGAAAGGAAAAGTCATGATCCAAATTAACCGACCGTTAGCTGGATCCTTCACGTGTGATCGATTAAAGCTAATGTAACACCGCAGAAACGACATAATTAATCAGCTGTCTTAATTTCCCGCCACTACCTGATCCGATCCCTTCCACAATAATTAAAGCCTCAACCAAGCAAGCAACAAAGCGGACGGCAAAAAGACAATTAAGCGGCAGATGATGCGATTACCATTTCTTTAACCCTTCGCTCCGGTTAACTAATCAACACGCTAATCGCGGCACACGAGGCCGGCTCGCCGACCACCCCACCCGCTCGTGCAGCGTGGTAGATATAGACCACGCCCGGCTCCGGCTTGCCGGCCCGCATGGGACACACTTCTTTTTTTACCCCTCGGCGTACGGTCTCCGAGGCTACTGCGGCGCCATGCCCCACGCCCGCACACGCTAGTGGTGAAAAGTTGGAAACCCTGAGGTTCAATAGCAAGAGACAGCGCAGCAAATTCAAAACTCCACCATCAAAAAATAAGAGAATGTTTCGCAATGGAAAATGCTACCAAGTGTTGCTACAGTGTATCATGCTGCAGTACGTAAGTGGTACCGTAGTCAGCTGTTCCGGTCATACGTATAGCAATTTTGTTTCGCAATATTTTTCTCAAGCCCAGCCACCATGGACGCAAACAAACATAGAATAATAACATATCGGAAAATGTTGTTGGAAACGACCAACGTATATATATCAGGGATGAAGACAGAAGTTTTTTTTTTCGAGGGAGAGAACTTTATTAATGATTCAGTAATGTCATTACAAATTAAGATCTTCACACACTCAGAAACACTAACAAAAGAAACACTACTCTAACTCAATTTTATAGCTAAATGCGTCAACTCCTCCGCGAATTTATTACGCTCTCTCCCTATCTATACGACTTGAAGCCTCTGCAGCTGTTGTCCTACCTGTTGAGCTTCCCGAATAATTGACACCTTCGGGGAACAATCGGGCATGTCAACACGGAGCTTTTGTACCACTGTCGAGCAGTCAGACTCGAGGATCATCGCTTGGTCGGGCTAGCGAGATGCCAGCCGAGAATCCCCTGTAAGCATGTTGCAGCCTCCGCTTCCGTGGTTGCCCCTCTAAGCATGTTCGTCCCTGCAGTCGAACAAAACCCGCCAAGCAGTTAACTTTGGCTGCCCCTCTTTATCTCTGTTGATGACTCCTATAGCTGCTGCGCCCGTTTGCTCAATGAAAGCACCATCAACATTAATTTTTAGAACACCCTCACCAGGCGGAATCCATCTCTTGTCTTGCTTGTACATCCGTTGTACTGTACAATGTGTTCCAGTAGACAGCAAGCTTTGTTTTCCTTTAGCATCAGACGGAGCCCCCTGTTGTCGAATTTGATTCAGTAAGTCCATGTATCTTTTCAGAAACTCAACAGACCTGTCAATAAATATCCATTCCCCGGCATGTCCAAACCATCCGCACTCGCCAGATCAGCATGTAGAAATTGGAAATTACCCCAATTGGATACTTGTCCGTGATCAGCAATAGCCAGTCCAGGTCTAGGTGCTCGATGTCCTTTTCCGCCAGCAGAGCCCGGATTTTCCTCGTAGCCTGACGAAGAGCAGTCGGTATGCGTACATTTTTTAAGAGGGATACATTACATGACACATATAACTGATTCATTAAACACTCACATTCAAATACATATACATGCTTAACCAAACTCACATCCAACACACATACACGTGCTAAGTTCAAATTGCAAATAGATCCTATCTAAACACGCACGTGTACCTAACTACAGGGGAAAAAATCATCTGGCGAGGCTCGTGAATCGATCTGGGATCGACCCACGACTAGCCAGCCATCCAAGCCACTAGAGCAGACCAACTGAGCGGTATCCTCTGTGTGCACCTTATATCATGACGGGGAATGGATTTCTTTAGATCATGCTTAACGAATTTCTTTCGTAATTTAAAATCTTTTTACGAAGGAATTTTTATTCCCTTCAGTACTTTAACGATTTTTTTTAAAAAAAAATTCTAAAATTATTCCTTTCAGCACGAGATTCACTATCTTCTCTTTACGAATCTCTTCAAAAAAAAACTATTAAAGATGGTAAAAAAAATAAAAAAATATATAAATGAAAAAGGAAATCAGAAAATAAACAAAGGTCGCTACACAGTTCACAGCTCATCTGTTGCACAAGATGACGATGGCATTTACTAGCCCTGATCGGCTGCCCATTATTCACAACCTTCCACGAAAAAACTTTAACCTTTGATGGGACTTGTGCCTACCATACCTTCTTTGCATATACGACGGCTTCCCATCTGCATCCATGCTGCTTCCAATCGCGCCGACATCATACTATATTTTCATGGTCAACCTAAACTGTAAATATTTCGGATTTCTCATAGTTCCAGGCAACAAAAATCACTTATAGGAGTAGCAGGTAACTTCATCTTTAAGATTTATGAGGCATCACAAGGATAGAAATACCTTCTAATGGTAGCTTCATCCCAAGTATAATTTGAGCTATATATTGATCAGGTTGCAAATTCTTCGATCTAAGACGACACACACGGCTGCTGCCAATAGGCCGTAAGTTATACGGCCTTTGCTAACCAGTTAGCATGCCATATCCTCGTAGTCGTACCGTCTCCAATGTGGTGCACCACGTCTTGTTTGAGCAGCTCCAACCCATGATCGATTGCTTGCCATATGGGTGACGCCTCTCCAGCAGTAATAGTGTCAAGAACATTACTTGCGGATAATATCATTATCACATATCATGCTATCACAGACGGTTTTTAAAAATATATCACAGATAAGGAATAGAATCGTCTGTACGAAAGTATCTGTGATATCGAGCTTGTCACAAACGAGTAGCCATCCGTCTTTAATGTAACATAGCACAAACGATTTCAATAAGAACCATCTCTGATATTATTTTTTTAAAATAATATTTTCAATGTAGGAAAAGTAAAAATAATAATTCTGCACTGAAGCGCCATCCCACGGGGTCACGCATCACAAGTTACACAAATTTTGAAATAGATACGCGTGCAGTTTGTAGGCGTTGAACCCGCGACCTTATGTCTCGCATGTAGCTTTCTTCCTATCTCACCTATACATTATTGCTAATAACAATAGGATATTTTCTCCTTTTAACCCTTGTTGTTCGAAACTTTGGGCAATTATTTGGATATCTAAATAACTTAAAATGAAAAAGTTATTAACTAAAAAAATTGTAGATCTTACCAAAAATTACAATTTTCATAGAAAAAGTTTCTTCATCCGATTTTGTATAAATATTTTATGAATTTTTAATTATATACTACAGACGGATATTTATAAAAGATCATCTGTATCTATGAGACACTACTGGAAACCAGAATTTTCATGTGTGCCGGGTATTTTTTTACGGGAGCAGAAAAGGCTCACAGTGAAATACGAATTACCTTGTCGGTTTCTCTAGAATACATACATAAATAGAAATTACCTTGACGGGACGCGAGGAACTCACATGAAAATTAACTCACAAGGTAATTGACCGTCATTACCCTCTGTGTGCCTATAATTTCCTTGTCGGTTTCTTGCCCACAGGATAATTGCGTACCACTTGTCGTGCAAACTTTTCCTTGGGCATGCTATTTTCCATTAGTTCGGCGCCACGTGGCACAGTTACCTTGATAAGCAACTAACAGGAAATTTTCTGTGGTGCCCTAAAAAAAATAAATCCCCAACTCCCTCCTTGAAACATTCACCCGCATAACATCCCTAAGGCAGATCCACCGTCACACCAACCTCCACCAGCCACCTCCACTCTCGAGCTCCTCTAGCGACCAACTAATCAGCCCGTCTCCAACATCCACCTTGCCACTTCATGGGGCCGTAGCTCCAGTCATCTTTTCCTCCGGCTCCAACTGCGAGTGCTGCCTCAAGCGGCCCCAGTTGATCCGAATCCTCCTTGGGCCATTACTCTGTTAGCCTCCTCCGCTCACTAGCCTCATCCCCTTTGCCCACGACCTGCTCTGCTCGCTGTCTCCATTCCCCCGACCTAGAAGCTCCTCTAGTCGCTGGATAGTAGGCCAACGACCCCTTCTCCTGCATCCTATGCAGCAGAATGAGAGGCCTGACAACCAGCTCCTAATACTATCTGCACACCAATCTGGCCTCCTATGCAGTAGCCCCAACGACCACCTACTCCGGCAGCGTGCACATCAGCTCTGACGACCACCTCCTCTCCAACCATGTGCAAAGCACCCTGCACACTAGATCTGAACGTCAGGATAGGTAAAATAGTTATCAATAATTTTTGGGAGCAGCTTGCTAATCATTTGCATGTAGATTAATTGTCTAGCCTTGTGGTGTTTCCCTATTAGAATGAGATGATTAGGCTAGAAGCTAAAATATTTTCTAGTAACTTTACCTTTATGAGTCTTACTGTTTGTCCAAGTAAGCACTAACTTAAGAATAAGCAGTAATGATATAACACAGTATATATTTTTAGTGTACAACTTTCTGCCATGATGAAAATCGATAAAATTCTCTAACCTATTTATGTTGTCCCTATTAGAACGAGGAAATTTCGGGTTGGTCTCTAGTTTGATTGGACAGGAAATTGATGTATTCTATAAATGGGATGTTTATTGATATATAACCTTATTCATGTCATTGTGGATGCAGGTAGTGCATGGAATAAGTGATGGCAAAGGACAAGTGCTGGCATGGTTGATGACATGATCGAAATAGATGGTAATTACTGAAATAATGCATTTAGGTGGTGAGGATTTGTGTTGCAGTCAACCAACTGATTAACAATGCATTATTTATTTGGCCTTTTGGTTTGTAGTTTAATGTTGCATATTAGGACTTCAAACACAAAGAGGAGGGTTGAAAACTGCAGTGGCCCATAAACATAGTCCTAGAAGACATTGGTACCTTCAATTGCCCTCCCAATTCAAGGTAAAGCTCTTCCATTTTGGTATATTTATTAATGTACTCTGGCTAATTGAGATATATAGTTGAGATGTTGTGATTGCCTCTCTTATGTTTTGTGCTGCGGTATCAAGTGGTTCAAATGGTGCATACAATATTTTGTGAAGCTTGGCTTTTTTTTAGAGCAATGTGTTGTAGCTAGTGATGGGACAACTTAATAATTGTATTTTCATCTTTGAACCACAAAGATTGTTCACATGTCACACACATAGATTTCTAGTGGTTGGCAATGTGGTAAAGCTCCCTATAGTGAATGGATTGTTCAAACCACTCAATTCTTGAATCATGCATTCTCTTTTCTGGGTGTGGCTACAAATAATACCATTAAGTGTACCTGTGCCATATATCAGAACTACTTTAGACACAAAAGACAAACTATAGAGCTTCACTTGTGTCAATATGGTTTTAGAGAAGTCTATGAAACATGGACAGAGCATGGTGAGAGTCTTGTTAGTCATGATGAATGTAGCCCTGCAGCTAATGATGAGGGTTTCAATGAAGTTGACCATATGGATGATATGCTAGCTGATCTGGTTGGTGGACATCCACCCATTGTAGGATACAGTGATGTCCTAAGAGGGGGGTGAATTATGACATTTAAAAACCTAATCTAATTGGCTCTAAAAACTTCACAAGATAAACCTAAATCAATTTCTATTTAAATGTGCTCTAGATTTATCTAGTATGTCTATTCTACCACTCAAAAGGTTTGCAATCTATAGCCAATCCTAGCAAAATACTCTAGGAAAGTAAATGCACAAAGATAGATTGCAAGAATGTAAATGTGAAAAGCGTAAAGACAGAAGAGAAAGCAAACTCGGCACAAGAGATTTTTATCTTGTGGTATCGATGGCATAAATGCACCTCTAGTCCACGTTGGAGCTCCACCAAGGATATGCTCCCGATCGGCACATGGTCATGACTCTTGAGCCACAAAGTCACCAAGGCAAGGCCTCACCACTAGCCTCTCTTCCGGTCGCTTGCCTCCATGAACACTTTGAAGCTTGAGCCACCAAGGCAAGGGTCTTCATGTCCCCGTACACATGCCTTGCCGCCGCTCCACACCAAGTCAGAGGGTTAACAAGCTTGACAAACTTTAGCTCAAGTTTTCGGTGAGTCACCAAGACTCTAAGCCATCGGCGTACCACTTAGTACAAGTTAGGATCACTCATTGATCCCTTCCTTAAGTTACATCACCTAGCTACAACTCACTCTATGCCTATAAGCACTAAACACTTTCTAATCTTGTACTTAATCGCCTTGGATGATCACTTTAAGCACTTTGGTGGCTTGGATGTCTTCTCAAGTATATATCAGGTTCTCTTGACAGCCACACCTTCATATGACTGACTAGAGGGGTATTTATAGTCTCAAACTCGGGCATTAGCCGTTAACCCAATGACTCAGAAAAGATGTTAACACCAGATTGTCCGGTGACAACATAAGTACAATCATCGGACAATCTGATGAGTACACCATCATTAACTAGCTGTTGGATTCCACTCAAAGTCATACTGAACACCGCATACTCCGGTGGATTCTTCAACTTCATCACCAGACCTTCATGTGAGCTAACTTTATCCAAACTACGCCACTTCTTCTCTGTGTAAAACACTCTGGTGCAAGCCTCCGGTGCACTTCCTCTTCACACTGTAACATCCGGTGAGTTATTCTTTAATATTCAACTCCTGACACCTTCTCTACAAGAAATGCTCTGGTGATGATGCTCCAGTGTACACAATACATTCACCAGACAATCCGGCCACATGATCTTCATTCTTCACCACCTGGAATCATCTCTGCAAGAATTACTCCGGTGCTTTATACCCTTCATCACCAGACTATCTGGTTAGTGCATAGCTTGTGAACTTTCCCTGAGAATACTCTGGTATAAGCCTCCGGTGTACACAACACCTATCACATAGACCATCCGGTGAGGTATTCTTCGATCTTCAATTCTTGAAAATGCTTTTGTAGAAAATACTCCGGTGTGAAGCATCCGATGTGTACAACAATACAGGCACCGGATCTTCTAATCAATTGATCTTCGTTCTTCTGTGCTTGGATTCTTCTCTGCAAGAATTAGTCCAATTCTTTATACCCTTCATCACTGGACTATCCGGTCAATGCACAACTTGTGAACTTTCCCTAAGAATACTATGCCGTGCATCTTCTTCATCAACACCGGACTATCCGGTGGCTTCATCTGTTTTGCTCTTTTCTGCAGATAAAGCTCCGGTGTGTACACTTTCTTCTACACTGGACTATCTGGTGAGGGCTTTTCTCATGGGACTTCTCCAATTCAATGAAACTTTGTCCCAACTGCAGTGACTTATTTATGTATTGCATCCATGAGATTTACTAAAATATATACTTAACAAGCATGTTAGTCCCATTGACTACGTTATCATTAATCACTAAAATCACATACATGCACTAAAGATATTCCGCTACAATCTCCCTAAGGGCATGTTCGCTACACCTGTGCAAGATGATGAGCCAACATCCTCTACCCAAGCCTTTTATAGAATGGTTGCTAGTGCAGATGAATTGGTGCATGCAAAAACAACCCACTCATCTCTTTTTGCAGTAGCTCACTTGCTTGCGGTGAAGTAAATGTAAAATATGTCAATTGCCCATCATGATGATATCTTAGACATAATCCATGAACTCCTTCCTCTAAATTCTAAGTTGCCAAAGAACTTCTATCACTCAAAGAAAATGTTAGAACATCTTGGTATGTCATATGTTAAAATTGATGTGGGTTATAACAACCGCATGCTTTTCTACAAAGATAACAAGAATAAAGAAACATGTGACTTTTGTCATGCCAATCGCTATGAGGAAGGTCCGAACAAAGTTGCACGAAAAGTTTTGCATTACCTTCCAATTACAGATAGACTTCAAAGGTTGTATACACACGAGAAAATATCCAGGCTAATGCGGTCTCACAGTGGCTCCACGTCTAGTAAGATGGTGCACCCTTGTGCTGCAACATACTCATGTTGGCCAATGTTCGTTACTCCAGTAAATCTGCCCCAATGCATACTCTTAAGTCCTGAGTACATTTTACTTGCCCATGTAATCTCTGGTCCTGAACATCCTGGTAGAAAATTAAATATTCTAATGCAGCCCTTAGTTGATGAACTTCAAAAACTGTAGGAGGGGGTTCAAACATGGGATGCTTCACTCAAGCACAACTTTCCAATGAGGGCAATTTACCTTTGGTCAGTACATGATTTCCTTGCTTATGGAGACTTTGCTGGATGGAGCACCCATGGAAAATTGGCAAGTCCATATGGATATGGTTGCTAAGAATTTCAACTCAGTCATGGTCATAAGGCTTCCTAGTTTGATCGTCATAAATGCTTTCTTCCTAAAAATCATGAATTTAGAAAACAAACTAATGCATTTCGTAAGACCACAAGGGTGCTTGAAGAGCAACCTAGGCGCTTAACGGGGGAGGATGTGCAAGTCCAAGTGCACAAGCCTGTAGCTGACACATACAACTTTGGTAAACTGCATAATTGGACACATGTAAGGTGCTTTAGGCAATTTCCATACTTTCATAAGTTAAAGCTCCCATACAACATTTGACTTGATGCACAATGAGAAAAATATAGCTAAAGCTATTTGGAACTCATGCTTTGACATACCTGATAAGACCAAAGATAATGTAAAAGTCAGGCTAGATAAAGATGAGATTTGTAACCTCCCTTCATTGCATTTTGTGAGAAAGAAAAATGGAAAGTGGCATAAGCCAATAGCTCCTTTCTGCATTGACAAAAATGACAAGATAACCATCCTTTGGTGGTTCCAAGATCGGAAGTTTCTGATGCATATGCAGCCAACATTAGGCATGGTGTTAACCTGCTGCAAAGGAAGATTTTGGGCTAAAAAGTCATGACTACCACATCTTTATTGAATTCCTGCTCCCTGTTGCATTCCGTGGATTTCTTCCGGAGAATATATGGTGCTGTTTGGCTGAGCTCAATTTTTTCTATTGGCAGTTGTGTGCTAAAGAGCTTAGCAAAGATATTGTTTGCTCTCTAGAAGAGAATGTTTTGGTGCTTCTTTGAAAATTAGAGAAGATATTTCCTCCTAGTTTTTTCAATCCAATGCAACTTAGTCATACATTTACCTTATGAGGCACGATTAGGAGTGTCTCTCCTAGCACATTGGAATTATCCATATGAGAGGTAAACTTAAATTTAGTATTATAACATTAATATTATATGTCCATAATTTAGCCATTCATGATATGTTTATTTCAATTTGTAGGTCTATCCAAAAACATAGAAGAAAGTAAGAAATAAGGCACATGTTGAAGGTTGCATTGTTGAGGCTTCTCTAGTTGAAGAGGCTAGAAATTATTTGTCCTTGTATTTTAAAGTTAATGCTCGGTCTATTAAGAACAAGATGCCTCTATACGATGATGGTGCCTCTACGTTTGAAAGTGTATGTGACCTTAAAAAATTTCAATACCTGGGTTGATGTATCAACCCAAGAGGTACCCGTGAGCTCTCAAGAAAATAGTACAAGGCTACTTTCTTGTACATACTAACTAACATACATGAGATGGATGATTTCTTTTAGTATGTTCTTCAAATCACATGAACTCATTTATTTCAAATAAATATTCTAATATGTAGGCATAACAGTAATTCGATTAATGAAAATAAATTGATAAAGAGCAGTGGCTAGAATTATGATCGTTCCATGAAACATGGGCTAGATTTTTTTGATTGGTTCAAGGACCAAGTAATGATCCAATACACATGACATTGCATTATGTTAAAATTTCAAAACAACAAAACCTAACATATAAATTGTATTTTGTGGTGCATGCTATCATCTAGCATTCACAATGCCTTGCGTCAAATGTCTTACGGCTTCTGCACTCAAGTTCATTGTTATGGTTGTTATGACATCAATGGTTATAGATTTTGTTCCAAGCAATATGAGGATGGAAGATCATGGTTAACCACTTGCAATAGTGGTGTTTGTGTGTCTTCTTATGATGAAAGCATGAATGTTCTAGAGTATTATGGTGTCATAGAAGACATCATCAAAATTGTTTGGGAAAGCAACATGCCACTTGAGTTAGTTTTATTTTATTGTCATTGGTTTGATCCAACACCCATTGGACTACAGCGTACTGAAAATTTGGGCTTAGTAGATATTAATCACACATCAAGATCATCAAATTTTGACCGATTTGTCATGGCTGGTCAAGTTAGTGAAGTTTACTATCTATCTTACTCGTGTAAGAATAGAATAGATCTCAGGGAATAGTGGGTAGTATATAAAGTTAGTCAAGTTTACTATCTACCTTACCCATATAAAGTTACTCCACGTGGACATATTCCTCCAAACTTAGGATGTTTCATTCTATCAAGAGGACGGATTGGATGGCACCTTTGTTATTGACTTGGGTGATGCATTAGAATCTATAACTCCATTGGTCTCAAATGAGATTACCAATCCTAAAGACTTGGAAAGACTAGAGAAAAATCCTGCTGAGCTTAAGGAAGAGAATGAAGCAACAGGTGATGGGATTGAATCTACGGATGAAGAGGATGAGGCTACTAATGAAGAGGATGAAGCTACTTATGATTAAAATGATTTTCTGAATTTGTGCTCATAAAACTGCAGTGTTTGATGTAGTATTTTGTGTACTTTATTTTCTCCAAATCTAGGCTTTAATATGTTACACCAGTTGTAATATTTTGAACCTGTTGTATTGTTTATGGTATTGCATGTATATTGTATACTTTGTTTTGTCCAAATCTAGGCTCTAATATTTTAAACCTGCTGCAAATTATTTTCTGTTGCATTTGATTACATCTCCTATGGTGTTTAATCTACACAATGTTTATAACATTATAATTTTCCAATGCGGATGGTGAGTAGCATTCGGCACAACCGCAATGGTCGTGCAAGGAGCGCTTCTTATGTTACAAACTCAAGTGAGGGTGCCTCTCAAACGACAATGGCTTATTGTCCTTCCCAAAGGAGTACTAGATCTAACCATTATCTACAACTAGCTAAACAAAGAGGCAGAAAGCAAGTGTGTCTAACAAAATTAAAAATGCCTCTGCGTGGTGGCAAGGTGGTCCTTGAACCACTTGGTGACATGTGAGTATAATAGCATCTCCACATTTTTGCATATTCAATCACAAAACTTACTACTTTAGTACTAGGAGTCATGTTTCTTGTTGCTCTAGTACTACTACTACTACATGGATGTCACTAACACCTTACTTTTGCACATATACACTCCTTTACTAATTGTTGTTTCTATTCTGTGTCTAGCATATTGTGTTGGTGTATATGCAATTTAATTATGTCGGGCATAATAAAGTGGGGTACAACTACACTTTTCAACTTGTGGTCATTCTCAAGAGAGAATACCTAGGATTGGTAAAGGACAAGGATGAGCATGGTGTAATCGTTAACACCCATCCAGCATTGGAGTGAGGTGAATATTTCTTATTAGAAAAGGATGACTTGCAACAGACAGCAGGAGATCGTGTGCTTTCTTAGTTTTAGGTAAGTAACATGTATTTCGTAGTTATCCAAGCTGATTTAATTGAGATATAACATATGGTTGTTTGTTTTTTCAAATGCCGTGCTTATTTGAGGTCAAGTGGGGGGGGGGGAAGAA